>NC_134870.1:54778049-55119049 GCF_049852395.1 Peromyscus maniculatus bairdii
ATGGTTACACTACTTAACTCCTTCACTGCCAGTATATGATTTAAAACTCATATATGTGGCTGATTAAATACACTAATTTCTATAGAATTTACTTACACAATACTTCATAAAATTTTATTATTAAAAAGATTAACACATGAAAGCATATAAAAACAAATAAGTAAACAATATTAAACCAAGCCTGGCCAGGCATGGTAGCATATGCCTTTAATCCCAGCACTCAGGAGGCAGAGGCAGGCAGATTTCCTGTGATCCTGGTCTACATAAAGAGATCTAGGACAGCAGAGCTATAAAGAGACTCTGTCTCAAAAAAAAAAAGAATAAAAAAATACAAAACCCAAAGCCTTGGCTGTTTCTGTCAATCAGTTAAAAAAGAAAATCAAACTAAACAAAGCCCCTCACTTCTAACTCCCTTCTCAAAAAAAAAAAAAAAAAATCAACAGTAATGGGAGGGGGAGTTGGAAAAAGAAAAAGACCTGGTCATTTATGAACCATAAACCCGCATCTGTAAAGCTACACTGCTATGCATGAACATGACAGTGTACTACACAAAAAGCAGGGCCTGGAGCCTCAGTTTATCACCCAGAACAAGAACAGTTTGAAAACAATCTTTCCTTTTTTGTTTTTGTTTTTTTTTCAGTCAGGGTTTCTCTGTGTAGCTCTGGGGCTATCCTGGAATTCACTCTGTAGCCCAGGCTGGCCTTGAACTCACCCTCCTGCGTCTGCCTCCTGAGTACTGGTGTCACCACTGCCTGGCCAACTGTTTGATTCTAAAAATGACTTAAAAATCTATAAATGGGAGGAAGAAATCGGTACTCTGTAAATTAAGGGGAAACAAACATTTTTACTTTAACAATTAATTCCACATTATTTGGCCATTTATAATCTTCAATGAACAACGCATGGTAGACCGACCTCTATTTAATGAAAAGGTTTTAAATGTAAGCTAAGAGGCTTAACAAAGTAGAAAGTCAGTTTTTAATTAACTGTCCTTTACTCACCATTATCTGGTCCTTGAAATTTCATGGAATAAAGCTTAACAGGTTGATTGAATGCCACGGTAATAAGTAGCTGTGAAGGAAACAGTTTAATTATAAAATGATTTGTCAACACCATCAATACAAAAAAATGGCTAAGGGGAGCTAAAATAAATGTGGCACAAACCTAGTTCATCTAACAAAACCATTGTAACAGAGATTCTGTAAGCTGAAATTAACTTCATTAGTGTGGCAGTTAGGAACAACCACCATCAATGACTTACATAAAGAATGGCAGAAAAAAAATTAACGCAGTAAACTTAAGATCTGGGGCTGGAGAGATGGCTCAGCATTTAAGACCACTGGCTGCTCTTCCAGAGGTCCCACATTCAATTCTCAGCACCTACAGGGTAGTTCACAGGCATCTGTAATTCCAGTCCCAGGGACCTAACACCCTCTTCTCACACCTCCAAGGGCACCAGGCATAATGTGATATACGGACATAAATGCAGACAAAAAACTCATTCATGCCGGGTGGCAGTGGCACATGCCTTCAATCCCAGCACTCGGGGGGCAGAGCCAGGCAGATCTCAGTGAGTTCGAGGCCAGCCTGGTCGACAGAGCAAGAAGTATTGTACAACAAATATGTAGACTTAGACTTTATAAACCATTGTGACCGAATAGAAGAGGAAAAAAACCCACACAGTGGAACAGAAAGTAAATTAAGAAAAATAACACCCAGAAGATAAAGATGGTGTGATTAAGGTGGTTACCCGACTTTCTCTGGGGCAAAAGCAACAGAGGGAAAAGAAGTCTGTTTTTATCTGGGACTAAGGAGACAGTCTTCAATGGGAAGGCTTATCTAACCAATCTCTACTGCTCAGACCCCAACTATCTGGGGAGGGAAAACACGGGAAGCAGTATTAAAACAATGACCAAGTACTGGTGGTGATCTAAGCAGCAATGGAGCCAGCCATGAGCTCTGCAATGTTCTTCCGAGCACATGGCAGCTCACACAGGACACAGAGAAGAAAATGGATGTAGATAGTGAGGGGACGGAGTCAAAGGAACTGACAGCTAACAGGAGAAGAGAGACATAAGCCATGAGGCGAGACCACTACAGGAAACAAGAGCTCATATAGTGACAGTGCCTGCCTGCCAGGTTTAACATAAGCACTGAATTACCTGCTCGTCACAGTCAGATTCCAAGAAGGACATGTCTTTTCGTAAACAGTTGTCAAAGCCATGCTCGTCACTTTCATTAAGACATTCACAACCAGCTTTGTTAATAAAAGGCATTAAATCCATCTAAAATAAAAGAAATCAAGAACTTAGGCAAAACATTTGGTTTTAGCATAAAAAATATATACTCGGATCTATGGTTCTTTCTAGATTCAGTGATTTTGAAGAAAATGTCTGCTTTAAAACAGTTACTGAAATTTTTATACTGGCCTTTCCACTTGAATTTCTGACTAAAATCTATCACTAATTATTAAAACAAAATCTAGGCTTAGCCTACATGGCAAGGTATTACAAACCCAAATTGTAGGCCTTGGTATTCCCCAGGACACTTACTACAAAGAGCTTATGACTGTAACTATGTATTTCGTGTAGCCCAGAAGCCTCTCTCAAGGACCCAGGATACTTGTAAGACAGCACTTGGGAAGTAGATGTAAGAAGTGCAGAGCTGAGGGTCCACTTTGGTTACAGAGTGAGTCTGAGGCCAACCTAGACATACATGAGATCTCATCTCAAACAAAACCAAACCATACACAGCAAAAACAAATACACACACACACACACACACAAAAAAAAAAAAAAAAAAAAAAAAAAAAACACAAAGAAACTAACACCACCAACAAATATGATCATCAAAAGAATAAGACCCCTGTCTCCAGGACTTCTACAAGGGCAAGCTAGCAAGCACCAGCAGCCTAATCCCATTCATCCTCAGCAGTACTCTGTACTTTCACTTCTTTTGGGGGGGTTGAGACAGGGTTTCTCTGTGTTGTTCTGCTGCCTGTCCTGGATCTCACTCTGTAGACCAGGCTGACCTTGAACTCACAGAGATCCGCCTGGCTCTGCCCCCCCCCGAGTGCTGGGATTAAAGGTGTGCCCCACCACCACCCGGCTGTACTTTCACTTGACTCTATGGAGTGAGCCCCTATGGCGCCCCCCCTCCTTTCATGACACCCAGATAAGAACCGGGCTCAGTCCTTTCCCTTATAGCAAGCATTTTCCTACATCTTCCTCATTCTTAACTGTGTTTAAAATGTTTTATAGAGTATATGGCTTCCTGTGAGATAATTAAAGCCTGACCCAGGGATGATCCCAAGCTGGACAGAACTAAGGCTCAGACCAACACAACCTCAGTTCAGGTCCAGGCACTACAAGGACTAAAATCAAAGATGATGACTGTGAAATTACCACATTAGTAGAATATCCCTAGCTTAGCTATAGGTAACACCGCCCCTCCTCCCCCCTTGCAGGTCATAAGGGCACAAGATTCTAAGCAATTTTTTTTTAGGAATTTGGAGGTTGCTTTTCTTTAGGACACACCAGTTTAAAATCACTGACACTGCAGTGGAGCCTGGGCAAGCGTCCCAGGGAACTTGTGTCTAATCCTTTCTGAACACAGCACTGTGAGATCACCAAGTGTAACCAGTCCCTGCACCTTCTCTTTCCCTCAGCCACCAGTTCCCAGGCTGCAGAACGACTTCATCCCAAAAGCAGCCTCAGGGGCACAAATGAGAAATGTGTTTTCTAGTCTTCCTGCTTGGATGACCTGTCAATCAACTTTATCTTGTACACCACAATGACAAGTACAATGACCTAGTTCAGTAATTATCAACCCTGGCTCAAAAACACTGTTTACACGTTCTGATTGGGTGTTATTTTAAATAAATTCTAATTGTATAGACTAACAGAAAAATAATTAAAGATTACCACATACAACCTGCACACAAAAGAAGCTCTTGTGTCTACCTGACTAGTTTTTCAGCTTGAATTTAAAGGGTTTACAGACAGGAACACAGTGATTTGCTTTACTGAATCTAATATAAAATTTTTAATGTAGTAGCTTCAACTTGAGAAACAAGTGTAGACCATAAAATACTATTTCTGAACTCTGCTTCCCTCCTGAATAATCTAAAACCATGCACAACTGTATTAGAACTATTTATGCTATACAACTTCAAAATATTATCCTTTGACTTCTTCAGCCTTCATCTCAATTAAAAAAAATAGTACCTTACTATTAAAATACATTGAATACTAAAGCTACATTTGATTCTAAACCAAACAAAACTAGACTATAGGAAACTAAGTAACATGGGCATTCAGTACACTGAAGCCATTTTACATAACTATAAAAATAAGAAGTATTTGTCAATGCTATGTTTTCCACTCATAGAAGGAAGACAAGCATTAGAATATGGCTACTTAATAGTTTAGAAATTAATTTCAAGTGGAAGTATATTTAGCAGAAGAAATTTAGGGGGAAGTGATTTACAATGTAGACAAGATTATAACAGACAGACAAAACTCAATAGTCCACTTTAGTTTGAAAAATCTCCATTTGAAAATATTTTGAATTAGTAAGAAAACAGTAACTTTCATTTCAAGCAAATAACACCCAATTTAAGACTCTGTTTTTAATCTTCTGATGACATACGTAGCCCTTCGGAATGTCTGTGTCCTCATTGCTTCCAGGATCATTTTCCAGATGCTGCTTGATTTTCTCTTCTAGTCCCACAGCATCTGCTCCTTGATACTGATCAATTCTCACTTTGTTTCGAAAAAACAAAAATGTAGGTGTCGCTGATATATTGTTGGTGGCAGCTGTTCCCTAGAATTGGCAAATTAAACAGTGATAAAATTAAAAAAAATCTACCATTTTGATTTTTCATTCTACAACTTTAAGCCAATTAGAACAGCCCAAGTCCTAACCAGAAAGGTAAAACAATGTATTCCTAATTGTTATTTGAGAAAGAACAGACTGGGCTCTTCCAGAGGACTGGAGTTTAATTTCTAGCACCCACATGGCAGCTCATAACCACCTGTATGACTCCAGTCCCAGACGATCTAATTCCCTCTTCTGGCCTCTGCAGGACACAGGCACACAGGTGGTACTCAGTCAGGCATACAAGCAAAATACCCATGAATATTAAAAAAAAAAAAAAAAAACCCCAAGAAACAAATGAAAAAAAATCTTTTTTAAAAGGTAGACCTACTGTAAGGGAGTTCCTATGGAGATACAGGTCTATCCACAATAGAGAACAGCTGTTTTTGTTTTTTAAAACATTAGTTTTATTGTCATATACTTTATACAACAGAACTACCTTCTAATACAGAAATTGTGCTTTATGGCAGGCAGCTTTCTTATAATTACACAGTATGAATTTTTCAAAAAGAAATAACCAAAGGCTGGGCATGGTAGTACACACCTTTAATCCCAGCACTTGGGAGGCAGAGGCAGGCAGATTTCTTGAGTTTGAGCCCTGCCTGGTCTACAGAGTTCAGGCCAGCCAGGGCTAAATAAGACTGTCTCAAAAGAAAACAAACAAACAAAAACCAGAAAGGTAATGATGAGTCAATATAAACTACTGCTGCTAAGAAAAAGTATCCACCTGAAAAAGAAGAGCCAATCTATACCACCTGTCAAAAAAAGGGGACAGGACAGTGTCTTTTGTCTTAAAAAAGGGTTGCCCTCATTCAATTTCTACTCTTACAGAACCGATTTCAGGTCATCATAAAAATAATAGCTATCTTTTACATTTTTGCTCTAGTTCTACAAATTAATACGAAATGGAAATCAATAAACACCAGAGCACCCCTGTTGAAACTTTTCATGACAGGATTTAAAAACCAGCACAGCAAATCTGCCCCCTCACATATGCAGGTTGTATGAAGAGACACAGAAGAGACATCATTCAAAGGAAAAAGCATAAAGGTAACTAAGGGATATCTTCTCTAAATGTCACAGCACTACCTTAAAAAAAGTGAGACAGAAATATGAGTTATTCCCTGGTATGCATAATAAAAAACTCAAGTAAGTAAAGTCAATAATATATTTTAGTTAAGTCGATATGTACATTTCAACATATTCAACATAAAGATAATGACATTATTTTTCTTTCATAAACTAATATACCTAAAATAAGGACTGTGATACCATCTATTAACATTTAATGTAGGTAAACAAAACTAAAGTGTGTAATATTGGACTTATACAAGTTTTTCCTAACATTAAAAAAGTTTAAAACGCCAGGTGGTGGTGGCGCACGCCTTTAATCCCAGCACTCGGGAGGCAGAGGCAGGTGGATCTTTGTGAGTTCAAGGCCAGCCTGGTCTACAGAGCAGATCCAGGAAAGGCGCAAAGCTACACAGAGAAACCTTGTCTCAAAAAACCAAAAAAAAAAAGTTTAAAACAATTCAGATTGGGCAAAAATATTTACAGAACATAACAAAGTACTTTACCTCTAGCACAGGGCAAACACAAGAAAGTAAAAACAAGAAAGACATCCAAAAGAAAAGTGCTTGGAATAGGCAACTTGACAAATGAGATACTTAAGATAAAAATTAGTTAATAAGGGCATTAAGGAAATGCAAATTGAAGCTACTTTTACTGCAGCAGGTAAAACAAAACTGTGGTATTCAGAATGAAGAGGAACTGAACTTTCTTTCATGCATTGTTCTTTTTTTTTTTTCCTTTTTTTTGGTTTTTCAAGACAGGGTTTCTCTGTGTAGCTTTGCACCTTTTCCAGGAACTCACTTGGTAGCCTAGGCTGGCCTCGAACTCGAGAGATCCACCTGGCTCTGCCTTCCGAGTGCTGGGATTAAAGGTGTGTGAACCACTGCCAGGACTCATGCATTGTTCTTAACCCACAAAGTATAACCACTTTAAGGGGAGGGTAGGCACGTGGAACTTGAAGATAATATTATAAAGTAATGAAATTAAATCAAACTACTATCAAAAATTCTCCACTATACCTTTATGATCAATAAGCCAATGCCTCAGCAGAAGATACAGAACTACTAGGTAACCTATTACTTTAACAACATTGTATTAATTTCACCTCATATTTAAAAAAACTTGAAATAATACTTTCCTAACCAATGTAGTCAAAACGGCATTCATAACAATCCTAACATTCTCCTGTCTTCTAAGGAGTAAGCATCATGTAAATAAAGACATAATGGGTAATATTAATGTTGGATTTTGATCTGTTTCATTAAAAAAAGGGGGGGGATGCTCTTCTGCCTTACCTGGCACTGATGTACATCTACTTCCAAGAAAACTGCCTGTGGATATTTATTACTCATAGAACTGAATGCTGGAGCAATCCTCAAACACGGTCCACACCTGTGAGAAAGACAGCTATATTCAGTAAAATAATACAAAGACTGTACTAACTTACACTATAAAGCATTTATCAAGTTAAACAAAACAAGGCAAACGGATATTCTTGGCTTTAGGCACTCTAATATATTCATCTGGGTCATTTATAATACTGTATTAATACCATATTGCTTTAATGAGAACAGATACAATATTAGGTCTCAGGCTTAAGATTGTAAAATCTTTCTGTTTTGTTCCCATTGAAAGAATACAAAAGAAAATAAAGGGACATGTTTATAAATTAAAAAAAAAAAGTCAATGTTGTCAAATCAATCCTCCTTGATTAGGATTAACATACAATTCCAAATTTTTAAAATGAACTAACAAATTTATAGTCTAACATTTCTGGGGAAACACAAAAGACAACCTAAGCTGAGGTTTAAAGCTTTAAAAAAAAGAATTACCAAGTATTAAGACCTAGCATAAAGATTTACTAATTAACAGCACTCAATACAATCGGTTGAACATGTTATTTGAAAACATTTAGAACTCAAAATGATCTTAAAACCCTAAAACTAGGTATTATATCATTACTCAAAAAGTATGGCTATCAGAGCATTCTAAATTTCAAATGTTCAGATTTGAGACATTTAACTGGTAAAGTCTACACTAACTATTCCAAACCCCAACAAACTCTGGAAGCTCAAACACTCTGAACCCACACATTTCAGAAAAGGAATAGAGTGTGGAACCTAACACAATTACCTTCTACGACCTAAAGAACAAGGTTCAGTGTGGCAGTGCATGCCACTAATCCCAGCACTTGGGATTAATGTAGGTACATCTCAGTGAATTCAAGGCCAGACTGTCTACATAAAAATTCAGGAATCATTAACATATGAGGTCATTTTAAACAAGCTAAAATATACATACAATTTGAGACTACTGAAGAGAAAAATACTTGAAGCACTATGTAAGATAACTTCAAATTTTATAAAAATTATTCATAAGTATAATCAAAGATAATTTGTTAATCCAAAAAATATTAAAAGAAAAAAAAAGGCAAGTGGGGCAATGAGAAATATAGCAAACGACAGACTCAAATCTAACTATACCAGTAAGATTAAATATAGTTTGAGAAATTAAATTAAAAAATTAATAAACAAATTATAACCAGGTATGGTGGCATACACTTTTCATTCCAGCACTGGGGAGGCAGAGGGAGACTGATCTCTGCAAACCGGAAGCCAGCCTGTTTACAAAGCAAGTTCTGGGCTGGGCGGTGGTGGCGGCGGCGGCGCACGCCTTTAATCCCAGCACTCGGAAGGCAGAGCCAGGCGGATCTCTGTGAGTTCGAGGCCAGCCTGGGCTACCAAGTGAGTTCCAGGAAAGGCGCAAAGCTACACAGAGAAACCCTGTCTCGGAAAACCAAAAAATAAATAAATAAATAAATAAATAAATAAATAAATAAATAAATAAATAAATAAATAAATAACCAAAGCAAGTTCTAGGAGACCCATCTCAACAAACAAACAAAAAGAAACTGAAGGCCAAAAAGTAAATAAGTTGTGCTGTTCAAAACCCAACATCCAAGCCGGGCGGTGGTGGCGCACGCCTTTAATCCCAGCACTGGGAGGCAGAGCCAGGTGGATCTCTGTGAGTTCGAGGCCAGCCTGGGCTACCAAGTGAGTTCCAGGAAAGGCGCAAAGCTACACAGAGAAACCCTGTCTCAAAAAACCAAAAAACAAAAACAAAAAACAAAAACAAAAAACAAAACAAATCCCAACATCCTAGTTCGTAAAAGGGCCACAGGTAGGACAATTTATAAATTCAACCCAATCCCAGTCCTTTTTAAAGGAGCTATTCAGTTTTTATTAATAAATAAAATTGTTTCTTATAGCCATAATATTAAATGATATTCATACGCTTGATAACTCCTCCCCCCTCCCGCCTTCTTCAATAGTCAGTGCTCTTATATTTAGTAAAGCTTGTATAAATATGCATACAAACAAGGATAAAGAAAATGTATGCACTTTCTAAAGCCTCATTTCAGAAGGTTTGTTTTTCCATAGGGGATAACTTTCAAACAGGCCATTTCTAAATGCATTGTTACTAAAACACAACTATATCCATAACTGGTTATGTAACTCACATAAGATACATTTATTTTAATAAACTTTATTAATAAAATAATATACTTTGGCCATTTGCTACATTCATAATTCACAAATGGGAACGCTCAGTAGCAGATCATTTGCATACCATGTATGAGGCCCTAGATTCAATCCCCAGCCAAAAAATAAAAACTCCAAAGAATTATGTCCTAGATGCTAACTCTTTAACTACCATTCTCAAAAGTCCATAACAGATCTCCAGTATTTAGTTGCTGTTCTTTATAAAGCGATGGCCATATACTACAAGCTGCATGCTCATGAAGAAACTATATACTCTTGAAAAGGAGCAAGACTACAAAATACAATTCTTCTAACAGTTTTAGAATCCAAAAGAGATGGGAAGGAGCCCAAAGATGCAAGAATCTGGGACTGTTAATGATGATGTATTTCTTATACTTAGTGTTGATTATAAAGATGTGATCACTTGAAAAATTGATCAAGGTACACATTTTAGTAATTAGTGTATTCTTGAATGTTAGTCATCAAAGCTCCCCTGCCAAAAACCAAACAAACACTTCCGATTGAAACCACTCCTAGGTTTCAGCATTCCCTGGCCTTCACCCCTTCACTAACTGCACTCACAGACAGTTAATCTGTCTAGCTCCTACAGGCTACTGGGCTCTTATGTTGGTAAACTACTTTCAGTCCTCAGCAATTTTGTAATATGTAATTAATACTTTCCACATGTTAGTAATACACTTTTTAACAAGCTAAGGTACTACTGGGACACAACATCCTCATACACACCACTAGCATCCTTCCTGAATGGTTAACTATGATACCTGCTTTAAGAAAACAAAATACAGGGTTAAAATGTCAATAACAGGAAGATTTGACTTACTGGAAAAAAAGTAATATATTTTCTATTTCAAGATAAAAATCATTCATATCATACTAATGGGGAAGAAACTATACATTCTTTGAGCTTAGCATACCACAAACCAAAGCAATAAAACAGCACTTTTGATAACCACTCAATGTATCTGGCCATATTTAAGAAGCAACTATTTGGACACAGTTATTTTAAAAATCTTACCAGAATAGGTATTTTTAAAACACCTTTCCAAAGATTTTATTTTGTGTAAATGTTTTGCCTGCATGTATTTATATGTACCACGTTGATGTCTGATGCAGTTGGAGGCCAGAAGAGGGCATCATATCCCCTGGAACTGGAGTTACAAGTGGTTGTGAGCTACCATGTGGGTGCTGGAAATTGAACCCAGGTCCTCTAGAAGGGCAGATCATGCTCTTAACTGCTGAGCCATCTTTCTAGTGCCAGAATAGGTATTAACATATAGAATTAATTCTCTTAACAGTATGAATAGATCAATATTATTCTCATCTTGTCAGGAAAATATAAGAGAGTAAACTGAATTATTGTTAGGTTAAAATGTTAAGATTATAATGCAGATAGAATTGTAGTTAATTCATTTAAAGCAATCTGTATTAAAAAAATAGATTACATCAGAGACTGAAAAAGATATAATATGCCAATGTTCACAATAGTGTTTGTTATTTTTTTTTCTTTCTTTCTTTCTTTTTTTTGGGGGGGGGGTGGGGGGAGTTAGAGACAGGGTTTCTCTGTGTAGTTTTGGTGCCTGTCCTGGAGTTCACTCTGTAGTAGACCAGGCAGGCCTCGAACTCAGAGATCCGCCTGGCCCTGCCTCCTGAGTGCTGGATTAAAGGCGTGAGCCACCACTGCCCTGGTAGTGTTTGTTATTCTTAACAGCTAAAAGCAAACACAAGTCAAGTGTCCATCAACAGATGAATGGATAAAATGATATATAAACACAATGGGATATATTTGCAACTATAAAAAGGAATGAAATACTGAAATATGCTATGCTACAGATGAATCTTGAAAACATACTAAGTGAAATGACTAAGAAGAAAAAGAAAGCATACATTGTTATGGTTGCACTCACATAAGGTGCCTAAAATAGGCAAATTCCTAAAGACTGAAAGTACAATGGAGACTACCAGGGAGTAGGTTGATATGAAGAAGGTGGAATCTAACAGGTTTGTTCTTCTGGAAAAGTGAGGATGGGGAGTTACTACTTAACAGGCTGAGTTTCTACTTGAGATGATAGTTATTTTAGGAAATAATAGTGATGATAACTCAATATTGTGAATGAATGTACATAATACCACTAAGTTATACTCTTTGAAATTGCTAAAATGACTCCATATAGTGGTGAATACCTGTAATTCCAGCATTCAGAAGGCTAAAACAGAAGGATCACAAGAGGCTAGTCTGAGCTAAAAAAAAAAAAAAAAAATTGCTAAAATCAATTTTATGTCATATACATTTTATTATAAAAAAAAATGGGGCTTGAGGTGTAAGTCAGTGGTAGAGTGCCTACCTAGTATGTTCAAAGGCCCTACATATATAATGAAGAGCTTTTGAAGATTTCTTGAACAAAGCAATCTATACACTGCTTGAGGAATATTAATTTAGACAAATGGTTGATAAGCCATGTACAATTTAGCTTAAAGTACAACATTGAAGTGAAAAATAGGCTACTAGAAAAAATTACGCCCAACCTAAAATGAGGGAACATTAGCTTTCCCTGAGCAGTTTCTGACAGACTTTATTGGACATAGTTCTTTGCAAGTCATCAAGTATAAATAAAGCCAGTTACACTGACAGCGAGCTCAGAGAACAATGAATGTCTTGACTGCCCATGGTAAAAGAATGTTAAGGATATTTTAAAAATAAGAAAGAATGCTAAGGGTAAATACAAACTTACTGGATTCCCAAGTGTTACCTAAATATTCTTTTAAACTAAAAATCTTCTCTAAATGTAAGCACATATTTGCCTTAAGTTTTTAAAAAAATGTCATTTTCACTCCATAAAAACATTTTAGTAAGTGATTCAGTTCTCTACCAATCAATGCCCACAGTATGTTAAAAAGGACACCATACTGCTAACAGAAAAGTGGCAGCAGCAGCAGCAATGCTTCCCCACCTCTCTCACTTCAATCGAAGACTCTTATTACTCTACCCCTGGTGTGGGAGGGGGGACGAAGTGTAAACCCTCAACTGACCAGAATGAGAAGGACGGACTAAAAGTAAGATTCCTTGTTGAAGCCATCCGTCCGCTCTTCTGGTATAGGCTAGTCAACAAATGTGCAGGTATTCTCCTAGTACAAAAGCTACAAACATGAAAAAATGGCTAAAGCTGAGAAGACACATCTCTAGAATCCTGACATTCCTCTGAGACATGTCCTAATACCTGACACAGCCTAATCCCTCAATTTAATAAATGTAAAAGTATCATGTCACATGGGTACCCTATTTCCCTCTATTAAATGAATGTACTGCCCCTTTTCAATTCTTTTTTTTTGTTTTTTTTGTTTTTTGAGACAGGGTTTCTCTGTGTAGCTTTGCGCCTGGCCTGGAACTCACTCTGTAGCCCAAGCTGGCCTTGAACTCACAGAGATCCGCCTGGCTCTGCCTCCCGAGTCCTGGGATTAAAGGATTGCATCACTACCACCCCGCTTCCTTTTTCAGTTCTATGGGAGCCTGGCCCAAAACAAAACAAACATCACCAACAAAACCCTCTAACCTGTTTTCATCTCTATTTGTTCTCCAATCCCCTTAAGCTCATCTACATTTGTAAACTCAACATTCACTGAACTCTGTACTAGAAACTACTAATTTTCCCTCCGGCATTAAAAATAAAACAAACAACACAACTACACGGGCAAGTGTACCTGTTACATAAACAGTGGTACTGGAAGTGGACTGCTCCCAGTTGGTATGTGTGTAAATGATGCCAGAAGAATCTCTAAATGAAGATCTCCAAACCTCCTAACTATGTAGTGCTACACACAAGAGATCTGTAAATACACACTGAATTTTGGCTCTTAAGGCCTACTTCCAATTTTTGTATAAGAATATTATACACACGCCTTTAATCCTAGCACTCGGAGGCAGAGCCAGGCGGATCTCTGTGAATTCAAGGCCAGCCTGGGCTACAGAGTGAGCTGCAGGACAGGCACCAAAACTACATAGAGAAACCCTGTCTCAAAAAACAAAAACAAAAAGATTATACACCCAATAAGCGACCCACCAGCTTTTTAATCCTTTATACTGTAATTCTATCCAAAGACAATTAACATCTTTTCCAATCCCGATCATCATAAATCATTAAGTTAAAAAGGCAATTTGGTCAAACACAGAGGTCTGTCCAACCGGTGACACATAAACACTGTATTTTGTGTCTGTAATCTGCATACACAGAGTAGCCCAAGACAAAAACCAAGCATGGTACAAAACTACGCACATTACAAAATCATTTTGTCCCATTAACTTAATTCAAAATGCACCAACTATGCCTTAAGACTACACGTTATTCGGACTCGATGGGCAGCCTCGTCTGCATCTTTCAAAGGCTTTGCAGAAATGCAGGTGAAGAGAAATCAAAGCGTTTGGAGAATCAAGCTTCCAGGGATACTAAAATGCAAATGATAGCTGGTTCTTCGGAAAGACAGGAACCGGCGCAGGCAGTCGAGGTTGAGACTCCTACGAGCCCCCAAGAGCAGAGGACATCGGCGAATTTAAAGTCGGCGGGACCCACCAGATTGGCTTCTGTGCCCGCCTGGAAGCCCCCCTATGCACATCTGAGACCCTCTCTCTTAGAGCCGAGGCCTAATCCTGGCAGCGGCCTGGGCGGTAGTCACCACCGGACATTCCAGAGCATTAAGACGACAGGAGAACTGGGACCCGGAAAATAGGGGCGGGAGTGGGGGAGATGGGGGGGAAAGGAACCCACAGAGGAATGCCAACGGGGCCCAGACTCGGCCTTACCCTCTCATGGTGAACTTGACCACAGCAAGTCTGGAGCCCGCCCCACTCAGCTCCGGCTGGAAATCTGGATCGCTCCCGACCGGCTTCACTCCCACCATCCTCACGAGACAACCCGGCGGGGCGGCCGCGACGCTTCCGGCTTCGAAACTTGAGAAGAGAGCCCGAGCGAGGCCCGAGGGAGGCTGCGGGAGGCCGGGGCCTGGACGGGAGCGGCGACCACGACGTGTCGTCCCGGAGCGCTGAGTGCCGAGTCACGCCAGGGAGCAGCCGAGCCGAGGGGGAGGAGACGCGGGCTGGGAGGGGAGCGAGACGGGAAAGGCGCGCAGCACCCAGCAGCCACCGCGCCGACCGAGCCTTGCCTCCGCCGCCTTTGACGTCATTTCCGCGCCTTCCGTTTGCCGGCCCACCTGGACCTTGCGCTGCTGGAATGGCGCAAGGCGCAGGCGCAGACGTAGACGTAGGTCCAGGCTGGAGGAGTTTGCGGCTCCGCTAGCGTTCAGAATTTGCTTCCGTAGCTTCACTAACCTGGTTTTGTTTTTTTTTTTTTTTTTTTTTTACTTATTACTTATTCATTCATTCATTTATCTATTTATCTTTACCTGTGTGTATATATATATCATCTATTTATCTTTACCTATCTATCTATATCTGTCTATCATCTATCTATCATCTACCTACCTACCTACCTACCTACCTACCTACCTACCTACCTACCTACCTACCTACCTACCTACCTACCTACCTACCTACCTATCTATCTATCTATCTATCTATCTATCTATCTATCTATCTATCTATCTATCTTTACCGAGGATTGACTTGGGGGAGACTGGGCGAAGGGACTCCCCTTTCCATTGTGGACCCATGGCTACTGCCTAAGCTCATAAGACATTCTTTGCAAGAACTTAACAATGGTCCTGTCTTGTATTCTGGGCAAGTCACCACGCGCAAAATGGATGTTAGAAACATTCCTTTGCGGATTTTATTACATATGGGTGCTTTGAGCATTCATTCAGAAAGTATTATGTACCCAAATTATGACAAAAAAGAAACAACCCCCATTTCTTCAGGAAGCCGGAGTCCAGTCACACACAACTCGAACAAATTTAGATAAGAAAGTTTGAAATGAGTGAGATGAGCTTGGACCACAAGGTAAAGGGTAGATGATGTAACTTCAGAATTCAATCTTTTTTTGTTTTATATTTTTTGTTTTGTTTTGTTTTGTTTTTGTTTTTCGAGACAGGGTTTCTCTGTGTAGCTTTGTGCCTTTCCTGGAACTCACTCTGTAGTCCAGGCTGGCCTGGAACTCACAGAGATCTGCCTGCCTCTGTCTTCCGAGTGCTGGGATTAAAGGCGTGCGCCACCACTGCCCGACCCAGAATTCAATGTTGTAGAGTCATTGGGTTTAAAAAAAAAAAAAGAGAGAGAGAGACTATGAAGTGGAGAGGGAAAGTGGGAGGGGGATACCAGAGGGATTGGAGCAGAGGGAGTTGGGATTGATTTGATCAAAGCACATATGCGTGTATGAAATTCTCAAAAATCATAATAGACATAGGATATAAAAATTCATGAAAAAGACCGGGCAGTGGTGGCACACACCTTTAATCCCAGCACTCGGAAGACAGAGGCAGGCAGATCTCTGCGAGTTCAAGGCCAGCCTGGGCTAGAGAGTGAGTTCCAGGAAAGGCGCAAAGCTACAGAGAAACCCTATCTGGAACAACCAAGAAAGAAAGAAGAGAGAGAGAGAGAGAGAGAAAGAGAGAAAGGAAAGGCCGGGCGGCGTGGCGGCACACACCTTTAATCCCAGCACTCAGGAGGCAGAGCCAGGCGGATCTCTGTGAGTTCAAGGCCAGCGTGGTCTACAGAACGAGATCCAGGACAGGCACCAAAGCTACACAGAGAAACTTTGTCCCGAAAAACCAATAAATAAATAAATAAATAAATACATAAAATTCATGAAAAGACATACAATGGCTGGCTATGAGTAAAACAAAAACATAAGAATTTTAAGTATGAAAGAGAAGTTAGACAATGAAAGGTAATAGGAATATTCCAGCTAGAGGAACCAGCATGTGCAAGTGAGTTGAAAGGACAGACAATAGTAATATTTGTTTAATACATGCATCAGACATGGTTTAGATATATATTAAAATGTATTTATATACAGATATATACATTACGTCATTTTATTTTCATGTTATATTATAGACAGTATAATGACTTTAATAGAGACAGGCAGAATTTTCCATGATGTCTGCAACTTCTTTTATGGAGATAAGCAAGCCATTAACTTCTCTGAACTTTTTCTTGTCTGAGAAGTGTGTTAATGCCCACTTTATAGAATTGTGAAAGCTGAAAGTTATAGTCATGTTCAAACCAAATATACAATACCCAGTAAATACTGTTTGTAAAGAGTTCATCATTTGGAGCTGTGTTAACAAAATATCACAGAACAAGTGGCTTATCACAACATAAAATTCTCCAGCTGGAGAGATGGCTCAGCAGTTAAGAGCACTGGCGGCTGCTCTTCCACAGGACAGGGGTTCAATTCCCAGAACCCATGGCAGCTTACAACTGTCTGTAACTCCAGTTCCAGGGTACCTGACACCTTCATACAGATATACATGCAGGCAAAACACTGATGCACATTAAAAATAAAAAGAAAAAAGCCCAAAAACTTCATTTTAAAAAGAACATAAAATTCCTATGGGTCTAGGAACTGGAAGTCCAGAAGATTGGAAACTGATGGAAATAAATGAGAAGGTTGCTGTAAGAGTTAGTTTCCTGGGGTCCTTCTTATTTTTATGTGAAGAATCCTCAAAAAGCTGAAAATAAATCTATCATATGATCTGGCTATACAACTTTTCGGCATGTACTGAAAAGACTCAACAGCCTACTCCATATACTTGCTCAGCAATGTCCATAACTGTCCTATTCATAACAGCAATAATTGGAATTCCAGGAAATGGAAACAAGCTAAACGGTCTTCAACAAATGAACGGATAAGGAAACTGTGGTACATATACACAACAGAATATTATTCAACAATAAAGAAAAATAAAATAATGAAATTTGCATAGTATGAACCTAGATGCTTTGGGATGTCTTTTTTTTATGCTGTGAATAAAAATGTTGCTCTGATTGGTTGATAAATAAAATGCTGATTGGCTGAAGGCAGGAAGTATAAGTGGGGCGAGCAGACGAGGAGGATTCTGGGAAGAGGAAGGACTGAGTCAGGAGTTGCCAGCTAGACACAGATGAAGCAAGATGACAAGGCAGAACTAAGAAAAGGTACCAAATAATGCAGCTAAACATAGATAAGAATTATGGATTAATTTAAGTGTAACAGCTAGTCAGTAATAAGCCTGAGCTGATGGTCAAGCAGTTATAATTAATATAAGTTTCTGAGTGATTATTCTATAAGTGGGCCATGGGGCTGTGGGGGCTTGGTGGGACCTGAGAAACATCCGACTACATCTAGAAAAATTCTACTGAGTGAGGCAACCCAGTCCCAGAAAGATAAATGCCAAATATTTATTCTTTTTTTTTTTTTTTTTTTTTTGGTTTTGCAAGACAGGGTTTCTTTGTGTAGCTGTGCACCTTTCCTGGAACTCACTTGGTAGCCCAGGCTGGCCTTGAACTCACAGAGATCCACCTGGCTCCGCCTCCAAATATTTATCCTTATCTTCAGTTTCTAACTCTAAATGGAGTAGTCATAGTAACAAGGAAAGTATAAAGAAATGAACTTGGGCGGGGGAATCACAGGATACAGATAATAAGATGTGGGAAATGGAACAGCAAGGAGAGGGCTCCACCTTAGAGGAGGATGGAGGTCAGTACAGAAGAAGGGACAAGCAACACCAAGATGGTTTGATAAAGTATCAAGGAATCATGTTATTTTATATTTACCTAAAATTATACACAATACACATTAAGTGTATGCACACACACACACACACACACACACACCTACCTACCTTAACTGTCCCTCTAGTTTTTTCCTAATAACACAGAAAACATCTAAAACAAGATAGGTACACAGATTTCTGAGAAGCACAATGGAAAGAATTATAGACACAGTGGCATTTTTTAATGCTCATTTTTTGTGCCCTTCCATATAGATTCTCAATCTTTCTCTATCTTGGCCTTTGTCCCCGCAAGACAGTGTTCATAGACTGCATCAAGTTCCCTCAACAGAGCTTATTGGACGGCAGAAAATGACGAGACCTAGATGCTTTATCCTTTCTTGCTGTGCAGCGGCAGATTGTGTCACCACCAAAGTTGACAACTTACTTTGTACCATTTTCTAATTCATGTCCGTCTCTTCCATTGCCTCTTCATAGCTAGGAATAGTTATAACTCCTGACTGTCAGCAGTACCTGGGCACAATGTGAGAAACACTGACCTGGATGCCTGGCCTGCTGATAGAAGTGGGCCTAGACGAGAGAATAATGAATCGGGCATCCCACATTCACCTTAGAGACTCTATGGTTACTAGAACGTTGACTGATACCTATAGGGAGATGGAGGGGTGTATGATTCCTAGAGGGGTCCATTATTCCTCTAGAATGAACCACTAGACTACTTACCATTAACACAGGTGGTAAACCCAAATACGATAGCTAATCAGCAATGCTCAAAGACTTCACTTTCCTAATACAAGCAGAGGTCTTTTAGTTTTAAAAAGCATGGCGGTTTTTCTCCTCCCCTATTATCACCTCCCACAGATGTGTGCTACACCCAGTTAAAGTAAAACTTTTCTACTTGCCATTCTGTTGTTATTATCTCTACTTTTTAGCAAGACCATAGTTTTTTTCTCTCTCCTAAACTCTGTTTACAGGTTTCTCTATGCATGTCTTTTTTTTTTTAAATATGTTATCCATTTGGTATTTTTTGTTTGTTTTGAGGCAGGTGTTCTCTTCATAGCCCTGGCTGTCCTGGAACTCACTCTGTAGATCAGGCTGGCCTCAAACTCAGAGATCTGCTGGCCTCTACCTCCTGAGTGCTGCAATTAAAGGCATGAGCCACCACCACCTGGCCCATTAGGGGTTTAAAAAATTATATATATTTATTAATTTTGTGTTTATAAGTATGGATGCCCATGTTCCACAGCATGTCTGTGAAGTCCAGAGGACATCTAGTGGAAATCAGTTCTCTCCATCCACCCTATGGGCGAGTACCAGGAATCACACTCAGATCATCAAGCTTTGTGTCAAGCACCCCTATCCATTGATCCATCTTTCCAGTCACAGTCACTCATTTTTAATGTAGTAGTTTTTTAGTTTTATAACTCTGCCTTACATTAAAAATTTCAAGTGTATAAATACTATTTTGAGTCTGGAAGATTAGAAAGAATTTTGTAGATAAAGATATATGCAAGTTGCCAGGATAGAAGCCATAGTTGATACTACAGATGTTGATGATCTAATCAATAAACAGAAAAGGTTATAACAGGAAGCTAAGGACAATTATATATGGAGTAAGATGAGAGGGGTTAACAAAGAAAGAGAAAATTGGAAGATGATAAAAGTCAAGGGCCAGTGACCAAAAATATGAAGACTAAGACATACCCTTGGAAGTAGTGAGGTGGTAATAGGTTGTCATGCAAAAACCAATCAAGGCAATTCAAAGAATTATAAGTAGAATCAACTCAGCAACCACAGCGAATTCTTTAGAGCTGGAAGTTTCAGGAGTTAAGAGTCATTACATATTCCTATCTTAGAGAATATGGGAGCACCCTTCATAACACTCAAAGAGGCAAGCAGAGTGCTAGTTACCCCTATTTATTTTACTGGTGACAAAACTGACAATCAGATAATTTGCAGCTGTGTATTTCTCTATGCGTTACACTTGGAATTACACAGAAACCAACACACACACACACACACACACATATATATATGTTGTTATATATATATATATATATGTTGTTATATATGTATATATATGTGTTCATGGAACATTAGCTTTTGTAAATTACTCTTTTCTTGCCTATATTTTCTAAATGTCTCCATATATAATAATAAATATGCAAGCCAAGTTCTCCATAAGAATTCTAAAAAGAGATCTAGATAGATAAAACAAAGACAATACTAGCAGCTAATTAGGCTTCCTGTATCAAATAATAATTTATCTAAGTAGAATAAGCTTTTGATGGGTAGAATTTTCCAAAAACATGTCATCATTTTTCTATCAATTTACATAGGCCATTTGAGTTCATATTTCCTAGAATTTCCAAGAAAATTTTAGAAGAATCCAATAGACTAAAAAAATCCATGTGAGGACAATTTAAAACTTTATTCTTAAATGGATGTGGATCAATCTCGCCACTCCTGAAGGAAACATTTTCAGAGCTATCTAGTATGCTGCACACAATGCCCATTCCCGATTCTTTACTCCTCTCTGATGGGTGTTGCGAGCCATTTTCTGTGGGATATACACTCAGCAGTACCTGCTACCACAGTTAGTACTCTTTTTTTGTTTGTTTGTTTTTTTGAGACAGGGTTTCTCTGTGTAGCTTTGGTGCCTGTCCTGGATCTCACTCTGGAACCCAGGCTGGCCTCGAACTCACAGAGATCCGCCTGCCACTGCCTCCCGAGTTCTGGGTTAAAAGGCGTGCACCACCACCACCACTGGGCACAGTCAGTGCTCTTAATTGAACCCCCCCCCCCCCCCCGCCCCAAGGAGACCCTGATGGGTCCTAAAGCTCTTGAGAAAAAGGCTCCTGGAGGTGACCTGAAGCACCAAACAGAGCAGCCAAGCAGAACAATCTGACAGATGGCTCGGTCCCCAGCCAAGGAGGGCTCTTCAGTATTACTGAGTCTGGCTTACCTCACCCAATGACCTTTTCTAGTTCCATCCATTTGCCTGACACTTTCATTTTTTAAATAGCTGAATAGTATCCCATTGTGTATATGTACCGCATTTTTATTATTCATTCATCCGTTTAAGTTCATCAGTTGAAATGGACCATTTATGTTCCATTTCCATGCTATTGTGGACAGAGAAGTAAAGGACATGGCTGGCAAGTGCCTCTGCAGCAGATTGTCAAGTCTTTGGGTATATGCCAAAGAGTTAGGCATAGCTGGGTCATATGGTGGAATTTACTTTTTGGTTTATGCGAATTCTCAACACTGATTTTCCAGAGTGGCTGGAGCAATTTGGTACCCACAACCCAGGACCAGACAGAGAAGGAACCTCTGAGCTCCAGGACTAGAGGAAGTCTGCCCTTGTACAATACTCCTATGGAGAAGAGAGAACGGATGAAAGTCGTGTGTGGGAAGGGAAGACCATTGGTCACACTTCCTCCACTTCAGGGTGGCTTCCAGTCTCTCTTCTCGGTTATCAGGATAACCTCTTGGATGTCTTGGAAATTAAAACAAGCCCAATAAATAACTTAGGTTTGTCCATCTTCCTCCCAAATGTTGGTTAGAATAAATGAACGAATGGATGGAAGCAAAGAGAAATTAGTGCCTTTGTTTCAACTGGCCAGTTTTGTTAAAAAGATAGAAAAAATATTCATTTCGGGGTTTTTTTTGGTGTGTGTGTGTGTGCTTGTATGTATGTATGTGTATGTGTGTGTGTGTGCACACGTGCATGTTTTCACCTTTATAAGCTCATTAGTAGATTTACAGATAGGTAAGAATCTTGCAGTCCTGAAAAGTTACTGCATAAAGAATACACGTGGGAATTTTATTTTTAAGTTTCTCATTATTAAGTTTCAGACTCAATAGGTATGAGGTAAATTCTGAGTCTCCATTTCTAAAATGCTTTCAGAGATAGGACCTCTAGGAACACATCTCTAGTAGCAACATCATATGTTGGACACTGAGCCGAGAGCACGGGACCTTTAAGGATCAGCTCCTTCAGACGTATAGTTTCCTCACTAACTTGTCCAAAAGGGTGCTGGAGGTTGGTTTGGGTAAAAGTCTTCCTGTCAACAATTTGTTATTTCGGATAAGTGCAAACTTTTTCTGTACTTTAGTGCAAGTCTGGACATCGTCACTCCAGAAATATAGGAGAAGCAACAGTATCCTGAGTGGCATACCAATGCTTCCTCATAAGCAGTAGCAGCCACCTTCTGTAATGTACTTGGAAAAAACAAAACAAAACAAAACAAAACAAAACAAAACAAAACAAAAAACACGGCGAAGAAACATCACAAAAAAAGTTCATTGTCCTTAGTAATTAAGGAAATGAAAATCAAAACAACTTTGATATTTTATCTTACCTCAGTCAAAGATTAACAAATAACTGACAACAAATGATGGAGATGTGAGGGAAAGAGAAATAAGAGGTAAGCTTGGTGGACTGGCTAGAGTCATCGCAGCGTTTAGTTAAGAAGACCTGGATGTTTTCCCAGGGCAGGAGTGCGCGTGTGAATGTGTGTGTGTGTGCACGCGCAGGTGTGTGTGTGTGCGCGTGTGCGTGTGTGCACGCGCAGGTGTGTGTGTGTGCGCGTGTGTGTGTGCCCGCGCGTGCCCGCGCCCGCTTCTGGAGGTGCTTCCTGAGATGCCTGCCCTTCTGACCAGAAAGATCAGTAACAATGTCCAGCCGCCTGAACCCAGACTTGGGGGAGAAACGTAAACCTCCGCCACCCGGGTCCGGGGCACCCCCGATTTCCTAGACTGACCGCTCCATCCTCGTACGCTATTCTGTCACCCTACAAGGGATTTGAGAGCAAGAAGGGACCTTAGACCAGACGTGCAGTAACCAACATGGCGGAGCTGCGCTGGTAGCGGGCTCCAGTCGCCATAGTAACCAGACCACGCCTGCCTCGGCTGGGCGTGCTCAGAAACCGTCAGCCGTTTGCACCCCGCCTCACTTTTGCGACAGTTACCGCGCACGTCACGGCCGTTGAGGCCGGTGCCAGCTGATTTACGGCCATTGAGGCCGGTGTCAGCTGATTTACCGCAGCAGCAACGGCGGTGGCACCTTGCAACCCGGGCAGGGTGAGGGCGGCCGCCGGGGCGTGCGGTTTCCCCGGGCTCGCCCACCCGGACTTGCGGGTCGCCTGGGTCCTCCTCGGGTGCGCACGGCCTTTGCCTTTGCGGGGGCGCCCACAGCATCTTCTTCAGACATGATTACCGCCTGAGGTGAAGCTTTGACAGGTAGGAGATTTGGAGCCTTTGGGTGACAGCCTCGCTCTAGAACTCAGCCCTGGAGGGCAAGGGCCAAAGGTCAAGGGTCCCGAGCCCTCCTTGGCTGGGGACCGAGCCATCTGTTAGATTGTTCTGCTTGGCTGCTCTGTTTGGTGCTTCGGGTCACCTCCAGGAGCCTTTTTCTCAAGAGCGTTAGGACCCATCAGGGTCTCCTTGGGGGGCTGGGGGTGGGGGACTAGCCTGGTGACATTTACTGCTTGTGAAGGTGGCCCTAGTCTTGAGGTGGACTGCTTTGCCCCCAGGGGATACTCTAAACTGGTTCGGGTGACTAGTGATGATTGTGGGTGTTTATTGGTCATGTTTCGGGGAGCAGCGTTCTTGCTTTGGGGCCCAAATGTTCGGATCTGCCTTTCACTGCTGATACTACTCTTTAGCTGGCATTACTGGCTGAGGGACAGCCATGTCTGTGAGAGGTTCATCTTTGAGCTACCACTTGCCTGCTCTCTTTTAGGGACTTGGCTCTGACAGGATGTCTGCTATTTTTCTTACCGGTGGATCCTGGCATTCTGAAGCTCTGCTTACAGCCAGAGTTACCCTGCCTTTGATTTTAAAATTATATTGTTTTTGATCCACCTTCAATGCCTGCACCTTAAGTCCTATGCAGAATTCCCTGGTTCTTATAATTCTGAAATTCTTGCAGGTTCAGGTGCATCACAGGTTACATGCCTAAGTTTTCATGCGGCTGACTGTAGTACTTACCAGTTATACATTCCTTTCCTTGTTATATTTCTTCCTTTCCTCCTCCTCCTCCTCCTCCTCCTCCTCCTCCTCCTCTTCCTCTTCCTCCTCCTCCTCCTCTTCTCCCCCCCCCCATCTTCTTTTTCTTTTTATTTTTTGAGACAGGGTTTGTCCTGGGTCCTTGACCAGGTTGGCCTTGACTTTACCGAGATCAGCCTGCTTCTGCCTCCCAAGTGCTGGGATTAAAGGCCTGTGTCACTACCGCCCAGCTTTTCTTTTCTTTGTTCTTTATTTTTAAATTTTTTATTTATTTATTTTTGCTTCTTTGAGAGGAGGTCTCTTCTTGTATAGCTTTGGCTGTCCTAGAGCTCACTGTAGTACAGGCTGGCCTCAAACTCTCAAAGATCGGCCTGAGATCTACTCCCTGAGTGCTGGGATTAAAGGCATGCACCACCAGACCAGGCTAGGATTCCTCTCCATGATCTGTATTTCTAAGATCTTTCTTCAGAAGATTACAACAATCAAATGTTATATGAAAGAAATCGAGTTGTTGGTATTTTGTTGCATAAAATTTCTAGTTTGTTTCAGCCCTTCACTTTATAAGCAACCCTATGACAGTGTGGAGGTGGCAGATCCCAAATGAAAATTGTGCATTTAAATTGTCTTTATTATAAATAATGAAAAACTACTTTGATTTTTATCCAAAACAGTAGATCTCCGGTGCTTCAAGTTGAGAGAACAAACCAGCATTACTACAAAGGAATGATTCATTGTCAAATGTTAATTAAAATTATGGTAGAGAAGTTAACTTGTCAAAATTTCTATTTAAATATTCTCCAGAACTCTACTTTCCTAGAAGGACAAAAGATTTGGGTGACTGAATGAATCAGAGACTTACCTACCTGTGGGGACTTAAAATTTGGGATATGAAGCAGTTTTTCCATGTAAGAATCCAGCATTAAGTACTTTAAAAGTAGTGAACTAGGCAGGGTGTGGTGGCTCACCCTGTTAGCATTCTAGAGAGAGGGGTAGAGGCTGGTGGATCTCCGAGTTTGAGGCCAGCCTGAGTTCCAGGACAGCCCAGACTACATAGAGAGACCCTGTCTTAAAAAAGGAGTGAGCTATTTCTGTGCCTATCTCAAAACCTCAAGGTACCTACCTCAAGAGAAGGAGTAGGATGGTCTTGAGTGTAGTAGTGTGCTGTCTGTTAAAAGATGAACCTTTAAAATTTGTTTTGAAGCTCACGTAGAGATGACTGAGTTCAGTGTTCATCACTGGGGTGGTTCAATATTCTAGTTCATAGTCTATCCTATTATTCCAATGCTTACCCCTATTTTCTTGCTCATTCACCCAGTGGCAACCAATCTAATGTATGTGAGGTATTTCCTTTTGTCTGTGTTACTAAATGTGTATTGTTTTGAGTGCCTGAGTTTTTAATTCCCAGAGCTTATGGTATTGTATCTTTTTTGTTTCCATAAGTTGACAATTTCTTCTAACTTTTTTTTTCAAGACATGGTTTCTCTGTGTAGCTTTGTGCCTTTCCTGGAACTCACTTGGTAGTCCAGGCTGGCCTCGAACTCACAGAGATCCGCCTGGCTCTGCCTCCCGCGTGCTGGGATTAAAGGCGTGCGCCACCACCGATGGCTCTTCTAACTTTTTTTTTTTTTTTTTTGTTTTTTTCGAGACAGGGTTTCTCTGTGTAGCTTTGCGCCTTTCCTGGAGCTCACTTGGTAGCCCAGGCTGGCCTCGAACTCACAGAGATCCGCCTGGCTCTGCCTCCCGAGTGCTGGGATTAAAGGCGTGCGCCACCACCGCCCGGCTTCTTCTAACTTTTGACAACTACTTTATTTTACTTTAAAAAGTTTTATTTTTACTGGGGAGTGGTGGTGGTGGTGTGTGCCTTTAATCTCAGCACTTGGGAGGCAGAGGCAGGTGGATCTTTGGGTTCAAGGCCAGCCTGGCCTACAAAGTCAGTTTCAGGACAGCCAGGGCTGCACAGAGAAACTCTGTCTTGTAAAGTGCCCCCACCAAGATTTATTTTTATTTGCGTGACTATATGCCATATGTGTGCAAGCCTGTTGAGGCCAGGGGTGGGTATTGGATCTCCCTGGAGCTGAAGTTGCAGTTGCTGTGAACTGAACTCAGGTTGTTGGAAGAGCAGCAAGTGTTCTTAAACTTTGATCTGTCTCTCTAGCCTTCCACCCTATGGTATTTTAGAATGTACATTTTCTTTGGTTGATCTATCTGCTTCATTTGTGGCTATCCATAGTATCTTAATTTTCCTAACACTGTAGAGATTATTGTAACACAAATATCTTTGAGATATCTGTGAGACTTGTAAAAGACACATTTCCTGAAAAGTTTATTGGAGCTCTGCCAGATTGTTGTTGAAGGCTACACTGGGAGGTCTATACTCCTGCAAGGTAATTCTTGGGGTTCCCATATCCTATCCCTGCATTGGTGCTTAGTGGTACTCAGTAACCCCATCTCCTTTTCCAGACAATTAAATATAAAGTAAAATATCAATTTATAATGAATTCGAGCTTTAATTTTTTTTTTTTGGTGGTGCTGCAATTGAACCCAGGGTCTCACACATGCTAGGCAAGTGCTCTGCCACCAAGCTATATCCCCAGCCCTGAAACTGAGCATTTTCTGATAAGCATTTTATCTCTCTTGGTTTTTCTTTTTGTAAAATTGCCTATTTATCTACTTACCCATTTTTACTTTGCAGTTTCTGTCTTAGTCTGTTGCCAACAACACAATACCATAGATTGTTTTTCTTAATGTGAACTGGGTTGTTTTTGCTTAGAGTCCTGGAGGTCCAACTTTGAGGGGCTTTTGTGATAACAGCCTTCTTAGCTGGTGCTGAGGCAGCACTTGCATCCTGTAGCCAGAGATAGAAAATGCACAGGTATGTGCACATGTGTGTGTGTGTGCTGTGTGTCTTCTGGCCTCTCTGCTTTTATAAAATTACCCATGTTTAATTAACGAGCTCCATTCTGAGGACATTATCCAATCATAATCATTTCCCAGACGCCTCCCCTCTAAATAGCATGGATTAGTTTCCACTGCCTTACAGTGGGGATTACATTTCACCATTCACCCCTGGTGGACCTACTCCGTCTGTATCCAGGTCATAGCACAGATCTTTGTTGTCGATCTGAACTTGTTCATCTGAACATGACCAATGTTTCCTAGACACTAGTCCTGTAAACATTACAAATATATTTTTCTTTCCAATGTGCCATTTGTTAGTAACCTTTTCTATAATGCACATCCCTGAACAGACACTTTAAATTTCAATATAATAGACTTTCCCCTACACTTAGTTTACATTAGGTTTTGTTTCTGAAGTTCCCCCCCAATATATCACAGTTAATCCCTTTGTGTTATCTATTACTCATTTCATAGTTTTCTTTTAAATGTATAGATTCTCAAGATACCCACACTATGCTCTTTTGTATGTTACAAGTAGTGATCCAGTTTCTTTTCCATATAGTGTGCCAATTTTCTCAGGACCATTCTCCTTTCCCTAATAATAGTGCCACACTTACTGTACATTATGTTCTGATATTTATTCCAACACTGGATCTTGTTCCTGTAGTTTATTCTTTTGTACCCGCTCTGATGCCATGCTGTCTCTTTCTCTGTCTTTTAAGATTTATTATTACTGAGACAGGGTCTCACTTGAAGTCCTATCTGGTCTGAAACTCTATGTGGAACAGGCTGGCTTCCACCTCCTGAGTGTTATGATTAATTGCTGGTGTTACTACACCCAGCTTACCTTTATTACTTTTATTTATGTAAATGTGTGTTTGTGTGAGTGAATGCCACGTGTATGAGGGTGGAGGCCAGAAGAGGGCAGCTGATCTCAGGGGTTGGAGTTTCAGGAGATTGTTAGTCACCTGATGTGGGGAAACTGTGCAAGGAGTGACTTCAGGGGAGAATGTTAGGGGTTAAATTTCAGAAACATAGGAGTTAGTATTTCAGAAGACAGCCCTCAGCTAAGCGGGGGAATGATCATTGTGTAGATTTGTTTTCCACTGTATGGCAGAGCCATGCTTGACTTTGTAGAAACAGCAGCAGCCAGTGCAGCACATGTTAAAATTAAGACAGTGCTGCCCTTCATCTGACACTGTATGTTCTGTGCTCCCAGGGCTTTCCAATGAGAAGATACATTAGGTTTTTTTTTTCACCAAAGTCTATGAATGGCTATAAATGTGTTATATATAGTCTCACAATACTAGGTGAGACTTACATTTTTATCCTGAAATATGGGTTTCTTATAACCACTTTTTCCTGGTAGTGTGCTGGCTATTTTTATGTTCACTTGACACAAGCTACATCAGTTGGGAAGAAGGAACATCAGTTGACAAAATGCCCCCACCAGATTGGCCTGTGGTGCGTTTTCTTGACTGATGGTTGATGTGGAAGGACCCATCTCACTGGGCGGTGCCACCTCTGGGCTGGTGGTCCTGGGTGCGATAAGAAAGCAGGCTGAGCAAGCCAAGAGGAGCAAGCTCATAAGCAGCATTTCTTTATGGCCTCTGCATCAGTTCCTGCCTCCAGACTCCTGCTCTGACTTCTTTGGTGATAAGACTGTGATATGGAAAGGCAAGTGAAATAAACCCTTTCCTATGAATGTTGTTTATGGTCATGGTGTTTTATCACAGCAATAGAAACCCTAACCAAGAGAAGTAGGGGCTCACCATATATCTTGGCCGGCCTGGAACTTGCTATGTAAACTAGGTTGGCCTTGAACTCACAGAGATCTGCCTGCTGAGTGCTGGAAGTAAAGGCTGGTGCACTACAACACCCAGCTTTTAACCACTTTTTAACATAGATAATCTCATGAATTCTAAACACCAGATTTTAGCTCCTAGTCTAAATACCTAGGGTAGGGTATATAAAAAGATGCAATGCACATTGTGTTTATCTGCATACATTAGGAAGTTGGGGGGTGTTCTTTAATAGCACTATTGAGAATTATTTCTTTTCCATTGTTATTGCTACAAGCAATTTCAAGTCTTTTATACAGCACTAATGTAAGATAACCATGTGGAGGCCAGTTATGTCACACTGTATTATTTGTTCTCTCTGCCATTCCATATGAGTGAGTTTCACATATTTCTCATACATTTCATCACTCATTAGTTCATTTCAGTTCTGAAGGGTTGCTCAGAGTCATGATCACCCAACCATCTTCATAACAGAATTTGTAGATGAGCCCCAGGTTTTCTGCAGAGTGCCTCATTGACTTCAGTTACCTCCCCTGACAGGATTGTAGAGTTCACTGTGGCCTTCACACTCTTTAAAGCACTGTAATTCATCTTGCTTTTTAAATGTTGGCTCATCTTCAGACAGAATACAATAAACAAAATCTCCCAAAGCTTCCTGATCGCTGATTCCCACGGTTCCATGCACTATTCTCTGTTGTCATCCATTCATATTTCTCTGTCACTTTACAAACCATCAGCAGAATGAGTCCCATGCGTACCACTCACCACTTACAGCACCATGATCCAGGGTCACTTTGTTGCACCTTTACCTCCAGGCAAGGGCTAGATTTTATACATACATACAGATGTATATATACGTACATACTTATGCACACACACATGTACACACATATTTAAGGAGGAAGAATGGGAACTAGGGTAGGAAAATTAGAATAAAAGTCATGAGAGTATGCAGATGTGGAGACCAGGTAAAGAAGTATTTCAAGGAGGCTGTATGAACTATGTCAAATGCTGCTGGTAGATTAGTTAAGATAAAGAACAAGATTCAAGCTTTGCTTAGCTTAGAAGATCATTTGTGGCCTATTCAAGAGCAGTTTATAGCTAAGCAGAATACTTGTCTATGGTCTCTAAGGAGAAAGGTAATATAAATATGAATGCTGTAACTTAGGTTACATATATCCTCAGAGTTTAGAGCCAGCCAATGGGAGAGCTGCTGCTTTTCCAGCCAAGGTGACTCTCATTCCTTCCCACTCACACAATGTATGTTACTTATCCCCTGAATGTTGAGACATTCTGACCTCTCCCTTGGTTGTTTCTTCTTCTGGGCAGTTTAGTTTATATATGGTAAAGTTTCAGGGCTCGATTTAGAGGTTGATGATAATAGGAGAGAAATAATAGAAATGATTAGAGGTGCAGGAAGGTGTGAGGTAAGGCAGAAAAACAAGTTCCTTTTACCAAATGGAGTCTGTTTCTGCTGGAGAATAAGAGCTGGAGGGCATGTTTTGCTTTTGGCAAATCAGTAACTGCCTAAGTTGATGCAGATGGGTGATAAATAGAGCATGGGTAGACATTAAAAACATGCTGAATATGCCTCAAAATCTGTGAATGCCTTTTAAAATTGTGATTTATTTCTGAAAAGATAGCCATGCAGTTCTTCAAAACTTAGAACTCATATATGTAGGGCTGTTTCAGTACTAAGAAATAAGTGTATTGCTGTGTTACCATCTGTTTATTTCTTACACTCTTTTTTAAAATTTATTTTTATTTTATGTGCACTGGTGTTTTGTATGCATGTATCCCAATGTGAGGGTGTCAGATCTTGGAGTTACAGACAGTTGTGAGCTGCCATGTGGGTGCTGGGAATCAAACCCAGGTTCTCTGGAAGAACAGTCAGTGCTCTTAACCGCTAAGCCATCTTTCCATCCCCCCTCCCCTTTTGAATACTGGAACTTCTTTTACCATACCAATCCTAAAGTGTCAAGTTCATTGAGAGTATTTTTTCTTGCCATCCAAATAGGAAAGGATGGTCTTGTCAGCTGTGTGCTGTGAGAAGGTTGTGTTCCCCAACACTCCTTAATTCCAAAAGTGCTTAGTTAAGGGAGCCATTGAGTACTGGATTTCTTCACTGCATTTTCTGACCTAGCTCTCTTTATTGTCTGCTTCAGTTCCTCCAAGTCTTTAATAAACTGGTAGTAAGGGCACAGGAATCATAAAGAAAATTCATTATTTTATTTATATTTTATGTTTTTTAAATTTTTTTTTAGTGTTTTCTTGAGGTGGTCTCACTGTGTAGCTTTGTTTGTCCTGGAATTCACTGTGATAACCAGGCTGACCTCGAACTCACAGAGATCCTTCTGCTCCTGCTTCTTCAGTGCTAGGATTTTAGGCATGTGCCACCATGCCTGGCACAAAAATTCATAATCTTAATGACCATTTTGTTGCTGACACAATACAGTGATCTTGACTTGGACACATTCTTTTGACAAGTGATGTAGGAATGCTCTCTGAGAATCCAGGTAAACCTTTGCAAACTTGTCTTTTTTCATCATTGCTCTGGCAAGTACATTTAGCTCTTAGGTGTTTAGTTCCTGCTTTCTGTATTGGTAGAAATCTGTATTCACCATTGGTAGAGCAGTAGGTGGTGTGTACCCTAGTTCACACATGCCCATTCTCATGACAGAATTTGAGTTTGTTTTGTCTATGAGTAACAGGAGTCCTACCTGGTGCACAAAAAGTACATTGCCTGTTGTGGATGGAATATTTTCTTAAGATGGGTTACATTCATTTATGTTGCATTTGTTTAACTCTGTAAAGCTGTGTTACTTTGCTTTTCTAAAACACCTGATTGGTTTAATAACGAGCTGGATGGCCAATAGCTAGGTAGGAGAGGGATAGGCGGGCTGCCAGACAGAGAATAAATAAGGAAGAGGAGAGCGAGAGGGAGGAGTGAGAAAAGGAGAAAGAAAGGAGGATTCCAGGAGCCAGCCACACAGCCCACTATGGAGCAAAAAGGAAAGAAAGACATATAGAATAAAGAAAGATAAGAAGCCCAGAAGCAAAATGTAGAGGAAGAGAAATGGGTTAATTTAAGTTAGAAAAGCTGGCTAGAAACAAGCCAAGCTAAGGCCAGACATTCATAAGCATGAATAAGTCTCCGTGTATTTATTTAGAAGCTGGATGGCAGGCCCCCAAAGAGCAAAGAGTAAACAAAACAAAACAAACAAACAAAAAAACCCAACCAACTGAGAAATTATTGGTGACTTTGTGAAAACCCATTGTCCTAAGATCAAGATACATCTTGTTTTGCATTTGAAAGTTACAAGAACAGTATAAGAAATTAGCATTCTTACACCTCATTTAGAAAGAATATGTATGTGCATTTTTGCTTGCATTTATGTTTGTGCACCTTGATGCTGAAGGTTGCAAGAGGGTCAAGTTACTATGAAAAAATGCTGCTGCCCTGGAACTAAAGGATTACACACAGGTCTTTTCGTGTCCTTGGATGTACATAAGAAAATGCCACAGACTATGTGACTTACAACAGAAATTTATTTCCCATGATCTCGGAGCCTAAATCCCGGATTAAGGTAAATAAATTGGCTAGTTGAATGCTGGTGATCGACGGAGAACAATACACCCTGAACTTATATGGTCTCATTTTCCATTTAAAATAATACCCAGTGATATTCGGTGTCTTGGCTCATCAGTGGAAAGGAGTTCGGATTTAGACTCTTGTGGTCTGATGATTAAATCTGTTCCTAATCTTGTGATCTGATGATTAAATCCAGTTAAATCTGGGCCAATTTGTTCATTTCACACTTCAAATCAGTTATATACAGATAGGTGTATTCATAGAAGTGAATTTGATATGATTTAGTGCTGTAAGCCATATTGTCCTTTATTTCATTAGTACTTCTTTTCTAAAATTTCATTTATTAGACTTTTTTTTTTTGGGTTTGGTTTTTTGAGACAGGATTTCTCTGTGTAGCTTTGCAGCGTGCGCCGCCGCCACCACCGCCCGGCCATTTTATTAGACTTAAGGGTTTAGAAATGTTATGAGGTACTTCCTACCATCTGTTCCGTAGACCTAGGTCTGTTTTTGTTGCCTTTAACTTAGGTTCAGTCTGAGTCAGTCCTAAATTATCTAGAGGGATGGTGTTCTTTTCAGAGATGCTCAGGTGTGGTTAGTGCTTTCAGCTTGGTTGTTTGCTTGGGAGAAATCTTCTTTGGTGATATGATTTAAAGTGAATGTTGTCACCATGGAAAAATGAACTCCTTCCAAATATTCTGCTCCAGAAAGTCTTTGTTGAGAATGCCATGCTTCCAGGAACACACTGTTCTGAATTTATGAAAATCAGTTCAGAGTTTGGTTTTCCTTGCTAGTATGTGATAGGAGTGTGGAAATAATTGTAATCTCATGATAGCTTGTGAAACTGATAAGATGCAAACAGACTTTATTAATAAGAAGTGTCTTTTGAGTTTTTTCCTTAAATGTATATCTTTTATTTGTAACAAGAAAAGGTGTTTTGGAGAAGCAGACTAGTGAAAGTTATACATTGCAATAAAAACAAAAAATATTATATAGGTTGTTTATGGTAGGAATTTTCTCTTTAGATGATTTCTTTTGATTGATTATCTGTTAGGCTATAGGTGACTCCTAGATCTAGCAGAGTTCTCTTGTGTGTGGAGTTCTCTTTGATTATTTTATTCTGTCATTCTAACTGTGCTGAACTCATATTTATTTAGGTCTTTAGCCACACAGTTACAACAGTTAAGAGGTTTACCAAATAAATTTTAATGTTGTTATATGAAACAATGATTTCTTATGTCAATGCTCTCCTACAAGAGGTATACCCGAGTGTACACTGTTTACTTGTCATTTCTAATGTAAATCTACTCACCAGAAACATACTTCAATTTGGATGCAATCGTTTAAAGGAAATTATTTTTCCTCTAGGTTTCACCTCAACAAAGACCCATCTGACCTTTGGAGTAAATGTGGTTAAATGGGCTTCTCATTAAGCAATATACTCATTCAGTGTTTACCACACAGTGAAATAGACCTTTTTGTTTTCTTGTTTTGGGAGAGGGTTAGTATTTTATACTACTTTGGAAACACATTGAGGTTTGAGAACGCCCTTACTCCTCGTGGCAGAGAGTGAGGAAGACCTAGATTCTTGAGTCAGGGCTGATCTGGGGTCTCTCACTTGTGGTTTCCTGAGTCTCTGCCTCAGTGTTTATGTGAAAAGAGTACCATAGTACTACCTATGGAATGCCAGCACTGACTGAGATGAAATGTGTTTATATTTATGCCTACACATTGCTTAGGAGTCTCAGACCTTCGGAAGTTCTTTACAGTCTTTACCCATAGTCTTTTGTGTACTCAATTTTCCCCCTCCCTTCTTCCCCCCTCCTTCCTCCCTCCCTCCCTCCCTCCCTCCCTCCCTCCCTCCCTCCCTCCCTCCTTCCTTCCTTCCTTCCTTCCTTCCTTCCTTCCTTCCTTTAGTTTTTTTTGAGGCAGGGTTTCTTTGTGTAGTCCTGGCTGTCCTGGAACTCACTCTGTAGAGCAGGCTGGTCTCAAACTCAGGGATCCATCTGCCTGCCTCTGCCTCCCAAGCGCTGGGATTAAAGGCGTGCACCACCACCACCACCACCACCACTACCACCACAACACCACCACCACCGTCTGGTGGTGTGTACTGCATTTTCTGAGTACAATTTTTGTGTTTGACTGTTTTATTCGTGGAAGAAGATGACTTGGGACCAGAAAGTCAGGACTTGGATTTGAGCACCATGGCTTGCTAGTTCTCTGCCTCAGCGGATAATGCTTAATCTCATTTTCTTGTCTTCTGGCCTGGGAAGATTGTTTTAGGATTTGAAATAAAATGTGCACTTAAAGTTGCTTTATACACTTGTGATAAATAAATGTGTATTGAAATTATTAAGCTTTAATTAGTAAAATTTAAAACTTGTGAATGCCCCCAGTAAATACTTTTGCCCATTTTTTAAGCCCTTAATTTGGGAGTGAATGTGATAAATTAGCCATTTTTCTTTGAAAAGATTTTAAGTGGCTAAATTTGATATTTGGGAAGTATAATTATTTTCAAATTATACAAGTTGACTTCATAATATAGGCAAGTGTTTCAGAAGGAATGTGCTATCTGACATTATTCTTATTGCATTTTTCAGGTTTGAAAACGCAATGGCAGGAAACAGTCTAGTTTTGCCCATTGTCCTTTGGGGCCGCAAAGCACCTACTCATTGTATTTCATCAATACTGTTAACAGATGATGGTGGCACAATTGTAACTGGCTGCCATGATGGACAGATATGTCTCTGGGATCTTTCAGTAGACTTGGAAGTGAGTATTTGAATGTTTGTTCTACATCTTAGATGTAAGTCAATAATTACTACAACATTGCACAGTTCACTGTTTGTGCTTACTTTTCAGTATTTTGGGCATTATTTTTTTTTTTCAGTCTGTGTCTTTATATTGATATTGAGTATTTAACATGATTACTAATTGAAGGTTAACTTTTAAAAACTTACTGACTTTTGTGTCTATGTATGACTCTCTGTATATGTGCTCAGGCTGTTGGATGCTCCCAGAGACCAGAAGCTGGAGTTACAGGTGTTTAGTTGTGAGCCAGACTCAGGTCGTCTGAAAGGATGGCCCATGCTTTTTATCACTGCACCATCTCTCCAGCCCCATGGTTAACTTTTAATTTGTTATTTATAGCAGCCTATTTTTGCTTTTCTAGGTTAATCCCCGAGCACTGCTATTTGGTCACACAGCATCGATCACTTGTTTGTCAAAAGCTTGTGCTTCTGGGGACAAACAGTACACTGTGAGCGCGTCTGCAAATGGGTAAGTTGTCACAGTTGTTTTGTTTGTTTGGTTTTGCAAGACAGGGTTTCTCTGTGTAGCCCTGGCTGTCCTGGAACTCTCTCTGTAGACCAGGCTGGCCTTGAACTCAGAGATTTGCCTGCCTTTGCCTCCCAACTGTTGGGATTAAAGGCGTTCACCACCACTGCCCTGCAATATTCCGTTTTTTTATTTTCTGTTTTTTGGCCAGACTTCTCCTTTTCCCCCTAAATTGTTATGTCTTTAAAATTTTTGGGGGATGCATGTGGTGGTATACAACTTTAATCCTATCATTTAGGAGGCAGAGTCAGGTAGATCTCTATGAGTTAGTGTCCAGCCTGGTATACACAGAAAGCTCTAGGCTAGCCAGGGCTGCCCAGTGAGACCCTGTCTCAATAAAAGGATGTAGTATTTATTTGTCACTTAAAATTGTGTTTATAGGGGCCAGAGAGATGACTCAGAGTTAAATAGCACTTATTATTCTTCCAGAGGACCTAATTTAGTTCATAGAACCCATGTCAGGCAACTCACAACCACCTTTAAGTTCAACTACAGGGGCTCCAACAGCCTCTTCTGGCCTCTTGGGCACCCATATGCAGATGGCACACCACATATAAACACATAGGTAAAAATAAGTCTTAAAATTGTGTTTATAGATTGCCATGTGGCTTTTATATTTTTGTACTTTATAACCAGCACCAGCTTAGGGAGAATTTTCTTTTCTTGTACTTGCAGTCTTTTCTTGTACTGTCTAAAGCTGAAGGAGGATGTTTGAATTACAGGGTTTTTGTTATGTTTGGTTTTTTTCTTGTTTGTTTTTTTTTCCAGACAAGATTTCTCTGTGTAGCCCTAGCTGTCCTGGAACTCATGTTTTAGATCAGGCTGGCCTCGAACTCACAGAGATCCATTTGCTTCTGCCTCCTGAGTGCTGGGACTAAAGGCGTGTTGTAAACAGACGTTTCCTGTCCTGACTGCCCTGTCCCAAATAACCGACTCAGAGGCTGAATATGAATTATAAATGCTTGACCAATAGCTCAGGCTTGTTACTAGCTAACTCTTAAATTTAAATTAACCCATATTTCTATTTATGCTTTGCCATGTGGTAGTACCTTTAGTAGCCTGGCACATTCATCTCCTGCTCCCTCTGTGTCTGGCTGGTGATTCCTGACCATGCCTTTCTCCTCCCATCATCCTTAGTTTGGTCACCCTGCCTATACTTCCTGGCCACTGGCTAATCAGCATTTTATTAAATCAACTGGAGTGACAAGTCTTTACAGTGTTCAAGAGGATTTTTCTACAGCAGCATGTGCCACCGTACCTGACTTGAATTATAGTTTTATTTATTTATTTTTTTAAGATTTATTTATTTATTATGTATACAGTGTTCTGTCTGCATGTATGCCCGCAGGACAGAAGAGGGCACTAGATCTCATTACAGATGGTTGTGAGCCATCATGCGGTTGCTGGGAATTGAACTCAGGACCTCTGGAAGAGTAACCAGTGCTCTTAACCACTGAGCCATCTCTGCAGCCTGAATTATAGTTTTAAGGATATACATTTTTACAACTGATTTTCTATAATACTTTATTGCTTTTCTTTGATTTTGAGAAACTCAGAATATAATGAAAGTAAAAGCATGGCCATTAGTTTTCATGTCATTTTTATTGAATCAGCAGGCAGCTTTGGGGCTTTTAAAAGACTCAGGTGATACCAGGCTGTCACTAGTAGGGCGGCAGAGCTCTGCCGAGTCTTTGCTGTTGTGATGCTGTGTGCTCATGTGCTGCTGAAGCTAGTTCTGCCCTGTCTCAGAATGGCCGTGTGCTGGAGAGGCAGGCCATAGAACAGTGTCTGTGGGGCCCAGAGTGGGAAGAACTTCAAAAACATTTTTTTTGAAACAAGTTGGAGAACTTGTAGAAATTTATATAAAACATCCTTTTCTCCTCTATAATTTTTGGGTTGGAATTTAACTTTATATGATCTTTTGGAATAGGAAGAGATAACATCAAGTAAGAACACTTGTTTAAGGTGAATGTTGATTGAAAATTGTTTCAGCAAGACATGGTGATATATGCCTGGCATACTTGTAGTCCCAGCACTCCAGGAGAAGAGGCAGGAGAATTGCTGCAAGTTAGAGGCCAGCATGACCTCTAATACATAGTAAATTCTAGGCCAGCCAAGGCTATATATCAAGACTCTGTCTCAAAAACCAACCACTAAACAACACAGATATTTTTATATCATTTGAGATGTAACAAAACAATATCAAAATGAAAAACTCCAGTAAATCTCACTATACTTTATTAATATTTTCTTTTAAATAAACCTTATTTTTAAAAGACAAGGCATATTGGTATTTCTAATTTTCAGTGTATTATTAGTTTGAAATGTAAGGATTTTTTTGTTTTTTATTATAAGAACTGTAGTGATGTGCTAACATTTGGGATTCTGTTGGCTTTAGCTGATTTGTGTTCTACGGTGCTGCATGTACAAGGTACACTGATAACACAGGGTAGTGGTTTAGATTACAGCTTTATCTCTTCAGTTGCATAGCACCCTAAGGTTGAGCTTCAGGATGAGGGAACAACTGCTAGTTGAAGCAGCCGCTATCAGGAACCTCTGTGAAGGAGTTGGAACATTCTGGAGAGCTTCACATACGGTCTGCCCAGAGCTACTCACAAGACTCTAGCAACCAGTGAAGACTCAGGAATATATTTCTACTATGAGAAGGATGGAGACGGAAGTGGGGCGTTGACAGGTTGGAAATGAGGTTAGATAGTGAGTGAGAGGAATGGAAAATGTGATCAATAGCAATAATGAATACAAGCTGCTTTCCTTCCTGTAATATATTAGTTTCAACAGAAGCACAACTCTAAGCCACTGTGACAAGGTTACTTTTGTCTATCAGATTCTGAGTAAGCTATTATTTTGTTTTGTAGAGAGATGTGCCTCTGGGATGTGAATGATGGCAGATGTATTGAATTTACAAAATTAGCCTGCACCCACACTGGCATACAGGTTTGTATCAATTTTCTTAGCTGAGGCTACACAGTTTATTATAGGTGCATCATTAAAACATGGTTGAAAGCATCAAAAATGTATGTTTATGTGAAAAATGGTGGGGAGAGGTAATAGAAGAAATATATATGATAAGTACTCCTCAGACGGTGGGAGAGATGGGAAGAGGTGTGATGTTGAGGAGACCAATGGAGAAGGGTGAGATGAACCTGCTTGTACACTGGTTTAATAAAACACTGATTGGCCAGTAGCCAGGCAGGAAGTATAGGTGGGGCGAGCAGAGGAGGAGAATTCTGGGAAGAGGAGGGCTGAGTCAGGAGTCACCAGCCAGACACAGAAGAAGCAAGATGTCAAGGTAGAAAAGGTACCAAGCCACGTGGCTAAACATAGATAAGAATTATGAGTTAATTTAAGTGTAAGAGCTAGTTAGTAATGAACCTGAGCTGATGGCTGAGCAGTTATAATTAATGTAAGCTCCTAAGTGTTTACTCGGGGGATACTAATGGGAGAGATTTGCCATTAGATATGAAACCTTGGACTCACAAATATAGGATAAATAAAATCTTTTCTTTAATTTTGCCAAATACAAATAGACTAGATAACTAATTCTTGCTTGATAACTGTTTTATTATATGTAATTTTACTATGTTAAAGTTAAAACTTTCCTTTTTGATTAGACAGAAAAGGGGAAATGCTATGTGATAATGCCCTTGTACACTGGTGTAACAAAACGCTGATTGGCCAGTAGCCAGGCAGGAAGTATAGGCGGAGCAAGCAGACGAGAATTCTGGGAAGAGGAAGGCTAAGTCAGGAGTCACCAGCCAGACACAGAGGAAGCAAGATGTCAAGGCAGAATTGAGAAAAGGTACCAAGCCACGTGGCTAAACATAGATAAGAATTACGGGTTAATTTAAGTGTAAGAGGTAATCAGTAATAAGCCTGAGCTAATGGCCGAGCAGTTATAATTAATATAAGCCTCTGTGTGTTTACTTGGGGGATACAAGTGGGAGAGATTTGTCATGACCGTGAATCAGGTTGGATGCAGGAAAACTTTTTGATTACATGAACCAGTTCTCACTGCTGCTTCTCTGGTTTGGGCTCTCCTGGTTACTCAGTGGAGAGTGTGTACAAATCAGCTTTCCATTGCTTTTGGGCCTGTGGCAGAGTGCTGGCAGCAGTAATAGGGAGTGTGTGATAGAATAGAACTACTTAGCTCGTGGCCACAAAGCAGAAGAGGAGGAAGAACCTGGCATCCTACCATATTTTTTAGGGGTGTACCAAAGGTGACTTAAAAGATACCCTACTAGGGTCTGTTTCCTAAAGTCCTAGGAGCATTACACTAGGATCAAGCCTTTAGCACATGGACCCTTGGGGAAACCCTGATGGCAGATTTCTATGAGTTCAAGGCCAGCCTGGTCTACATAGTGAGTTGCATGCTAGCCAGGGCAACATAATGAGTGAGACCCTGTCAGAAAGAATGCTTCAAATCCCCTTCAAACAACAACAACAAAGTAATAACATAACTTGTCAACAAAAACTTCCCATATGAATACAGATCTGACAAGCAATGGTAAATGTTTGTAGGGAGGTGGTGATTGGACGATTTTCTGACTATCTCTTACCCTGGTGGCAAGAACCTACACATTTTTTTTTTTTCACCAGTGTTTTTAGAGCATGTGTTTTTTTATTTGAAAAGCATATATTGGGCTGGGGAGATAATACAGTCAGTAAAATTCTTGCAAGGACCTGGGCTTGGTCTCTTGGAAGAAAAGCGGGCATGGTGGCACATGTTGCAATTCTAGTGCTGAGGATGTGGAGCCAGGTGGATCCTTGGGAGTCACTGGCCAGCCAGCCTAGCCTACCCTGAGTTTTAGGCCAATGAGAAACCTAGTCTTTAAATAATAACGAACCGAAGATGAGGAGCCTGGAGACTGACACATGACATTGTCCTCTGGCCTCCACGGCCATATGCACACACAGACATGTGCACCCACATACACACATGTGTAGACAAATTACTTTCATTTTATATTAGTTTAAAAGCTGTGTCGTATAAAGGAAGGCAGGCAGCTGGGCACAAGCACTCATCACATCTGCTTCCTGGTTATTCTGCTGGGACCAGATGCTTTCTGCTCCTGCCGCCTTGACTTCCCTGCTATGATGGACTGTACCCTTGAATTCTGAGTTAAATAAACCCTTCTCCTTTGGAAAAAAAAAAAAAAGCTGTGTCAAACTCACTATGCATAATTATTTTGACTTTTGTACAGTTTGCAGTTATGGTTTAAAAACTTCTGGCTTACATATTATGGAAATTATTTCTGCTGAACTTATTTTAAGTACTTATTAAAAAATCCAATTCTGTACAAGACCTTTTGTGTTTAGATTGGCAGTCATATACAAATAGAAGATGGCTTTTGGCTGATTCATATGTATCATGGCTGTTGACTCTGCTCTTTACTCACTTAGATCCAGAAAGAGACTATCTGTTGTTGTTGTTATTATTATTAGTGACAGGGCCTCTCTGCATAGCCCTGACTTTTCTGGAATTCACTATACAGACCCATTTGGCCTCAAACTCACAGTGATCTGACTGCCTTTGCCTCTCAAGTACTGGGATTAAAGGTGTGTGGCATTACATTGGCAAGGACTGTTTTTTATGTATACAGAGATGACCCTTGGTGACATTTGTACTTATTGCAATTATAGGAAATATTATTAAGTGATTATGTGCAATATAATATTTTAATATTTTTTGAGAATTTCATCTATGAGTTTAGTCCATTTTCATTGTCCTTTTCCACTCCTGAGTTCTTTTGTGTTCCCTTCCACACCCACCTCTCAAATTCTTGTCCTCTTGTTCTGTAATTATTGTTTCTACTGAGTCCAGTTAGTGTTGCCTATATGTACATGGGTAGAGGGTTGACTACTTGGGCATTGGCAGCCTACCAGGGGGCCTTGTTACTGAGGAAAACTAACTCACCCTTCCTCAGTAGCTCACCATCAATGGAGGGTGGGACCTTGTGAATCATTCATCCACTTGTGCTCAAACGTTGAAGGGTATGGCCTTATGCAGGTTTTGTGCAGGCAACCAAAGTTGTTGAGAGTTCACAGATGCAACATCCCTATCATGTCCAGGAAATACTAGAGACAGCTTTTTTTTAATGCTCGAAAAACTTGAGTCTCCATTTAGATACCCTCTTTCCCAATATCAAAGTGTCTTAAATGCTGAATTAGTATTCAGAAAATTGTTTGGGAATATGGCATTAAGTAAAGGGTGGAGGTATTTCACCAGGCAACTCTAATGGATATCCCTGCTCTCAGGAAAGCACTCTTCTTTGGTAACTTTCTCGGAATTCTCTTTCCACACGCCACTCCATCGACCCTTGTATATACAAGTGCCGAGTGGAACCTCCCTTTGAGTAGTGGTGGTGTCGTCATTTTGTTGTTCGTTTGTTTTTGATCAGCCTCTGAGAGCTAGAAGCACTCCCTAGTGATGTCTGCATGTAGCTTTCTGGCCTTACCTTTAGAGTTTTAGTTAGCCTTCACACGTAGCTAAGGTGTTCCTTGATAATGTTTATGTATTAAAAAGCCATCCTCTTTCTTATCCAGGTATTGAATGATTAAGTGAACCCCCCACCTCCCACCCTGTTGATATGTGAGAATGGAATGGAACAAGGGTGCGCTCAGACTGGATCCTGCTTTTCATAGTTGCTGCGCTGCCTCCTGTGCCTTGCTTAGCTTATCCTCAAGTGCTTTATTTCGTAGTCTGGGGAGGTCTTCACCCTTTACAAATCCTGCATGAGCACTGTCCACCAGAATCAATGTTTGTGAGGCTGCAGGGAGACAGGCCCTTCAGTACGGTGTTGACCCGGCTTTGATGCTGTTCTTCCTCTGCTCTTCAGGCAGAATTGAACTCTGATTGTTATATGCTTGAACACCACTCATCTTTCATGTCTATTCCCTATTCACTGCATTACTGAATTTCCTTGCTGCTGTGAAGAAAATACTTGCCAAGAAGCCATTTAGGGAGAAAGGGTTTGTTTCAGTTACAATTCAAGTGGATACAATCTGTTCTGTTCAGAAAGGCATGGCGGCAAAGGCAAGGCAGCTGCACGTGGCTTCTGTATCTAGGAAGCAGGGACAGATGCATGCCCATGTTCAGCTTGGTTCTCAGCCCATGCCCTGGTTCCGCCCACAATATGATGGGTCTTCCTACCTCAATTAACCCCCTCTAGAAACTCCCTCACAAACATGACGGTATGTTGAATACCTAGGTGGTTTGTGCTGGCTAGTTTTATGTCAACTTAGTATGAGCTAGTTATCTGAAAAGAGGAAACCTCAATTGAGAAAATGCCCCATAAGATCCAGAGGCATTTTCTTAATTAGTGAATGATAGGGAAGGGCCCAGCCACTTTTGGGTGAGGCCATCCCTGGGCTGGTGGTTCTGTGTTCTGTAAGAAAGCAGGCTGAGCAGACCATGGGAAGCAAGCCAGTAAGCAGCACTCCTCCATGGCCTCTGCGTCAGTTCCTGCCTCCAGGTTCCTGCCCTGCTTGAGTTCCTGCCCTCACAGCCTTTGATGATGAACTGCTATATGGACCTGTGAATGAAATAAACCCCTTCTCCTGAATTGTTTTTGGTCATGGTGTTTCATCACAGCAACAGTAACCCTAACTAAGACATGGTTCAAGATCTGTCAAGTTGATGTATTAGACATTACATCTACCTGTTCCTAATACCTAGAATTCATACTAGTCTTGTGACTTGCACTAATTTCCTCTTTAAATTTAATTTGTTATGCTAATTTTATTTGGGTGTTTCATTAAGTCAAAAGTCCTGATTTAAAGCTTGTATGTGATGCATGCCCTTATTTCCTGTATTCTTGTGGTAGAGACAGGTAGATCTTTGTGAATTTGACACCATGTCCGGATGGTGTTTATTGAGAGTTCCAGGCCAACCAGAACTATATTGTGAGACCCTGTATCAAAAACAAAACAAACAAACAAAACCCATAACTAACCAACCAAACAAAAAATCCTAACCAAACAAAACCAAAACATGAAACAAAAAATGAGCCCCCTACCTCCCCATGAAAATTATAAAAGTCTGCTTTGAATGCTAGAGATAAAGATTAAAAGATGAATTTTTATTTTTGTCTCATAAGAGTTCAAAGTGAGTATGTGACATTATGAAAGGAATATTTTTCTTAAATATTGGATAAGATTAGTATAATCTGACATGGATGTGCCCATTTGAAATTACTGGAATAATTTAGTGTTTAGGAGAATATCATAATGTGTTTAATGAATGCATGTTAATCAAGTAGCCCAACTGAAGCAGTGTATTAAAATACGCTTTTTAAAATTTGGATTTAGTTCTACCAATTCTCTGTTGGAAATCAGCAAGAAGGAAGGCTTTTATGCCATGGACATTACCCTGAAATCCTCGTTGTGGACGCTACTAGCCTTGAGGTGTTGTATTCTTTAGTATCAAAGATATCACCAGACTGGATTAGCTCCATGAGTATTATCCGCTCTCACCGGACACAAGGTCAGTATATTACGCTCTTTGGCAGCTTGAACATCATCTTACTGTTTAATTCACTATGAAGTTCCATAAATTGTCAAAGTTAACAATTTTGGTTACATTCTTGTATTCCCGACATATTTGTTCCAATAATTTGTGATCTTTCTCCTTCACCAAGTAGTTTAGGCTGAATCAGTGTTTAGACTCACAGGTGTTAGATGATCTCTCTGTGATGATCACTAGGCTTTGGGAAGCCTTAGCTTGTATGGATAGTTTTCTCAAGTGAGGCTGAGTTAGAATGGTTAGGGGTGTGGTGCTGATAAGAACTGTAGCTTCATGTATGTTTTTCTGGATTCTGGTTTTTATCTCTTGGCAAGATGTACCATTTCCTATGGAGAGAGTGAAAAGGGAGGAGATAAAATTTAATGAATTTCTGTAACTGTTGAGTTATATTCAGTAAATGTTACTATTCTTTCCTCATTCTTTCATTGAAACCATGAGGAAAAATGTAATTTTTTTTTCAGAAAAGAACAATAATGTCAACACTGAGGGGATTATGCTTTCTACTTTAAGTTCGTGAGAGCAGGCTGTTTAATTCTAGAAGGGAGCATGCTATGTTTAACTTGGGTGCCTTGTCTCTTCCTGGTTTAGAGGACACTGTGGTAGCACTCTCTGTGACAGGCATCCTGAAGGTGTGGATTGTCACCTCTGAAACTGGTGGAATGCAGGTGAGATGGACAGTGATTTCTATCCTTTTTATTATATAATTTAAACCTTTAATTACCGCGTGTTCCTCACTTAGGTTTCTTTCTTAAAGGAAAAAGCGTTTCTATTGAAACAATAGGAACATCATCTAGAATATGAGTAGAGAAACGTAAGAGGTGCTTTCCCCCTGCTTTTGTGTAAATTAGAAGTTAGGAGGTTGGTTGCTTTCGTGAATGGACTAAACAAACCAACCACCCATTTCAGTTACTCTCGCACCCCTGACACGGCGGTGACAGAATCCCTGATATGTAACCCAAGGGAAGAAGGACTTCCTTTAGTCCATGGCTTCAGAGACTTGAGTAGAGTCTCTGGCATGACTGACTCTGCCCAATAGTGGGCGATGCTACTGCAGGGGAGTATGTGGAGCAGGAGGAGCCTGTTCACCTCATGGCAGCCAGGAGACAGAGGAAGGAAGGGACTTAGGGTCAGTTGTATTTCCAAAGACATACTTGCAGTGACCAACTTTGTAACTGTACATACCACCTAAAGTGTCCAAAACCTTCCAGTGTCAGCACAGGGTGGGGAGTAGGGTTTGACACTTGAGCCTGTGGGACATTTCGTGTTCAAACACCAACATCATCAAAAAAGCAAATAAAGTCATTTTTTGAGTCTTATTTCATAGTACTATGGACTAGAATAGTTAGTTTTGACAAGAAAGGTAGATCAATTTTCTGACAATATTGGTATGATTCACTTCAGCTAGGGAAATATTAGGTATTGAACTTGGAAGAAACTGGAAGAGGATTTGATCAGTTTTTTTTTTAAACTAAGGTATATATAACAATAGGATTACTGCAAAATTCCATCATCTGCCATTTCCAGTGAAGATGTTCTGACCATCATTTCCAGTGAAGATGTTCTGACTCATGGTCAGGGCTTAAATATTGGGCAGCTTTGTAGCAAAGACATTTTTGCCAAGCAAAGACATATTTTGCTCTTGTTCGTTCTCTCTCTCTCTCTCTCTCTCTCTCTCTCTCTCTCTCTCTCTCTCTCTCTCTCTCTGTCTCTCTCTCTCCTGGGTTTTCTTTGTGTAGCCCTGGCTGTCTTGGAACTCACTATGTAGACCAGGGTGGCCTCGAACTTGAGATCTTCCTGCCTCTGCCTCCCGAGTGCTGGGATTAAAGGCATGTGCCTCCACCCCCAGGCCTTGTCCAGCTCTTTTAAAGAGTACATTTGCAGTTGTTATTGCTTTGGCTTTTATCTGAGGATCCAAAGTGATGTGCATATCACATGGTGCTTTTGTTCTGTGGTGGTACCTTTTATCATTTTGTGATGACTTTAATCAGTACATGTTATTCTTGAAATTTTATGAATCTTTTTTTTTTTTTCAGGATACTGAGCCAATATTTGAGGAGGAATCAAAACCAATTTATTGTCAGAATTGCCAAAGCATCTCTTTTTGTGCATTCACACAGAGGTCACTTTTGGTTGTATGCTCCAAATATTGGAGGGTAAGTTGAACAGATAAATATGAAATTGTCTTTTTATCCTTCATGATAAAATCTAGTTTACTAAATTTTCAAAGATAGCCTCAAGGATGTACTTGGTACAAGACTGTCAGTCATTTGGAACTCCTGTTTGCTTCTGATGTTTTTGAGGAATTTGGACTTAATTCCATGTAGCTTTTTTTGTTCTACGTCATGTAATGAAGTCATGGTTTAATTAATGGCTATATTTTATTGGTCTTCATTTCTACTTTTTGCTACTATTTCATTTATGGTGTTTGATGTGAGTGGTGGTCATTAGGTCTCTGTAGGCTGGCCATTTCTCTCTGTAGTGTGTTACATTGTAGTGTGTTACATTGCAGTGTGTTACCTGAACAATACATTTCTTCCCTGGCTTCTTCACAGTGGAAGTGTACAGCCAATGCTGAGAGGAGGAGCTTTCTTCTTCATTGCTTGTCTTTAGAAATAGAAAATCAGCTGTTGTGTTCTGCACTGAGCAATTTTCAAAGCTTTCCATGTATTTTTAAAAATGATTTCTTTTGCTTTTTGTGATTTTTAATAAAATTACATCATTATCCCTTTCCCTTTCCTCCCTCCAAAGTCTCCCATATATTCCTCTTTGCTTTCTTTCACACTTATGGCCTCTTTTCTCAGTCATTGTTGTTACATATATGTGTATAAACATAGATTCTAAATACATAAACACAGCCTACTCAGTCTGTATCACCTTGCTTATATGGTTATATTCAGGGCTGACCATTTGGTATTGGATAGTGAATTGGTGTGGATTTCCCTGGGGAAGACTTATCTCTCTTGCTCTCAGCATTCCTTAGTTTCCTGTAGTTCTTTGAGTAGGCTTGAGGTCACGTGGGCTTTTTTTCATCCATGTTAGCAAGTCTGTCGTTTTTGTCTTTGTTCAGTGCATTTTTAGGCAGTTATGTTGGTGAGACTTTATGGTGTAGCTTTTTGTATTTCTAGGAAACACAATTTCAAATCAAATTCCCTATTCCTCTGGCTCTTACAATTCTTTCTACCCAGCCCCTTCTGCAATGATTCCTGAGCCTTAGGTGAGGGAGTTGTTTTTAGGACTGGACTCCACAATTCTGCATTTTGATGGGTTGTGGTTTTCTGTAATGGTTTCTATCTGTTGCAAAGAGAAGTTTCTTTGAAGGATAAGAACAAGTACTTATAATTTAGTTAGGGATTATAATGGTTGAGTAATTTCAGTACTTTTACTATCAGAGAAAAGTATGCTAGTTATTTAAACCTGTTTAACAAATCTCTCCAAAACTTACATTAAAACAGTAGAAATATATTCTTGCCCAGTTTGTGGGAGGGGATTCAGGGCCCAGTTTAGCTGGGCACCTCTGGTTCAGAGTCTGTCATAGGCTGCCATCACAGGATCCTTTGGGACTTTGATCTCATTTGCAAGTTCAGCTTTTGAAGGATGTCTCTTTTACCAGAGCAGTTCCCAGCATGCTAGCAGTCTTCTCTCACAATAAGTGAGCAAGAAAAGGTAATTTAAGACACTCTTAATCTTAGAATTGAGAACTCAGTGCCTTTTGACACATTCTAGAAACACAAAATAAGTTCTAGAAAAAAGTGTCAGAAAATCTAGCCCATACTGAAGGGAGGAGGGTGTTAGGTGAGCACATCCAAGAAGCTGCCTACCATGGTAGGAACAGCTACTTTTCCTAACTTAAAAAAATATTTATTTTTTTGTATATGGATGTTTTGGCTGCATGTATGTCTGAGTACCTACCATGTGTGTGCCTGGTGCTCATGGAGGTGAGAAGAAGGTGTGGAATCACTTGGAACTGGAGTTAACAGATGGTTTGGAATTGCCATGTGGGTGCTGGGAATTAAACCGGTCCTCTGGAAGAACATCCAGTGCTTTTTTATTTTCTTTTAATTTTATCTTTGCGTCTTTCATATCATGCCTCCTGATCCCACCCTTCTCTTCCCATTCCCAAGTAAAATTTGAGAGGAAAAAAGAAAAGGAAGGAGGGCAAAATTTTGTCATGGAAGGCTGCTGTGTGACACAGTGAGTCACACAGTGATGAGCAGGGGGCGGGGCTAGTTCTCCAGCTTTCACATCTTCAGGATCAGTTTCCCACACCTACACAGTGCTGCCCAGGTGAGGTGTAGGGGACCACTCTCCGAGTGTTGCACACACACACACACACACACACACACACACACACACACGAAATAAAAGAAAAAATAGAATAATTCTTAATATGTGACTAGTGTTGAAGAAATAATGCAAGTGACAAGTGTACCTTTTTTATTTTGTTTTATTTTATTAAATTTCTAAATTTATTTTACATACCAACCACAGTTTCCCCTTGCTTCTCTCATCCCTTTCCCTCTCCCAACCTCTTTTCTACCCCAGCTCCCCATCCACTCCTCAGAAAGGGCAGGCCTCCCATAGGAGTCAACAAAGCATGGCATACCAAGTTGAGGCAGGACCAAGCTCCTCTCTCCTGTATCAAGGCTGACTGCCATGCTTAAAAAATAACTACTCATATTTCTAGTGAAGACATGCAGCAAGGTAGCCATTGGAGAGAGCAGGAACAGGCTAGAGCGCCTCAAGTGACTGATTCCTAAGAAATTGCTAGCATCTGAGCTGTTTGTGACTACCTGGAAGATCAGTCTATTGATATGACTGAACATTCATTTCAAATGAGCATTCTATCCCCCAGGGCAGCAAGGACATTTTACACATACACCCCCTTCCCCCCCCCCCCCCCCCCCCACAATCACCCATTGTTTTTGGTGTAGTTGAGGCTTCAGATAACAGTTCTGGCAAACATTAGTATAAACAAAAAACCTAAAACAAAAATATTAAGTTATCTAGAGAGTTTTGTAATTTGAAATACCCTGAAGTTGGGCCTCAGACTTGCAGTGTAGCTGGGGATGGCCTCAAACTTCTGACCCTCTTGCCTGCTCCTGAGTGCTGGGATAGGCATTGTGGACCTGGTTTATATAGTGTGGGAGATGGAATGCAGGGGTCTCCTGCACGCTAGCAAGCACCCTACTGAGTTAAATTCTTAGCCAAAGGTCCTTGTTTTCTCTGAAGAAGAGTAAAACAGAAGACGGTGCCATTGAATGAATTCCCCTTGAACAACATTTAGAATGTACTTTTATCAAATACTGAAAGTATTGAAAGTGGTAGAAAGAATTGGTCTGCTAGGAAATAGAAGCCCAGAGTTTTTATACCTTCTAGTTTTATCACATACTGATACGTATCTTTTTTTTTTTTTTTTGAGACTGGGTCTTGCTAAGTAGTCCTAGCTGACTTCCAGCTGCTATGTAGACCAGGCTGGCCTCAAACTCACAGAGCTCCACTGGCCTTTCCTGAGATTAAAGGTGTGCACCACCACACCCAGCTTCTGATGCATGACTCGGAACCACTATTACTGGTGGCAGTGTATCACCTTCCCTCCCCACTATGGGCCTGGTAACAGTACCTGCCTACCTCAGTGGCTTTAGAGATCAAATAGGATTGTTATAAATGTACCTGTAAACCTTGAAAAGTTAGCCTATGCATGTTCCTGGCGCTATTCCTAAGATGTTGTTCCTGATGAAATTATAGCAACTCGGCCTTCTCATATAGAATTGTTGAATATTGAAATGAAGTCTGTTAACGCCCTATTTATAACATTTTAGAACACTGATGAAACAGAGCCAAGCAAGTTAATTTTCCTGTTCAGAAAATATAATATCAGTGTATAAGGTCAGAAATGTTACCAGACATAGTTCTAAGTCATGATATATATTCCAGAGGACTGAGTGCCTAATATTTGCCTTTATCCATTGTATGCTTCTTCCCTCAACATAGAAAAGACAGGGACATAGAAAAGATGTTCCTATGTTGGGCACATGCCTGCTGCACTTGTGCTAGTCCTTTTTAGGCAGCCGTTACCCCTAGCTGGACCTTCAGATGACTGCCTTAGATCTCACTGAGAGGATGTCTTCGTCTCCTGAGTCATACTGTGAGGCCGGGGCTTGTTAAATATATTTTCAGAAGTTTTCTTTCAGGTGAAATGTTATTCTATCTTACTTAATTTGTAACAAGCTGGAGTAAATTAAAAGTGTGAGTTTCTTTTTTTTTCTCCTAGGTATTCGATGCTGGAGACTACTCCCTGTTATGTTCAGGTCCTAGTGAAAATGGACAGACGTGGACTGGAGGGGACTTTGTATCTGCAGACAAAGTCATCATTTGGACTGAAAATGGACAGAGTTACATTTACAAACTCCCTGCCAGGTATGAAACGGATATGTTTAGTCAAATGTAAAGAATTCAGAATTTGAGCTATAACTCTAAAGTATCAACATTTATATAGTGTAAATATTTAACTTCAGAATGTCTTAAGGTCTGTATATAATCCCAATTTAACTTCTAGGCATAAAAGAACAGATGGATTTTTTACATTTATTTATTTACTGTATGCATGTGTGTGCATGTGTGCATGCATATACCACTGGGCATGTGTGCAGGTTAGAGAACAACTCATGAGCACCAGTTCTTTCCTTCGATCATGTAGGTTCCAAGGATCAAAGGCAGGTTGTCAGGCTTGCCAGAAAGTTCTCTTACCTGTGAAACATCTCAGGAACCCTCAAAGAATTTTTTTAAGATATTTAATTCCTACTTACATTAATTTAAAGTTAAAAATCCCATTTTTATCCATTGTAGTAAATCCTTGGAATAAAATATTTCATATAACTTATTATACATACATACATAAATACACACACACACACACACACACGCACACACACATGTATGGAGAGAGAGAGAAAGACAGACAGACAGACAGAGACAGACAGGGTCTCAGTATGTTGTTCTAGCTGTTCTAGAACTCACTATATAGACCAGGCTGGCCTTGAACACACAGATCTACCTGCCTCTGCCTCCAAAGGTTGGGATTAAAGGCGTGCGCCACCATGCCTGGCCCTCATATCAGGATTTTAACTGTGTCCTTACTTTGCTATTTCAGTTGCCTTCCAGCTAGTGATTCATTCCGCAGTGATGTGGGAAAAGCAGTTGAAAATTTAATTCCTCCTGTGCAACATAGCATCTTGGATCAAAAAGATAAAGAGGTAAAGTTCTTCAGGTATCATTTATAATTGATGGTTACGTTGATGGTGTCTAGGCATTTGAAAAAGTCAATAAAATCTAGCAGGATGTTAGATTTTGCAAAAAATTTTGATATGGTCAGTTATAAGCACATTTCAAAATTTGCAGATTTTAAAAATATATAATATAGCTATTAAATAAGACCTGATTTATCTAAGAAGATAAGTGATCTTATCTTGATTATGTATTGGATACATACATTTTTTTATAAATATTTATAAAATCATATTTTTTGATTTTTTTTTTATAAAATTCATATTGACAGTTAAAACAGTGAAAATTTTTTGATTTTTTTTTTTTTTAAATAAAATTCATACTGACAGTTAAAACAGTGAAGATAGTTTCTGGAGAACACGGGTAATTGTGTGCTAATGCTGACTAATGCTGTTTGTTACTTCAGTCACACATTGTACTCTCTCTCCGAAACCAAGTAGTGATTCAAACAAATGGATATTAAAATGAAAGTTGAGTATTTTTCTGTATTTATTATAGAAACTTACTGTGTTTTAAAAAGCCTTTGTACTGTCTGCTTACATTTGAAATGCAGAGGTTGGAGCCATGGCTCAGGGGTTAAGAGCACTGGTTGCTCTTCCAAGAGGACCTGGGTTCGATTCCCAGCACCCACATGGTGGCTCCCAACTGAAATAACTGGTTCTAGGGGAACCAGTACCCTTTTCCAGTCTCTGTGGCAGCAGGCAGAAGACTCATACACATAAAGAAATTGAAGTGCAGTAACACTTGTATTGGGTTTCCACTCTGGTCTCTGGGGTTAGTAAGAAAGAACTGCGGTGGGGAGGAAGACTTTCCATACTTGATTCTGGTTCCAGTTCACTCATTCTGAACCTTAGGTCCCGCCCATCAGGGGAGAATGAGGATAAGAAGGAGGGAATGGAATTGTTTCTATGAATATTTTGAATATAGAATTTGTCCATCTAGGTATATTTTAAAATTCTGTATACATTCTTTGCTCTCTACTTTCTTCAACTTGCTACTGTCCAGCTCAGCCAGTCCCTTCCAGCTAAACTAAGTGATAGTGGTGTGTTTGAAAAAACCTGAATTAATAAAACAAAATATAACATACCATGTTCATCACATACCTTGTTGCCGTGACAAAATACTTAACAAAAGTAAGGTAAGGAAAGAAGTGTTTGCTTTGCTTTGAGGGTGCAGTCCGTCATGATGGGGACATCTTAGTGAGAGCAGCATAAGGCAGCTGATTACATTGCTTCTGTAACCGGAAGTGCTGGTGCTCAGCTTGTCCTGCTTTATGCACTCCTGAGCCAGCCCGTGGTGCTGACCACATTCAGGATAGGTCTTCTCACTTCACCTAACCAAATCTAGAAGATTCTTTGCACGTGTTCAGAGGCCCCCATCTTTTCTGACTCTAGATCCTGTCAGGTTGATAATCATTAACCATCATATAATTTTTCTTTAAATCTATCTAGTCTGTGTTAGCGTATTTTAAATTGAAATGTATGTCTGACATGGTGAGAGACACTGATCCATTGAAATGTGATATTGGTGACTATGGCTGCTAGAGCAGCTCCCTATTCACTGCAGTTTTTAATTAAAATCATCAGAATTTAAGTAACGCTAAATACTTCGCTGTGCTTAATATTGCTACTTTCTAGAGGCTGGTACTTTTTATGATGCAACCAAATACTATAACTAGATTTTTTGTTAGTTATAATTTTTGAAACTGAATTTTATTTATTATAATTTTATGGTAAAATTGTTAGTTTGTTAATTAGTTATGTAAATGTGGCCAATTAAATGCTTAAACTATTCTTATTTTTAAAATGGGTGGGCTGGAGAGATAGCTAAGCTTTTAAGAGCACTGGCTGCTCTTCCAGAGGACCCAGGCTTGATTTCCACCACCCACATGGCATCTCACAACCATCTGTAACCCCAGTTCCAAGGATCTGGTACCTTTTTATGGACTCCATGTACCAGGTACTCACATGATGCACAGAAATGCTGTTATTCTTTATGACTTATCAGTGGGGAAGAAAGGTAGGACCAGTGAATTCTTTTCTTTTAGTGATACATTTTATTTTAATATTTATTTATTTAGAATTTTATACATGAGTATTTTATTGACACCATTTCCTCCTCATGCTCCCCACCTCCAGCTTCCCCCATGTTCCTCTTGCTCCTTCTCAACTTCATGACTTCCTCTTCTTTACGTATCATTGTTACACATATATGCGTATATAGATACAGCCTGCCAAGTCCACTCAGTGTTGCTTATGTGGAGAACTCTTTTATTCTTGATCTTTTAAGTAGAGACTTCTTTTTGGTTAGGAATGATTTCTATATTAATTATTTAAGAACAAGTAAGTAAATTACCCTGTGATTGGTAACCAGTTTTTATGAAGTTGAACAAAAGACTATAAAGACTAGTTTAGAGAAAAGCTATAAATATAGTTTTTCATTCCTTTAGTGTTTATGCTGTACCACAGTTGACCTGAATATTAGTGCTATTAAATAACATGCAAATATATTGAATGATCATGCTGTAAACACTTTTAGAACTGGGGTATGGATCAAAGCATCAAACATCTTTATCTGAACACACATTAATCTATACAATATTTCAATACAATACAGACACTTGACTTTTTGTTTTGTTTTGTTTTTGGCAGTTGGTCATTTGTCCTCCTGTTACTCGGTTCTTCTATGGATGCAAGGAATATTTGCATAAGCTATTAATTCAGGGTGATTCTTCTGGAAGGTTAAATATTTGGAACATATCAGACATAGCTGATAAACAGGAAGGCGATGAAGGTAATAGTAATCCTGTGCATAAAGTCCATCATTCTTTTATCATAACATTTTGAATCATAACAAAATTGAAAATATTTATTATTTTCCTCTAAGAATTATATTTGATAAAGTAACTTTTGGTACATTACTGAATCAGTCAATATTATTTATTTAATCTTTTAAAATATAAATATATTTATTTTATATGGCACCCAATCTCTACAGGGCTAAAAATGACAACTTGTATTAGTTTGCAAGAAGCATTTGACAAACTGAGGCCTTGTCCTGCTGGAATCATAGATCAGTTAAGTGTGATTCCCAACAGCAATGAACCTCTTAAGGTGACTGCGAGCGTCTACATACCAGCACACGGACGACTTGTTTGTGGCCGGGAAGATGGAAGCATAATTATTGTACCTGCCACCCAGACGGCCATAGTTCAGCTACTGCAAGGAGAACACATGCTCAGAAGAGGTATGCTGAAGATCTACCTCTGTCCACTGTGTTTTGAGGACTCTGTAACCCTGATGTGGAGAATATCTCTATCTGTACTTTAAGAAATAAAACCCATTGGTATAGTTGTTATTAGTCTAGTTGGTGTTTAATGTGCATTTGATAAATTATTAAATATCTGTTATTGGAATAAATGATATGAATAGCTATAAATAAGAAAGTATTCAGTTTTTATCTCCTTGGCATGTATTAATAGTTTTCATAAATCATTAGTTGAATTATTATTATTAAATAGCTATAATATCAGCAATATTCATAATCTTCTAGAATAGTGCTGTTGACATATATAATTTTCTTATAGCAGTATTAAAAATAAAACATGGGGAATCAACTATTATATGTTATAGCCCAATATAGCAACATTATTTTCATTTCTATTTGTAATAAATATAGAAATTATATTGAAATATTTTACATTATTTCTTTTTGTACTAATTCTTTAAAATATCATGACCATTTGACATGTATAGCACATTTGCACATAGACTAGCTCTGTTTTAAGGGCCTGGGTAAGTTAGTCTTGGGTAAATAGTAGCTACTGAGCTTCACAGAACAGTCCTAGAAGTAAAGTTATAGCTCTCCGAAATTTCTGCGTGCTGGTTGAAGTGTTATGAAGACTCTAATCTCCCAATTTCGAATCCTGACCCCCTTCACAGGTTGGCCCCCTCACAGAACGCTCCGTGGCCATCGGAGCAAAGTCACATGTTTGCTGTATCCTCATCAGGTCTCAACTCGCTACGACCAAAGATACCTGATATCTGGAGGTGTGGATTTTTCCGTCATAATTTGGGACATATTTTCTGGAGAAATGAAACATATCTTCTGTGTTCATGGTGGTGAGATCACGCAGCTTCTGGTCCCACCTGAAAACTGTAGTGTAAGTTCCTTTATCTCAGATGATTTCTCTATGGTAGAGGGGCTTTGCTGCTATCAGGCATGTAAATGGAGTCCACAGTGAGTTAATGGAAATACAACAAGAGTCAACAAAACTTTCTTATATGATATGTCTCTAGTAGCAGTTTGAAACATGCTTATTGAGTGAACTGGCAAATTTTGTTTCAGAGCAATTTAAAAATCCCCAAAGATGAGCCCATCTAATCAAAATGACAGTGAGCCTGCACTTTGGTAGCAGCAATGTCTTTAGGAACTTACGCATGTAATTTATTTAAATTGTGATTATGACGGGGAAAAGGAAACATCGGTGAGATAAAGAACTAAACGAAGTCTTCATCGTTTTCAAGCTTAGGTAGGGATGAAGTAGTCAGAGGTCCTGCTTTGCCAGATAGACTGATGCCCTAACGGCCACAAGGTCTGAAGGCACGCTCTCCTCTTTCCTCACTCAGTCACTTGTCTCAGGAGACAATTAAGATGCATTTATTTTCCTACTACCTGTTTTTTAAAAGTTATTCTTTCTTTCCTTACTTTAGTTTGAGCTATATTGTTTTGAAATCTTTTTCCAAAAATCTGAACTCGGGTCCTCAGGATTGTGGAGCATTGTTCTTGCTCACTGAGCCATCCGGCCCCTTCGAATGCTCTCCTTTAACGTTACTGAGCTATAGTTTCAGTTTCATTTTATTTTGACAACTGGGAAATCTAAACAGTACAGAAGGAATAACAATAGACTGTTTTCCAGATTTGAACAGTTGTCCAAGGTTGACCTGGGCGAGTTATTGACTTCTAAAATCTAGGCGAAGGGAACTGAAAGGGTGCTCTAGGTGTCTGTGGAATCTGAGGGAGAGGGCTGGGGAGAGGATGGTAGCTGTTACTACCCAGTGCCGCAGCTGAAGATGGCTCCTAGCCCTCTCCCATTAGGGCTGTGGGTCACATGAGAATGTTCTGACACCTTCCCCAACCAGCTTGCTTTGCCTCCTCTGCTACTCAATGACTTCTTTTGCTGTAAAGTCTAGCATTCATACTTACCAAGACTTGAAACTTTTTTTTTCTCACATAGGTTATCAATAGTGAAAGGAACTAGATTTTGGAAAAAAAATTTAAAAGAATAAAAGAATTCTAAAATATTAGGAGTGCTTTAGAAGACATTTCCCTTAAGAGCGTAGATGGACAGCATTGGTAGCAATGTAAAGCTAGAAGTCTAACAGCATGAGTAACCCAGCAGAGTATTTCCTGCTTGAGGGGCAGTAGATACCTTTGCATGCACTTCCTTCATTTCCTCAGCTGGTTTTCAGTTGAAGAGTGTTTCTGTCCATGAGAGTGTGATGCACTTTTTTTTTTTTTTAAGATTTATTTATTATGTATATAGAAGAGGGGTGCCAGATTTCATTACAGATGGTTGTGAGCCACCATGTGGTTGCTGGGAATTGAACTCAGGACCTCTGGAAGAGCAGTTGGTGCTCTTAACCTCTGAGCCATCTCTCCAGCCCGTGTGATGCACTTTTACTTAATCCATGCTGCCCATTTGGATAATCCAGATGCATGAACAGGTAGTACATGAGTGAAAATTGAAGTGGAAGAATAAGTACCAAGTTTAGATTCCGGTTTGCTTTTGGAAGTAAAGGGAGATAGAAAGTATGGAGTGGAACAGAGAATGTAGCTTTGTAGATTTTATTTGTGGTTGGTAAATATGAACCTAATATTTATTTCTCATTTATATTGATGATTAAATTGTCAGAGCTGCTTTTTTTGTTAGCAGATCTATTTAGAGCAGAATATTTGGAAAACTATTAATAAATAATCAACACCACTATTATACTTCTGCAAGTGGACATTAAATTCTTTAATGTGTTAGCTAAAGAACTTTTTAAAACTGTATTGCTTGTCATGGAACTTCCATTGTCATGATCTTTAAAATGATCCAGAAGGGGGCAGTGTGGTTCTGTGAAAGCAGTGTTGAAGGCACCAGTGTGATCATTGGTGGTTGTGCCTTCATTTGACAAGGCTGGTTGCTGTTTCCTAGGTGCAGGTTTGACATTCTGTATAGCTTTACAACTAAGTGGATATTAGTTTGACAAATGTTCACAGCCAGGAAGAGCAGTTAACAAATTAGGCTTTCTTTTTATTTAATTTATTTCTAATTTTTAAAAATTTATATGTGAATCTTTTATTTACATCATATCTTCCCTTTCCCCCCTGAAACTCTTCCTACATTCCCCAGTCCTTTTTCAAATTCATGACTTCCTCTTTCTAAATTATTATGCACACATAGACACGTGCACACACACCCCTGCCTTATGCAATCTATTTAGTGTGGGTTGGATGTACATGTATTTAGGGCTGAGCACTTGGGATTATATAACCGATCAGGAGGCTTGTTCCTGGAAAATTGATTCCTTCTCTCTCAGCAGCCATTAATTGCCTGTAGGGTTTCCATCTGTGGGTAGGACCTTGTGAGATTTGCCCTGTCGATACTGGCATGTCAGCTTGTGTTGTCATGATGCAGGTGTTAGTTAGACAACTGTTTTGTCAAGATCTCTTGGATGTAGTTTCCCCATCATATTAGAAGACACTATTTACAACAGGCATCCTGGTCCTCTGCCTTTATAATATTTCTGCCTCCTCTTCTGCAGTCTTCCTGAGCCTTAGGTTTCCTTTTTAATAATAATTTTTCTTTTTTCTAAAGAAAGGACTGAACACTTTTTTCCTTAATCAGGATTTTTTCTCACATTTTTGAGTCTGAGTTTTTGTTGTTAATTGAATTTGAATGTTAGGTTTCAAAGCAATGCTTATAAACCCAGCCTTATGTCTGAAGCAAGCAGAATAAACATTTTAGTATAAATTGAGCCAAAGTGGGAAGCAGAGCTGTCACTGCCTATTAAAATGAGGTTTTCAGGGCAGTAGAGACGGCTTGATGATGAAGAGCACTTGTTGCTCTTGCAGAGGATCAGGTTCCAGTTCCCAGGACCCACGTGGTGGTTCACAACCCCTCTAATTTCAGTTTCTGGGGCTCTGATGCCCTCTTCTGGCTTCCTTGATCAAACTCCACATGCACCTGGTGTATATACATACGCACAGGCAAAACACTCATAGACGTAAATAACTTGTAAAAATGTAATTATCCATAGTGTCCTTTTTTCCTCTTTATGCTTAATTCATTATATTTTGAGACTGTTTTCATACCGTCAGTGAAATTAAACATTTAAAAATTAAATAAATAATTCTGGAGAGAGCATAATGGAGGGCAGGAAGGAAAGTGATACTTCTATCTGAATCCCAGCCCAGTGTGGCCAGTGGGAGTCCCTTGCAGAAAGTGTTTCTGGGGATCTGCAGCTAACACAAAGGGGTTGGGGGAGATCTATCTGTTAGAAGGGAAGACTGGGGAGGCTGGTGAGAAAGAGTTAATATAAATAATCTAAAGATGGGGGGCCTCTTTGTCTTAATTTATGTGTCTCCCCCACCCCTTTTTTTGAGAAAGGGTCTCACTTGTAGCTCTGGCTGTTTTTGAACTCACTCTGTAGACTATGCTGGTCTTGAATTCACAGAGATCCTCCTGCCTCTGCCTCCTGAATGCTGGAATCAATGGTATGTACTACTATACCTGGCTTCCTGTTCATCTTTCTTTGTCACCACAAGACTGCTTCTAGTGATTTAAAAGATAATTTTAATTTAATTTTACTGGTTTTCTCTTACATAAGAAGTAGTATAGCTAAGTAGTTTTGTAGGCTGAGAGTTTCTTTAGTTAGATTCTTAAGTTGGATTTTGTATACAAAAATAAATTACTGAAATTTTTATATAAAATTTGCATACAATATATCTTGATCATGCTTTTTCCTTCCCTCAACTTCTCCCAGATCTTTCTAACTTTATATTTTCTAACTTTCTCTTTCGAAAAAGGAGAAACCTTCCTACCCTCCCAACTTTATGTTCTCTGTCTCTTGCTTCATGAAACATTCACAAAAATACAAAAACTAAAATCAAAACCACACTGGGTATATCCAGCACACTCCAGGGCAGGCCCCAATCCTGAGAGTAGTTGACCAGCACAAAATAAATTTCATCAGTTTTTATGGAATTGTTTTGTCTTGACATTATTTTGTCATTAATTTTTCAAGGCATTTACATTGACATTGCCATATTTCCCTTCAAAAATTAGAAATAGGTTTGTCTAGCCACCATTGTACTTACAGAATTCTTCACCATCCTTTTCAGTTTTATAACTTCATTAATTTGGGGGGAGGCATATATGGAGAGTATGTAAGTAAAGCTCCTATCTTTATTTAGAAAGTCCAAAAGAATTAAGATAGAATAAATTGGACATTTTGGCTAGTTTATGTAGGTTTATGCTTTCTAATCTTTCCCTTGTGCCGTCAGGGGTCCTACCAGGTCTTCTAGCTTGTTAGACAAGTTCTCTTCCATGGAGCTACATCCCTCTTCCCTGGGTTTTTAAGATCCATTCTCCTTATGCGTCTTAGGTTGGCCATGAAGTCCCTGAGCAGCCCAGGCCGCTCTGGAACCTGGGATCCTCTGCCTTTGGCTCCTGGGATTGTGGCCACCAAGCCTGGTTTTGTGTACTTTTAAATCTGTGGTCACATGCTACTGTATTTAAGATAAAATGTTATTTTTTCATGCTAAATATTACTTCTATATTCAAATTTTATAATGTACCCCAACTCTTAAGTAGTATTCTGAAAAAAATCAATATAATACTAAGGAGTTTTCAGTGAAGGTCCCCTTCATACTAATAAGAAAGATTCATTCTTCTGGCTGTGCAGATATTATACCAAGCATTTAAGTAATTTCTCTATTTTTGTGAAAGTTTTTTATATCTTAAGCCAGAAGAAGATTCTAATTGGCATGAATCAATTTATCTATCTATCTATCTATCATCTATCTATCTATCTATCTATCTATCTATCTATCTATCTATCTATCTATCTATCTATCTATCTATCATCTATCTATCTATCATGAGTGTGTGTGTGTGTGTGTGTGTGTGTGTGTGTGTGTGTGTATTGGGGTGCACATGTACATCCTTTGGAGGCCAGGTTACTGTTCAATTGGATGGGATTTTTTTTTTACTTAAGACAAGGATATAATTGTGGATAAGATATAATTCCTGTTTGATTATTTAATCTAGTAAGAGAGTCAGATTAGCAAGCAACAGTTATGATGCAGCATGAAAGCTTTTTTTTCTCTCTCAAAGTACTTTGGGAATACAACAAATGAAGGGACTCCCAGGAAAGCAGGTTTGGGTAGTTCCTGGAGTCTTCCAAGAAAGACCATATCCACTGCACTGGGGCATCTTGGTTTTGTATGTATTTATAACATCATAAATGGTATACAAACAACTTCATTTTGCAGAATGCTACATGGAGGAGGAGTGTGGAGTACTTGAGTTTTCTCTAGCACTTGATGGATCTCTCTATAACAGATCAAATGCTTGGACTTAGGCATGAACTTGGTATAATGTGTAACAGCAGAGTTTAGAGAAAATGTTTTGGGTATTGTGTAAGTTCACTGTATGAGAGCATTATAAAACACTTGATTTTATCCTACTTTGGAGGGATGATGGGAAGAAAAACCTTAAGGTAATAAAATATGAAACCAGAGAAAGGTGAAATACTTAAAGCAGTCTAAAGAAAGACTAGATACACTACTAAAGTGAAGTAGAGTGGGATGACAATAAGTTAAAAAAGGGGTATGTGAGCCAGGCATGGTGTCCATGCCTGTAATCCTAGCACTCAGGAGGCACAGGCAGGTAGATCTCTGGGTTCTAGGACTAGAGTGTCATCACACTCTGTTGTAAGGGGCACTTTAAAAAGATATACTCCGAGAGCTGAAAAGCTTGCTCAGTGGTTAAGAGGATCCAGGTTCAGTTCCCAGCACCCATGTGATGATTCATAACCATCTGTAACTCTAGTTATGGGGGATGTGATGTCCTTCTCTGGGCTCTGTGGGCACCAGTCACAAATACTGTGCACGTGCATACATGCAGACAAATCACATATACATATGAAATAATTTAAAAAAAAAACCTAAAAACTCAACAAATCAACCATCTAATCTGGGTGTGATGGCCCATGCCTTTAATCCCTGAACTTGAGAAACCGAGCAGGGGAGTTCTGAGATAGGATTATGTGGAAAGGCCCTTCCTCAAAACTTGACTGTTGTGACTTGACTGAGTGGCTGGTGAGCCCTGTGTCTGACTGTCCCTGGGGTTACAGGCATGAGTCGTTGTCCCGGCTTTTGTATTGGTTCAGGGGATCTGAACTTAGGTCGTCGTGCTTGTGTAGCAAGCACCTTATTGTGCATGAACCTAGCTCAAGTGAAATGAACTTGTAAAAAGGTTTTAATTTATGTGTGCATTTTGCTTGCACATACCTCTGTGCACCATGTGCTGGCCTGCTTCCCTCAGAGGTCAGAAGAAGATATTGCATTCCCCTGGAACTGGAGTTACAGACAGTTGTGAGCTCCCATGTAGGTGCTGGGAATTGAACCCAGGTCCTCTGGAAGAGCAACTAGTGCTCTTAGCCACTGAGCCATCTCTTCAGCCCCCAGGTAAAATACTTAAAATTTTTCTTTCCTTTGATGTTGTGAATGTTGGATTTCCTCTTCAGGATATTAGTTTGAGTTCATAACTAAAATATTAAATTCATATGGTTTTTATTATTGGATTTTCTTCTGTTTTTTTCTTTTTCAAGACAGGATTTCTCTGTGTAACCCTAGTTGTCTTGGAACTCACTCTGTACAACAGGCTGACCTTGAACTCAGAGATCCGCCTCCCTCTGCCTCCCGAATGCTGGGATTAAATATATGTGCCACTACTGTCCAGCTGCCTTTCAGTTCTTTAACCTATAGATATTTTCAGTTTTATGTAATTTAGTTTAAGTGGAGTTTTTCTTTTTGGTGTAGTTTCACAGTTTTGAAGCCTGGAATCCCCTCCCTGCTAAAAAGTTCAATAAAGCTTGAGTAAGGCAGTGATTGGATTAAATTAAAAACAAATATGAGACTTTTTATAGCTGTGGGATAAGATAAGAATAAAAATTCTCATTCCTTGGTCTGTTTAAGGAGCCCATGGCTTAAGTGGGAATAGGATCTATCCCTGGTGCAGGAACTGGCTTTTTGGAGCCCATTACTTATGGTGGGACACCTTGCACAGCCTTGATGCAGGGAGGCGCTTGGACCCACCTCTACTGAATGTCCTGGGCTTTGCTGACTCCCCATGGGAGGCCTTACCTTTCCATAGGAGGGGTTGGGTGTGGGCTTGGGGTGAAGCCTGGCGGGGGGGAGCAGAGGGAGGGATGAGAGGGGATCTGTAGTTGGTATGTAAAATGAATAAAAAATTTCTTAATAAAATATAATGAAAAAAGAAAAAAATTCTCATTCCTAATATAACATAGTTACTATATTATTTTTAAATGAATCTTCCTCTGGTATTGTCTGGATCTTGTATGGAATACTCATTTATTTACTGTTTCTGAATAAAGATGGAGAGTCTAACTACCCATCCTGTATCTTTATTGTAAATATATATATATATTTATACTATATATTTATTTACACTAAAAAGTGTAAATACATATGAAAATATTTAAATATCTATATTTAAGTATATATAAATTATTGGTTATTAATATATGTATAGTATATAATATTGATATATAAATTATTGATAATATATGTGTAAATATATATTTAAGTATATATATTTACACTATACATTTAGTCTCTCTATAATATAACTATATATTTAGCTATATATATATGTATAGTAAGTAAAGGAGGATATTAAAATTATCCTTGGAGGTAATGTTATTCATGTAGTTGGTCAGTCAGTGTTTTGGTTGGCTCATATGATCTCATGAAATAGATAATGAAGAAACAGCCCCCTCTTTCTTTCAATAATGGTTCATTTCCGATATTGAAAAAATTCTGTTTTGAGGTACTTTTGTGAAAGTATGGAAAAGAAATTAATATTTAATTTCATAGACTCTCCTTTTAGGTAGAATATTTAAAATGATAAATGACATCTTAAAGGCACATTTATGTTCCAAAGAGAGAGTTCTGGGAAGTAGAAGAGGTAATGAGTAAGAGACAAGTGGGATTGATTCATGAGTAAAAGAAGCTGATCACTTACAGCTTTCTAACGATGGGTATGTTTAAAAGGAGAGGCAGTCGAGTGGTCATATATTTCGAGGATATTTATACAAAGAGAAAATTACTGGGACAAATACAAGACTGCTTCTCAAACAATGCCAACAAAGGAATAACTTCATCTAGGAAGCAAACTAGCAAAATTAGAAAATAAAAATTAATATTATTTGCATTGGAATCTATTGGAAAGCAGAATCCTCTCCCCAGGGAACTAGTGGGTGGGATAAACTAGCAGCCTGTAATTTCTGTAATTCATGCTTAAGAACACATTACACGAGAGGTTTCTGGGAATGCTTTAAAATGTGTAAGGGCAGACTGACTGACCTAGGTGGTATGTTCTGACTTTCAGACACCAAGATAGCTTGTGGCATTCTGCTCTTCAGCACTAATGTACTGAAGTGGTGCATTATTTACTGGCAAATTCAACAAACCTTTTAGATACTAGGATTAGATTTCTTTGAAAACTAAATATTGTCTTGATGCTTTGGTCTAATATTTTTCCACTTGTCCTTACCCCAGTTACATTTTTTTTTCATAAAGAAGAATTTTTATTTGGCTAACTATTCTGTTGCTTTGTTAGCCTTTGCTTTTAACTTAGCATTTGAGGCCATTACAAAATATAGCTTCTAGCACATAATTAATATTGTGAAGAATTTTGACCTATAAACTACTGTCAGTGATAGGCTGCTCAGTCCGTGCCGCGCAGATTCTCTGTAGCATTGAAACATTTTCTAATGGAATTGATAACTTGAGATCAGTTGAGGGCAGTGGTTGTAGAGGTTGAAATTGTGAGGCTCTCAATGGGGTTATGGATATATTGTGCACCCCAATAAACTTATCTGGGGTCAGAGAACAGAACAGCCACTCAAGGCCTCACGCATGTTGGACAAGCACACTGCTACTGAGCTACATGCCAGGATTGTGTTTTTAGATAATATCCCATTATGTAGCCCTGACCTGTGGCGGTACTGTGTTCCCCAAAATATCGTGTGCCTTAATAAACTTACCTGGGGTCAGAGAACAGAACAGCCACTAGGTAGGCAGTGATAGCACACGCCTTTAATCCTAGCATTCCAGAGGCAGAGATCCCTCTGGGATCTCTGGGAGTTCAAGGCCACATTGGAAACAGCCAGGCACGGTGACTCACGCCTTTAATCCCAGGAAGCCAGCCTTTAATCCCAGGGAGTGGTGGTAGACAGCAGAAAGGTATATAATATAAGGCTTGAGGACCAGAAACTAGAGGCATTTGGCTGGTTAGGCATTTGGCTGGTTAAGCTTCAGTCTTTCGAGCAGCAGTTCAGCTGAGAGCCATTGGGATGAGGACACAGAAGCTTCCAGTCTGAGGAAACAGGACCAGCTGAGGAATTGGCGAGGTGAGATAGCTGTGGCTTGTTCTGTCTCTCTGATCTACCAGCATTGACCCCAATAACTGGCCTCGGGTTTGATTTTATTAATAAGAACTTTTAAGATTTCTGCTACACAGACTGGCATAGAACTCATGATACTCTTGCCTTATGTTATATAGTTTCTAATATAGCTGTCACAAATTGGCAGGGAAAATATTGATGGATGTCATTTCTTTTCTTCTTCTTCTTCTTCTTTTTTTTTTTTGTTTTCTCGAGACAGAGTTTCTCAGTTTAACATTCCTGGATGTGCTGGAACTCACTCTGTAGACCAGGCTGGTCTCGAACTCACTGAGATCCACCTGCCGCTGCCTCCCAAGTGCTGGGATTAAAGGCATGCGCCACCACTGCCCGGCCATTTTATTAGACTTTTAAGGGTTTAGAAATGTTATGAGTTCTGGGATTAAAGGCCACCACTGCCTGGCTTTATTTATTTATTTCTTTTTTAAAGATTGTTATTTTTCCTCTTATTGAAAATATTTTTCTCACATAATACATCCTTATTACAGTTTCCTCTCCCTCTACTACTCCTATTTCCTACCCACCTCCCCTTTGTCCAGTTCCACATCCGTTGTCTCTCATTAGAAAACAAAAAGGCTTCTATGGTATAATAATAAGAAAAAAAGATAAAAACTAACCCATTTGAATAGGATAAAACAAAGAAACAGAAGGAAAGGAGCCCATGGAACCCCATATATATATAAACTTAATTTTCATTTGCAAGGGGTTTTCAGTTGGAGATGGTGTCTGGGTTAGGGTTGACTTCTCCTTTCAGCTCTAGGACCCCAAATCGAGCAAACCCATGCAGATCCTCTGCATACTGCCTCAGTTTCTGTGAGTTCATATGCGGCTCGTTACTGTTGATGTAGAGGGTGTTGTTTTCTTGGTGTCCTCCATCCCCTGTAGCCCCTACATTCTTTCTGCCTCCTCTACTGAGGGGTTCTCTGAGTCCTGAGGAGAAGAATTTGATGAAGACATCCCATTTAGGACTGAGTTTTTCAAGGTCTCTCACTTTTGCATCATGTCTTGCTGTGGGTCTTTGTATTTATTCCCATTTGCTTCAGGAAGAAGCTTTTCTGAGCAAGGTACTGATCTGTGAGTATAGCAGAGTGTCATTAAAAGTAATTTTATTGCTACTTTTCTCTTTCCTTTTAGTATTTTGTTTTAGCCTTGGTCCTTGGGCTCTCTAGTCTCAGGTTCTTGGTCACCCAGACTGTTGGTTATGGTTCTGTCTTGTGGAGAGGGTCTTAAGTTAAATCAGATATTGGTTGGTTACTCCCACAAGCTTTGTGCCACTATTTTACTGATGTATCTTGCATGCTGAACATTGTAGATCAAAGGGTTTGTGGCTGAGCTGGTGTTTATGTTTCTCATTTGGTAGTGTGCAGAGTACCTTCCTGTACCAAAGATGCTAGAATAGAGAGGTAAAGTCTCTATGTAGGCACCAGTTCGACTTTTCCATGTTTAGTGAGTTGCGTAGATGTTGTCTTCAACAAAGGGGCATTGCTGTCAGATTGTGGAAAGCAACCTTAGCAACAGCCTGGGTTGTTTGGAGGTTCCCATGGGAACCCTTTGGCCAACAACTCAATTACATGTAACCCAATCCTAGGACTGGAAGCTTCATTTGGTGACAAGGATGTCCAGTTTGGGCTCTGTCTCCTTCATTATTTGGCAATTTTTTTATTTAGATTGCCTTCATATATGCATACATTTTAGGAAACTTCTACTGTATCCCTCAAATGACTCTTAATTTTAGCTCTCTCTTCCCATATTCTCTCCCTTGTCCCTCTTTTCTCTTCCCCTCTCCCCCGATCTTCCTGTTCTAGTCCCCTCTCACCCCCACATCCATCTATAACTGTATTCTATTTCCCTTTCCTAGGGAGATATATCCCAGCCCCCCATCAGCCCCTTACTCTATACCTAACTTCTTGATTTTATGGATTGTAGCCTGGTTATCATTGATTTAACAGCTAATATCCATATATGAACAAATATATACCATATGAGATTCTGAGTTATCTCATTCAGGATGATTTTTTTCTTAGTTCCATTTATTTACCTTCAAATTTTATGATTTCATTTTTTAAATGGCTGAGTAGTATTTCATTGTGTAAATGAACTACATTTTCTTTATCCATTCTTTTGTTGAGGGACATCTTGGTTGTTTCAAATTTCTGGCTGCTATGAGTAGAGCAGCAATGAACATGGTTGAGCAAGTGTCTCTGTGGTAGGATGAAGTATCTTTTGGGTATATGCCCATGAAGGTATAGCTGGATCTTGAGGTAGGTTGATTCCCATCTTCTTGAGGATCCTCCGCACTGATTTCTATAGTGACCATATGAGTTTGCACTCTCAACAGCAACGGAGGAGTGTTCCCTTACTCCACATCCTTGCCAGCATGAGCTGTCATTTTTTTAAATTGATCTTAGCCATTCTGATAGGTGTAAGATGAAATTTGCATATCCCTGGTTAAGGATGTTGGACATTTCTTTAAGTGTTTCTTAGCCATTTGAGTTTCTTCTTTTGAGAAGTCCTTGTTTAAACCTGTACCCCATTTTTAAATTGGGTTATTTGTTTTCTTGATATCCATTTTTGAATTCTTTATTCATTTTGGATATTAGCTCTTTATTGAATAGGCATTTGGTAAAAAAAAAATCTTTTCCTATTCTGTAGACTCCCGTTTTGTTTTATTAACCATGTTCTTTGCTGTGCAGAAGCTTCTCAGTTTTATGAGGTCCCATTTATTAATTTTTGTTCTTAGTGCTTGTGCTGTGTTCTGTTGGGAAAGTCTATTCCTGTACCAATGACTTCATGACTATTCCCCAATTTCTCTTCTATCAGATTCAGTGTTTATGTTGAGGTCTTTGATCTAGTTTGAGTTGAGTTTTGTACAGGGTGATAAGCATGGGTCTATTTGGATTCTTCTGTTTGTAGCTGTCCAGTTTATCAGCAAATTTGTTGAAGATATGTCTTTTTTCCCCCATATGCATTTTTAGTTTCATTATCAAAAATCAGGTGTCCATAGGTATGTGGATTTTTGTTTGGGTCTTCAGTTTGATTTTATTGATCAATGAGTCTGTTTTTGAGCTGTAGTCCTGTAGTGCATCTTGAAGTCAGGGATGATGATACCTCCAACAGTTCTTTTATTATTCAGGATTATTTCACTTATCCTGTTTTTTTTTTTTTTTTTTTTTTTTTTTTTTTTTTTTTGTGTGTGTGTGTGTGTGTGTTTATATGGAGCTAAAAATTGTACTTTCAAGATCTGTGAAGAATTGTGTTGGGATTTTGATGACGATTGCATTTAATCTGTAGATTGCTTTTGGTATAATAGCCATTTTTATTATATTAATTCTACCAATCCATGAGCATGGAAGATCATTTCAAAAAGATTTAATTATTTTTGTTTCATGTTTATCAGTGTTTTGTTTGCATGTATGTAAGTGCATGATAAGTGTGAAATGTGCTCAGATGCTAGAAGAGGGTGTTGGATACCTTGTAATTGGAATTACAGATGGTTGTAAGATGCCATGTGGGTGCTGGAAACCAAACCTGGATTGTCTTCAAAAGCTACACATGCTCATATCCTCTGAGCCATGGAAGTCATTTCCAATAAAAAATGAGTATCTTCAAACCAAAAATAAAAAAAAAAACAAAAAAACAAAAAAACAAAAAACCGGGTGGTGGTGGCGCACGCCTTTAATCCCTGCACTCGGGAGGCAGAGCCAGGCGGATCTCTGTGAGTTCGAGGCCAACCTGGGCTACCAAGTGAGCTCCAGGAAAGGCGCAAAGCTACGCAGAGAAACGCTGTCTCGAAAAACAAACAAACAAACAAACAAACAAAATGAGTATCTTCTTATTAACCTCACTGAATTTGAGCAATGATCACTCAAACACACTGGAAGAATAGCCAAAGTCATAGTTGTGTAAAGTATTAGTATCCACTGTCATTGACAGTGAAACCTATAATGATAATTATTGTGCCTTGTGGTATTGTCTAATCTAATGTCGTTATGAATATTAATAAGTAATTAAAATCCCATTTTAAGTTTGTTAATTTAAATCATGAGTTATCTTTTAAAAAGTTATGTTTCTGTATGTTTTATAATGTACATATTTTCACAGAGGTACACATAGTTTATACAACCCCCACCAAAAATTTTAAATCTACAAATGATTGAAAGAATTTGGAGCATGAATTCTTTCCAAATAAGTTTTGATAAAAATGTGTTACATTTTTAGTTGAGTAACCTTGGCTGTGTGTGTCTCTGTGTCTGTAACCTATGTCAGACTAGAACTTTCTATGTAGGCTAGATTTGTCTTGAAATCTTCATATTCCTGTTGGCTCAGCTTCTTAAGCCTTGGGATTACAGGTATGAGTCAAATGAGTGCTATTAGTAGGTTATAGAATTAGTCATTATACATGAAGTAGATATTTAATGCTATGATCTCTAGAACTTGCTCATAATGGAAGTTGGATCTAAGTCAAGAAATGTGAGTTGTTAAATATTTTTAGGAAGTGCTTCTTTAATAATTCTGAGGACAGATAAGCACATGATAATTGTGTTCTAGCAAATCTTTTAAGTGCTTTCATTTAATAGATAGCTGAGAATTATTTATCATAATTCTGCTCATTGAATCAAAATTAATACCCAAGTAGTGCTTGAATAGTCTTTTTCCTTCTACATTAAATAGCCTAGGCATTTGCTCTGTTATTACTGTTAAAGTGTTCATACAGGCTTCAAAGGTAGCAATCAACTCAGAATTAATTAGTGGAATCAAAATGAATGAGGTTTTGCTATATCGAGTAATTTCTAGTCTATGCTCATTTTTTTAAATATGAATTGGACTAGCATTTTCTTGAAAGAAGGAAAATTAGGTTTGTTTTAATATATTTGAAAAACAGGACCACGTTTTCTTATGAATTAAGTACCTCTAATAACTGTGCTTTCTTGGACTTAGTGATACTGATTTTTTTTTTTGCGCATGTGTGTTTTCATTCTTGATTATTTTGTTCATTTCAAGGCTGTTTATTGTAATAAAGTTAAAGTTAATTCTTCAAATACTTTTTATTATTTACAGAGGTTGTATGTAATTTTTATAAATGACCAAACAGCATTTTGTGGGATACTTGCCAACTTCATCATTATTGCATTGTAAGAGAAGAGAAATCATGGGGACTGGGTATGTAACTCTATTGTTAGAGTGCCTGCTTTGCTAATATGAGTGATGTCCTGAGTTTATTCTCTGACGCCACAGAAAGCCAGACCTGGTGGTGATATATCACTATAGTTCTAACACTTGGTTGTTGGAGACAGGATGATAAGTTCAACATCATCTTTACCTGTATAAAGAGTTTAAGGCCAGTGTGAGAAACATGCTGAAGTTCAAGGTCATCTTTGGCCACATAGTGAGCTTGTTGTATTTAGGGAAATTTAAGTGTTAAGAAGATGTATTGTGTGAACATGAAGAGATTTTGGCATTATAGCTTTCTTCAAAACAAATGTGTGTGTGTGTGTGTGTGTGTGTGTGTGTGTGTGTGTGTGTGTGTGTGCATGTACACGTGCATGCATGCAGGTATCTACACTTGGATGTGAGCTTGTATTGTAGGTCAGAAGAGGATGTCTAGTGTCCTCCTATCACTCTCAGCATGTTTCTTTGAGGCAGGGTCTCTCCCTGAACTTGGGGCTAGCATCTTGCCTGGGTTCAACCCTGAAAGCTGCAGAGATCCTCCTGCGCCTGCCCCTTCTGGGCTGTGGGAGGCATGTTGGTGCTGCTTGGCTTGTTGCTTAGGTGCTGGGATTTGAATTCCTGTCCTTATGATCCCAGAACAAACACTCTTAACTGATGATTTATTCCTCCAGCTTCACATTATAGCATCTTTTAAAAACAGTAATGTCCCATTGTCTACTTGTAAAGTTTGTGCTGTGCTCTTAGCTAATATTTGTTTTGTATTTCCCCTTTCCTCTGTAAAAGAGCAATATGATCAAACACTTTTCAGTATTCTTATGAAGATGGATTACATTCTTTTCATTTTTGGAATGAGCCAGCTGCATGTCTTGGGGAAGGGGAAGGTCTGACAGTTAAACTGCTCAGGAGGGTTTCCTGTTCCTAGGAATTTTTCTCATTGAGTGGCTCTACTCCTTTTGGCCCCCTTATCAGTGTGTTAGTTACTTTCATATTATTGTGTTAAAATCTCATGTCCACAGTGCTGTGTGGAAGGAAGGATTTATTTGGGTTTGTGCTTCTAGAGAGAGAAGTGTCCATCATTCCAGGGAAGTGTCAGATACAACATCGGGCATGGTGGCTGCAGTAGTAGCTGAGCATTCACATCTTGAACCACAGCACAAAGCAGGGAGAACATACTGGGAAAGGTGTGAGGCTTTGCAACTTCAAAGCCTACCCCCAGTGACACACCACCCCCAACAAGGCCACCACTAACTCTTCCCAAGAAGTTCCACCAACTGGGGATCAAGATTTTAAATATATGAGCCTATGGGGGACATTCTCATTCAAGCTATCACAAAGCCTATTGCCAGTGACATGCTTCCTCCAGCAAGGCCACACTTCCTAAACTTACCCAAACAGCATCCGAGTTTAGTGGTTGTCTGTAGCTGTGTAGCTTTGATGTTGACATCTGCAGTAGATCCTAATCCTGGGCATATCCAGCAGAGGAAATAATACTAACTAATATTTCTCAATATTTTAAATGAAATTCATTTACACTTGACAAGTTGCAAATTCACCAGTTATAGATGAGGCACTAATTAAAGACTAGCTCTGTTTTTTGAAGACAGGGTTTCACTGTGTAGCCCAAACTGGCTTCTGACTCCTTCAACCCCCATCCCGCCACACACCCAGTGAAACACTGTCTAACGAAAGAGCTAATCCCTAGTGCCAGGATGACAGTATGCCACGATGATTTGCTCTGTGCGGGTGTGTGGTTCGTGTGTGTGTGTGTGTGTGTGTGTGTGTGTGTGTGTGTGTGTGTGTGTATGTGTGTGTGTATGCGTGTACACGCGCGCATGGGTGGTGGTGGTGGTGTGTGTGTGTGGGTAGGTGGTTGCCAGAGGTTGATGTTGGTTGTCTTCCTCAGTTGGTCTTCATCTTAGTTTTTAAGAGATGTTTTCTCCCTGGGATCTGGAGCTCACTAATTGGCTGGACTGGATACTCTCAGGTCCCAGGATTGGCCTGTCTCGTCTTTCCTAGAACTGGTCTTGCAACTGTGGCCCACCATGTTTGACTCTCACTGTGGGTGTTGGGGATCCACATTTAGGTCCTTATGTGCAGCAGTCAATTCCCGGACTAGATGTTTTCATTGGAGATTTTAGAGAGCTCATGAGTTGAAACAGTAAAACCAAAAGTAGTGGAGAAGGGTTGAGTGCTGTGGCTGAGCAGCCTTGGCGGAAGCATGCGAGCTGAGTGAAAGTCATGCTTTCTAGGAATGCTTCTTTTCAGGTAGTCGTGATCAGAGATAAAGAGCACCGTTTCTTATTAGAGAAATAAATAAAACCATCTTTAAAATGGTGAAATACCAGATGCGAAATAGAAAATACTAATTATCTACTGATAGAGCACTCACCTCTTTTTATAAAATGAGTGAATTATTTGGCAAATCCAAAGTTAGTACTAATGATAACTCAGACATGCAAGGCATCCATTTTATTAAACTGTGTTTTATCTGGAGTTAGCAATATATGTCTTGTGCAACTGATTGATAGCATATGTTTTATATAATAATTGCAAGTAAAGGCCTCATGATGTGTGTATTTGCCCAGTTTTATTCTATTGTGGCTAAATTTGAATTATTTTTTAGTTTGCCAGTTTATTTTCATGTATTTGGTAATTGGAAAACTAATTTGTATGTGTCAATTGATAGTATATTTTTTAAAGAAAAAAGTCATTGAATATTTATAAACAAGCTTAATAAGTGCCCAAGACAATTCTGTGTAATACTTTAAGTAAAGTTTGTAGTGTCTCTCTAAATTTAGTTTTCTTTCTTTCCCTCCTCCTCCTCCTCCTCCTCCTCCTCCTCCTCCTCCTCCTCCTCCTCCTCCTCCTCCTTCTTCTTTTTTGAGACAGTGTTTCTCTGTGTAGTTTTGGTGCCTGTCCTGGAACTTGCTCTGTAGACCAGGCTGACCTCGAACTCACAGAGATCTGCCTGCCTCTGCCTCCTGAGTGCTGGGATTAAAGACGTGTGCCACCACTGCCCAGCCTAAACTTAGTTGTCTTAACTTTAAAGTTACTTAGAATTATAAACATTCGCCAGAGTCCAAATGTAGCTAACTCATAGTGAGACAGAATAGACAAAGCAGGCGGGACCACCGAGACCCACATTCACATCCAGTGCTCATGGTGTTGCACTGTGATAGAGAGAAAACTTAGTGTGGAGCTTTGAGCATTCACAACAGGAAAGGACCCAAGCACAGCAGCCCCCCAAGTGTGCTTGAATAAGAAGATTATGGCCAAACAAGTTTAGAGATGAATGATGTTGTACATCCTTGTAGCACAGTTACGTGAATTTTAAAGATTTTGGGAGATCTGCAGTTAAAATTAGATTAATTAAATTAATTAATTAAGATTAGTACTATAATTCTAGTTCTTGGTTGAGGCAGGCATATCATGAGTCCGAGGCCAGCCTGGGCTACACCAAGACACTTGGCTCAAACACAAAACAAAATAAAGCAAACACCAACACAGTGTCAGTAAAACAAAAGCTGTACAGCTTCCGGAATATTTGCTGCCCCTCAGTCCCCACCCCTTTCATCTAACACCGGTTGGCATTTCTTACTTTGAGAATTAGTGAAATGTTGCTTTTAGCTCATAGCAGTGTTTTTGTGTAGGAGAAGCAGAGCATTGTACATTTGCAGGTTTCTCTCTCGGTCCTATAAAAGCAGATTATGTGCAGCATTATGGGCCTTATTTCTTAAGAGGTCATCATAATAAATTCAGATGATTGCTTTCATGTGGTTAAATTTTAATTTGCTTACAAATTGTCCTATAGAAGTAAAAATATTTAGTTTTTAATTTGCTATACTGTAGATTCAGCTCTCTCTTGCTAGTGACAATCTTTACTTTCTTTGCTTATTTATAAATGACAATGTTGTAAGAGGAAATTGAAGGGAAGAAAGTAGCAATTTGGAGGGCAGAAACTAGCGGTGAGCAGGGACTACTCTGAAGACTGTTTAATCGGGTGTCCTATGGTTGTTTGAAGTGCTGCACCTTCTGGCATTATAAATAGACACCACGAAGGGAACAGGAACGCCACCTGCATATAGTGTGTGATAGCTGTGGTGCTCAAGGATGATTGTGTTTGCAGGACTGTGAGGAGATTACGTCTGAACAAAAGGGCAGGGAGGAGCATGGGTCTAAGTGAGTCCTGAACAGAAAGAAAGACCACAGAAAGTGTCTCTCTCAGGAAACAAAGAAAAGTTAGTTCATGTTGTGGAAAGAGAATACCTAACAGACCACCTGACCCCTACCTCCCTGCTGCCCAGTTTTGCCTTCTCAGATATGGCAATCATTTTTGTGAGGTCTTTTTCATATTTCAATGACATCTTCCCAGTCTTTAATGTTTGCATTATTCGACATTTCAAAAGCATATCTTTTTTGAACCAGAAACTTTTATTTATAATCTCAAGGAAGAAATTGTTCAAAATGGCTGAATATTATGGTTGTTTTTCAGTGGAATATACATATAAGTAATTTGCATTTAAGTTATTGGGAGACAAGATCTATCTTATTCTAATTTTAATGTAAATATAATGCAAGTTTATTCTTCTTTTTTTAGGCAAGAGTTCAACATTGCATCTGTTCTGTAGCCAGTGACCACTCAGTAGGACTTCTAAGTTTGCGGGAGAAAAAATGCATCATGTTGGCGTCTCGCCACCTGTTTCCTATTCAGGTGATCAAGTGGAGGCCTTCTGACGACTACCTGGTGGTGGGATGCACAGATGGCTCTGTGTATGTCTGGCAGATGGACACTGGTAAGAATAAAGGTGGAGAAGAAATAGAAAGTTCAAAGGATGCATTTGATTTCCTGAAAATAGCTCTTCATATGCAAATAAAGCTCAGAAATGTATTTCTATTTCTCATAACTATCCTCTCTCATCTTGTTTTTATCTATAAAGACATATGTAGCATTCATCTATTTGTTGTACATTGTTAGATCACGTAGAGTGGTTCCACAGTTCTTAAAGGCATGCAATTGAGGGTCATGTGCAGATGACGACAACTATGCAGTGATGTCTATATTATTTGTGGGATTAATCGCCAAGTAAGCTGAAAGAGCCAGTTTTGTCTCATGTTCAGAAACAGTAGAAAAAGATAAAACCAATTTTTATTTAAATAGCAGAAAAGTGATGCTGGCCAGGTACTTTTAGGAGCCAAATTGAAATGGAGATTGTAGGCTTTAGGGACAACAGGTAGAATTCGACTTTCACTTTTATGTATGGGCTATATTATAGACTAAATATTGCTTAGCTGAAAAGCACAGATGCTGATAGATGTGCACACACAGATCAATACAGTTTTACTAGGAATATTTAGGCAGGTAACTTAACGTTTTAGCTTCAGTTTTTTTTTTAAAGCATGTTTGATTCTACTTTTGCAATCTTAAGTAATGTATCAGTGATTAAATTTTTTTAAGTGATAGTTTACAAATTATTTAAAATGATTCTACTAAGTGTCTTTATTCTACTAAATATTTTCCCCTTAGTTTGTTGTACATAGTCCTTTGGAAGCAGATTAGAGCCATATTTTTGCATATACTACCACAGAGTAGCGAATACTTTTCAGGCCCTTGGGAAATAAGTACACACATCTGCTGCAATCTTGACAAGAGGAAGCATTCTTGAAATCTGACAAGACTTCTTTTGCATTTAGCTCTTTATTCTGCTTCATATTGTAAAAGAGAGAGCAATATTTTCTGTTATATTTTAAAAGCACTAAAGATTAAAAGAGAAGAAAGGCATGATGATGTCACATGGCTCTGTGGTAAACATTAGCACTGTGACATATTTCTTTCTAATCTATTTTTGGGTATTTTTTTTTTAAGAAAGCAATTTAGTTTTTTTTTTCTGCACTTCTTTTCTTTTCTTTTTTTATATGTTTATTATTTTATTTTTCTACTCACTCTACATACTATCCAAAGATTCCCCCTCCTCCCACCCCCCAGCCCTCTTTCCCAAGCCATCCCGCATCCCCACATCCCCCAAATCGAGGTCTCCCATGGGGAGTCAGCAGAGCCCAGCACACTGAGCCTAGGCAGGTCCAAGCCCTTTCCCACTGCACCAAGGCTGTGCAAGGTGTCACACCATAGGCACCGGGTTCCAGAAGCCTGCCCATAGACCAGGGACAGGTCCCGACCCCCCTGCCTGGGTGCCCTATTTTTGGGTATTTTTAAGAGAAGAATTGCTTTGGATGGAGCACTGGCTCAGCTGTAAAGAGCATGTACTGCTCTTGCAGAGGATCCTTGTGAGATTACTAGCACTCTCATGGGCAGCTCACAAACCCCTCCACCCCTGGATCAGACTATCCCCTGGCTTCTGCAGGCACTCCCACTCACATACAAATATCCACACACATAATTTTAAAAATTGTGTAAAAAAAGAAGGAAAAGTTGAGATTTTTCTGGAAGTCCACTTCTACCACCTCCACACACCTAATCCTGCCTCTCAATATGCAGCTTCTGCACCAGCCCGGCATGAGACAGGCTAGAATCCCTCATCAGACACACACTTACAGGAAGAAGTCCACATGCTGAGGTCATGTTCCAAAAGCATAAGCAATACAAAAGTCTGAGACAGTGTTTCCACATCCTCCCACAAGACCCTCAAGAGTCCCTGTATAAATGTTCTTCATGAGAATAACGTAGATGAAACCCAGGATACAGAACTTAAAATACCATAAACTTCATCAAAGAATTCAAGGAGTCTAAAGAAGATGCCACTAAACAGCTCGGTGAACATAAAGGGGATAGCAAGAAATGGCTGAACCATCACTGATCTAAGAAAGGATTAATTCATGGCTGAATAAAATGACCAAGACAATACAGGATTTGTAAATTGAATTCATTAAAAAGATAGAAATAGTGAAGAGAAATGAAGCTAAATGAAGGTGGAATTGAAAACTTTAATATACCAAAGAAAATTCAGAGGAAAATCTTTAAGCTAGAATGGATCAAGTAGAAGACAGAATGTCATGACTCAAAGATAAAGTAGAGGAATTGGACCACTCAATAAAGATTATGAAAAATTAAAAATCATAGACAAAGGAACATGCAAGAACTACGTGACACTATGAGAAACCAAATATTTGAATTATAGCATAGATGAAGGAGAAGAATGCAAGTCAGTGGCATAGATAAGATCTTTAACAAGATCCTGGAAGAAAACTTTCTCAAGTCAAGGAAAAGACACACCCATATACATACAGGGAACACAGAACACCAAGTAAATAGGACAGAAAAGAGAGACCCTACAGCATAATTGTATTTAAAGCACTAATGCAGCACAATGAGAATGTATTGACAGGAGCAAGAAAAAGATCATAGGTCTAGAGGAGGAAAGCCCATCAAAATAACCACTGATTTCTAAAGGGGAACTTGGAAAACCAGAAGAGCTTGGAGCAATACACGCCATTCTGAAAGACCACAACTGTCAGCCTAGATCACTGTACTCAGACTATCTTCCATGGTTAAGGAGTTAGAAAAACTTTCCTGGATTCGAACAGGCTAAAAAGGTTCATACTCAGCAGACCAATCCAAAGTAGAATATGGGGAACAATACTTTGAAGTGAAGAAAGACTATGCAGTAAACAAATGAAGCTATAATTGCTGAAACAAAATGTATGACTAAAAAAATAAACAACAGAACCCCCAAACCCTAAAATGACTGCAATTACCACACACTTTTCTTTTTAAAAATAACTTGAAATATTAGTGGCCTCAGTTCTTGGGTCAAAAGACATATGTTAGCTGAATGGGTTAAGTAGCAAAATCCATTTTTTTGTTGTAATAGCAACTCATCTTAGCTTGAAAAATAGGCAGCACATTAAAGTGAAGTGATGGAGAAGAGTGCCACCAGAAAACGAGACCATAAAGCAAGCAGTGATGCTACCCTGTTATTTGACAAAATAGACTGCAAGTTAAAACTAACCAGAAGAGATGAAAAAGACTCTTCATCATAATCAAGAGGACAGTTAACCAAGAGGACAGTTAACCAGTTCTAAAATATATGCAAAACCTCTGGTGAACCCAATTTCATAAAAAAGTGTACCCCTGGAATTAAATATGTAGATTAAGATCATCCCACTAACAGTGAGTGGTTCCAGTAACACTTTCTCCAGTAGACAGGTTATCTGGACAGAGAGAGAGAGAGAGAAAGAGAGAGAGAGGGAGAGGGAGAGGGAGAGGGAGAGGGAGAGGGAGAGGGAGAGGGAGAGGGAGAGGGAGGAGGGAGAGGGGGAGGGGGAGGGGGAGGGGGAGAGACAGCGAGACAGAGAGAGACAGACAGAGACAGAGACAGAGACAGACAGACACACAGAAAGAGGGGATCGGAATTAACTGACATTGCACATCAAATGGACTTAACAAATATCTACAGAATATTCCACCCAAACCCCAAAAGAGTGTATGTCTACCCAGTGGACAATGGATAAAAAACAAATCTTAATAAATCCAGAAAGATTGAAATAGCTCTGTGTATCCTATTATTTGACCATAGTGCCACAAAACTTAAAATTAACAGTAAAGAAATAACTATTAGTATATAGTACAGAAACTTATTGAGATGAAACAAATCATCACTGAATGATGAATGGGTCAATGAAATAAAAAAAGGAATAAGATAATTCCTGGAACTAAATGACAATGTAAACACAATACAATAAAACCTCTGGGACACATTAAAAACAGTTCTGCAAGGGAAACTGTAGCTCTAAGTGCCTGCATTAAAAAGTCAGAAGGAGCACAGATGAATGTCTTGATGATATAAGTCAAGAATTTCAAAAAACAAGAACAAACTATACCAAAATCTAGAATATAACAAGAAATAATAAAGATCAGAGCACAAATTATTGAAATTAAGAAAGCAATACTAAGAACCAATCTAATATTAACAAGGTCAATAGATCCTTCAGACACCAAAGAAACTCAGACTGTGATAAAGGGATAATTAAAATATCTGTGCTTCATTAAATTCGAAAATGAAAATGAAATGGAGAGATCAACAACCTAAGCAGAACCACAATGAATGAAGAGAAAATTCTGATTAAAAACAGCCCAGGCCCAGATGGATCCACAACAGAATCCTGCCAGACTTTCTAAGATCTATAGCTAATTCTTCTTAAACAATTAAAAAAAAGAAAAAGCAGAAGCAGAAGGAGCATTTCCTAACTCCATCTGTGAAGCCGGTGTGTCTAATACCCAAACCAGGCGACAACACAAGGGGAAAAAAAAAAAAAAAAAAAGCAAAGCAAAAACTATAGGCCAACATCTCCAGTGAACACAGATTTCAAAATTCCCGATAACCAACCAGTTACAGGCGAGCATCAAAAAGACTTTTCACTGTCACCAAGTCGATTTCATCCCAGAGATGCAAGGATGGTTCAACATACACAAGTCAGTAAATGGAATAAATCACATACATTGGCTTAAAGACAAAAAGTACACGATCACTTCAAAAGATACAGGAAAACCCCTTGATGAAGTCCTGCACGTCTTCATCATAAAAGGCCTAGCGTGTAGGACTCAAGGAAACATAGTCCAACATAATTAAGGCTATAGATGACAAAACCAAAGCCAACATCACCCTCAATGAGAAACTTCAGGCAATGTCTATGCATTTGAAAAGGAAAAAAGCAACTAAAGTATGACACATAAATGAATAAGAAAAATATTTAAGGTGTCTAACCTAAAATCAACCAGCAGAGCTGGTTTTTAAGCAAACAGAAAAGCACTCAATATGTGTGAGCACGTTGATGTTTGAGCCACCCACTCCCCAAACACTATGATGATGGCTCAGGTGGCTTTCAGAGTTTAAATACACTTCGTACATCAAATCCTGCCTGAACCTGATTTACAGAGCTTCATTTTTTATTGATATGATAAATAAATAAATTTAATAAATAAATAATGTCGATACCTTCAGGATGTACCTTCCTGACTCTCCAGGGGCCTTTATATCACTATTACAGCTTGAACAGCAAGAAGAGGAAAAACATGTATCTCCCATCTCAGTTGAAATATAAAATAAATCCGACTTCTCTGTTTTTATCTACTGGCCTTTTTCACCCATGGATTTTCAAGAACTCTATTTTAAGCTGCTAACTAAATATCTAATTAACCAACAAGTAGTTAATGCTGCACATAGGCATATTAGAGTGAGCAAATGCCTCAAACTCTGTAGCTTCTTCCTGTGTAGTTCACAGTTCTGGCCTTGAAGAGGAAGTAAGAGACTAGGTAAGGGGCTGGAGAGCATCTTAGCACTTGAGAGCTCTTGCTGCTATTATTGCAGAAGACTCAAGTTCAGTTCCCAGCATCCACATGGCAGCTCACAACTGTCTGCAACTTTACCATGACACCTTCTTCTACCTCCCTGCAGGCATTGGACATTTGTGCAGTGCACACACATCCATGTAGGCAACACAGTCATACACATAAAAATAATTTAACCGTAAAGAAACTTCTAATATATGGTTGGTGATCTGGCAGTTAGAATTATGGAGAAAGTAAAACAGAAAAGAGAACTTGATAAAATAATCTGGGAGTAAGAACGGTGGTGATGTAGTTTAGGTTATACAGGAGGAAGTTTGTGTTCTAACTTAAGAAGTATGGAGATGGAGAGGAATGGAACGGGAGGCCAGAGAAGGTGCTTTGAAGTAGCTGTGAGTAGAAATAGTACTTATTTCATAAACCCGAGAAATATTTAAGTCATGAAACGAAGAATCACAATGTTGGGGATGTAGCACAGTGGTAGGACACTTTCTTCCTGCCTAGCATGTATGAGGCACTGGGTTTGATAACCAGCACTGAAGAAGACATTTTTGCAGACTAAATGGAGGAGACACAGTATTTCCCTTCCTGTATTTTGGATGCTTCTTAGAGAAAAGCTTCAGAATTATTGAAGTAGTTTTGTTGTTGTTGTTTAATGTTGGTAGAAAACTATTAGAAAGGTATTGATGTTTATATAGTGTGAAAGTGACAGACTGGTCAAGAAAACCCTCCCTTTCCCCAGAAGGGGAAAAGCCTGGTGGAGGTTCTTAAGTCTTGGCTTTGAATTTGATTTTACCGGGAAGGTATGAAGTCTTAAGGGAGAAGAATAATTGTGGAATCTACATTGAAAATTAGTATATAAGCCGGGCGGTGGTGGCGCACGCCTTTAATCCCAGCACTCGGGAGGCAGAGCCAGGTGGATCTCTGTGAGTTCGAGGCCAGCCTGGACTACCAAGTGAGTCCCAGGAAAGGCGCAAAGCTACACAGAGAAACCCTGTCTCGAAAAACCAAAAAAAAAAAAAAAAAAAAAAAAAAAAAATTAGTATATAAAGGACGTACAAGGTAATGTTTGTGGGTCAGTACTGATAAGACATTCCTACAAAACCTGCTGTGCCATTCTTTTTCTGTACCTAAACAAACAAAAGTTCACGGTGTTGTGTAATATATGTGGACATGTGTCCTTCCAGGTGCGCTGGATCGCTGTGCGATGGGAATAACAGCGGTGGAGATACTGAACGCTTGTGATGAGGCTGTTCCCGCTGCAGTAGACTCTCTTAGTCATCCAGCAGTCAACCTGAAACAAGCCATGACGAGACGCAGTCTTGCTGCCCTTAAAAATATGGCCCACCATAAGCTGCAAACCCTTGCGACTAACCTCCTGGCTTCTGAGGCCTCTGACAAGGTGAGCTTTGTGTGGAGTTTGAGTCTGTGGGTTCCATGAGAGGTCATTTAGTAATGTAGCTTTGGAGTGTCTCTGAATTCTGGAGAGGAGACATTGATGGAGAATAATCTCGTGGTTTTGTTGGATTTATCCAGCATAATTTTGGAATGTTTGCAGTGCTGAGCATTTTAACAAAGTAAATTGTTTTTTTACCATTTGAAGATCTTGAAATTATATTTACTGAACTCAATCTGATTTTTCTAACTGGTATTTACCATCAAGACACTAACTGTGTCTCCATTCGGCAGGAGGTTGTCCTGTTGAAAAGCACCAGCAGGCCCGGGCCGTTGATGTGGCCCCCATCCTTTGTTTGGCAAAGCTGAGCCTCTTGTTTGTTTTCTGGTTCTCTTTTATTTCTGATTTCCATTTTTTTAATGGTTAAACTTGTGTATAAATACTGAAGGTGTTGAACGGCTCACCTGTAAACTGATAATTAGCTATTAATTGGTGAATGCTAGCAGTATATGAAATATGGCAGACTCTCTCATTGACCCATATCCTCCAGTAATTGGCAGTGATTTCACCCTTTGAACATTGTTTTTTCCCCAGGACATTAATGTTTTATCAGCCATGTTGTAGTTTATATTTCATTAGCTGGACTTGTGAAATCCTTCTGTGGTTTTCCTCTGTGCTCTCAGGGCCGTGCCCTAAAGTTTGAGGAGAAATCACAGCCTAAATGTGTTTGTTGTACTTGTTGTTTGTTTCAAAGGATCATAGATTTGACCCAGGAAGTCATTGTCTCATCATACAATTTAACACTATTTTAATTTTGTGCATATGTGAAAAAAATGTACTAACGAAAGCATGTGTTCATGTTTTATTTTTTTTCTTGTTGATAATTTTAAGAAATAAAAATTCTTTATCTTAATGGTAGCTCCTAGAAATAAAAAAAAATTAGAAGAAGAATTATATAGCTGGGAAATTAAGAAAAGTAAGCAGGATGTAGTCCTTTTTATGAATGGCTTTAGTAAGTGGTCATGGTTCATTATGGGATTCGACAGTCTTGTGTGTCCCTCTTTTACGAGTGTATTTTATAGTGCAGTTAGTGTTGAAAGCAGCAGACAGCTGCTATAGAGGAAAGCTTGCCTCCACAGAAACCAGTTATAGAAGGGGGAAAAGGCCTAGGAAGCTGAGGCTGCAGGAGGATAATCACTTCATGAAAAATGTATGTTGGCTGTACCATTAAGGATTTCTCTTAACTATTTGTGTATGCTGTCACAGTCTCTGGGAGTTCATATGTTCATCAACCCTGCTGTGTCTAGGAGATGCTCTTTCCCTGGAGTCACTCACTACCTCTGGCTCTTAGAATCTTTTCCAGTTTTTTTCCACACCCTAAACCTTGAGGGAAGGGATTTGATAGAGACATTCCTTGTAGGGCTGAGCTCTCCAAGGTTTCTTACTGTCTTCACTTGTCCATTTGTAGGCCTCATGTTGATTATGATATACTGAGGAAGCTTCTCTGATGTGGGCTGAGCAATGAACTGATCTATGGGTACAGCAGAATGCCCTTAGGAGTCAGTTTATTGCTGTGTTCCTTTAGCAGAATAATAGTAGTAGGTTTTCTCCAAGGGCCCATGGCCTCTCTAGTCTCAGTTTCTGGCCTTATTTACAGTGTCAGGTGTGGGTTCCATCTCATGGAATGGGCTTTTAATCCAACCGAAACTCCTATAACATTATGCTTCAATGGCACCAGTAAGTCTTGCAAGTAGGTCACTGTTGTCGGTCACACAGTTCCTAGCTTGGTGACTCTTGTCCTCCTCGGGTAGTGTGTATCTACCTTCCAGTGCTATGAATGCTAGTCACTAGTGGTAAAGCTTCTAGTTGGGCAGCAACGTTATTTCTCCGTGTTCAGTGATGTAAGGGATATCTTCAGCAATAGGGACTTACCATCAAGCTGTAGAAGGTAACCAGTAATACTGGCAATTACCTGTAATGTTTGGGAGTGTAGTCTGTGTGGACCCTTTGGCCAACAACTCAACAAGATGCAACTCATACTGGTACTGGGGATTTTACTTCATATCATATGTCTAGTTCATGCATTGCCTCCTCCATTATATGGTAACTCCATTTGAGTTCCATTTATATGTGTATATATTTTAGGAAGCTTCTATCATAGTAGGTTTCCAGATAGTTTTTCAAAAGGCTTTTAGTGTTAGTTGTCCCTCCACATATCCCCTGCTTTACATTGCCCTCCCATCCCCCTCTGAATTTAATCCCCCAATTCTAGTTTTCCCCTTATCCCTTTACAACGCTATAATCCATTTCCCTCCCTTGGAACATCCCCTCTTATCCCTTGATCCCTTACGAGTCCCCTAACCTCTGTAGATATTCTAAATGATGCACACATATCTAAAGCTTAAATGCTAACATCCACGTGTGGGAGAGAACACGCAATATTTGCTATTCTGGGTCTGGGTTACCTCACTCAGGATGATGTTCCTGGCTCCACCCATTTTACCTGTGAATTTATTAATTCTGTTTTCCTTAACAGTTAAATAATATTCCATTGTTTAAGTGTGCCATATTTTTATTATCCATTCATCAGTTGATGGATGTATAGGTTGTTTCCAGTTCATGGCTATTATGAATAGAGCAGCAATGAACATGGGTGAGGAGGGCTATTGGTTAGTTTGGTGTCAACTTGATACAACCTAGAGTCATTTGTAAAGAGGGTCTCTCAGTTGAGAAAATGCTCCACCAGACTGGCTTGTGAGCAAGGGCCTCTTGATGGTTAATGACTGATGTGGGAGGGTCCAGGAAGTTGTTCCTGAGTTGTATAAGAAAACAGGCTGAGTAAGCCAGTGAGAGCAAGCCAATAAGTAGCCTATTTGCTTCTGCTTCAGTTCCTGCCTCCAAGTTTCTGCCTTGAGTTCTTGGTCTGACTTCTTTTGATGATGGACTATGATGGGGAAGTTTAAGTCAAATTAATCTCCTTCTTCAACTTACATTTTGGTCATGGTATTTTACCATAGCAATAGGAAACTAAGACAGCAGGTATCTCTACAGTAAGAGTCCTTTGAACATATGCTCAAAAAGAATATAGCTGGATCTTGTGGTAGATATATTTTCATCTTTTTGAGGTACCTCTTTACTGATTTCATAGTGACTGTACTGGTTTGCACACCCAGAAGATTTGAGTAAATGTTCCTCTTTCATAGAATCCTCCTTAGCACCTGCTGTCATTTGGTTTATTTATTGATCTTTGCCATTCTGACTGGGGTGAGAGGAAATTTGAAAGTAGTTTTTATTTGCATTTCCCCAGTGGCTAAAGTTGTTAAACTTTTAAAAAGTGTTTCTCAACTATTTTTGTTTCATATTTTGAGAAAACTTTTTAATTCTCCACCCTGTTTTAAAATCTAAAAATTAATATTAAAATAATAGTTTTCTTGATGTTCTGTTTTCTTGAGTTCTTTATATATTTAAATATGTGATAGATGTTGATAAACTGATAAAGATTTTTTTTTAATTCTATAGGCTGCCACTGAGCTCAAATAGTGGTGTACTTTACTACATAGAAGCTTTTAGGCTTACGAGATCCTTGTTAGTAATTGTTGATCTAAATGCCTATGCTGTCACTGTCCTCTTCAGAAAGTCCTTTCCTGTGCCAATGAATTCAAGTATATCTGGTTTTCTGCTGAGATTCTTCATCTATCTGGAGTTGTGTTTTGTGCAGAGTGATAGATATGGATCTATTTCATTATTCTATATGCATCTATTCAGTTTGACCAACATGATTTCTTGAAGATGTTGTATTCTCTTCAGTGTGTAATTTTTGCTTTGTCAAGATCCAGGTGTCCATAGGTTTGTGGATTTATATTCAAGTCCTCAGTTTTATTTCATTGATCACCATGTCTGTTTTTATGCCAGTACCATACTGTTTTTATTATGATAGCTCTGAGGTACAATTTGAAATCTGGGATGGTGATACCACCAGCAGTTCTTGTATTATTAAGGATCATTTTAGCTAGCCTGGATTTTTGTTTATTTACCTATGAAGTTGAAGATTGTTTTCAATTTCTCTGAAAAATTGTGTTGGGATTTTGATAAGGGTTTGGTTGAGTCTATATATTGCTTTTGGTAGGATGCCCATTTTGCATGGGGACTTGAATTTTTTTTCTCTCGTCTGTATTAAACTTCCTATGGAAAGGCATCAAGTGTTTCTTAGTTTTATTTTCAGTGTTTAGTATAACTATACATGTGTATATTTTACATGTAAAATTTACATGTGTAAATTACTTACAACATGCCCAAGACATTTAGGGAGAAGTTTGTTTGGAAGTGTAGATTGAAATCATATTGTGAAGGTACTTGATTGCAAAGCTGAGGCTTTAACAGACAATTCTGTGAAGTTGAGTTGTTTTGAAAGATTATGTTAAAAAATTTGTCCTGTTTAGTGATATCTAATAATAGAGTACTAATAAATGTCACCATAGTAAAGTAGTAGGCTACTGTGTTGATACAGTGAGAGGTCATGAGGGCCAGAAATGGGATTAGGCAGTGAAGATAAAGAAGGGCTGGCTTGTGTTCTCAGTGTAAGTTGAACAAATATGTCTTCACAGATAAGCATGAGAAGAGTCTGACTTTCAGGACTGTTTCAGAGACACAAGCCCAGTGCTAATAATAGAAATGTAGGGTCTATAGAATTGGCCCTGAGGATTTTAATAGATGTTGCCTCTTCTGGTGGGAGTATAAGCTGGATGTATGAGTGAGAGCAAAACACGGAGAAGGAAGCGCCAGCCTGGGAATATAGAGCAGTGTTGTCAAATGCTGTCTTCTAAGCAGAGTAGCTGGCAGCGTATTCATCAGAACAGCTTTAACTGCTTGCCGGAGACCCTCAAGATGAGGCCAGTTACCACTCCTTCATAGAAGAAAAGAGTAGAGAGACTCACATGAGGTTCCAGCCACTCCTTCCTATGCTCTCCCAACTTTATGTTATTCTGCCCAAATTGCATATAGTCCCGTGATCTTAAGGTCTCCAGAAGTGATAGAGTATATTGAGTTTGGAAGATTAATTGAAGTGGGGCTCCCTCTGTAGCTATGGAGAAGTCATGATCCATGGTGGAATAAAACTTTTTGATGGTGGAGTTGCTCTGGGCTCATCTCTGCTGTTGTAAGTAACCTTCACCTGTGGTCCACACTTACCTGTGGTTATAGGATAAGATTTAGAGTGTAGTTAGGAATTATGCTGGTCTAACAAAGTGGCTGCAGTAGACTCTCTTTATGATCACGGCTCTCAGAACTTGGCTGGGTTTCTGGTACCAGGCCTGCCTCCTTCCTGTTGAGTGGTCTTTAAGTCTACTTGGACAGATGTTAATTACCACCAACATGTGAATGCCAGCCACCATTGCATCTTTATGGATATCTTGCTGTGGTGGTCACTGTTATGGTTTGTAGGTGTTACAACAAATAGGACTATTAGTTCCTTCCCTCTTTGGGCAGCTTGCATAGTATTTTCTGGTACTGTAGAAGCTGGACCACAGGAAGTAGCTTTCAGATTAGATCCAGCTCAAATAATCTGAATTCTGTGTCTTATGTGTGTGGTCTTCAGCAATAGGGGCTTACCATCAACACAGGTAAGTGTACTTTACATCCTTTATCAAAGAAGCTTCCCTCTACAGCGAATGGAAGCCATTACAAAAAATCACAACTGGACATAATGCAGAAATCAATGGATTGTGGAGAGCCTAGCACAAATGGATACATCTGCAGCCTAGCTCCTGCATCATGTTCAGTGTGGAAGTACATGTTTTTAAGCTTTGTGGGCCTGATTTGTCACAACAACCTATCTATTTTAGTGTGAAAGCAGTTGTGGGTAATATGTGAACAAATGAGTATGACTCCCTTACAGTGAAACTATTCATGAAACAGGTGGAATGCTCTCTTTGCTGAAGGGCTAGTTTGCTGACTCTTGCCTCAGAAGATAACATTTTTAACTTCAGAGTTGTGGGTGTAGTTTGTCCCTGGAATGGCTTTTGCTTCATTTTTGAAAAGCAGTTAAATGGCTTTTAGTGACAAGTGTGTCTGTGTTTAAATTAAGTCTCTAACTTGCTAGGTGTGGGTTGTGGTGAACAAGTAACCACCCATAGCCTCTTGTCACTCTTGAAACAAGAACCACACTTTGGCAGTGTCCTGTGAGACTCTGTGTTCATATGTATGCCTCCTTCCTTTCATTTTAGTCTTTAACCTTTGACATTCATTGACTAATGAACGAATAACCCGATTTAGTACATTTTAATCATTTTAAATATACTGCAAATGCTTGGGATGTAATTATAGGCTAAAGATAGACTATTACCTTTTTTTTTTCTTTTTTTGGTTTTTCAAGACAGGGTTTCTCTGTGTAGCTTTCTGCCTTTCCTAGATCTTGCTCTGTAGAGCAGGCTGGCCTCAAACTCACAAAGACCCACCTGCCTCTGCCTCCCAAGTGCTGGGATTAAAGGCACGTGCCACCACCGCCCAGCCGACTATTATCTTTTAAGAAACAGGTTTTAAGTTGTGTCTTCAGATGGTCATATCCTTGAGGGGCAGAGTATGGAAAGGGAAGAACTTTGAAGATACAGTGTTTATTTAGGTGGTAAGAAAATGAAGATGAGTCAATGGAAGAGATAAGAAAAGTTGCAAATATATGTCTAGCTCGCCCATACAGTTGAAAACAACCCTTTGTTTAAAAAAGGTATGTATCAGCAATTGATCAGAGACTGAAATAACATTAAGAACTAGGGGTAAAATGTTTTTAGATTTAGTAATTAGGAACATGCCATTGAGAGTTGTTTTGGTAGAGTGAGTTAGCTCAGAAATTAGGGTAGAGTGAACTGAGAAAAAAATGAGGTGATGTGGAAGTAGAGAGTGTGGATGAAATTTGCCTTTAGTGGTTGACAGAGAAAACAGAATTGCTGCAGGGCAGGGTTTGTGTCTTGTTAGATCACCAAATGTGCTAGAAGAAGGGATGACTGGTAGGACATTGTAGGTCGACGCAGTGTTGAGAGCAGAATTTAAGAGTTGATGGTGATGAAAGAGAAAGAAGTGAATAAACCAACCTATTCTTAGTGGATAAAAGTAGGCATTGATATCTACTAATAGGAAAGAAATGGTTAAATATTACAGCTAAAAGGGGAAAGGTATCCTGGCATGTAGCTGGACATTTTCCTATGTCCCACCCAGTCCCACAGCCACTCAAACCCAAGTAAACACACAGAGGCTTATATTAATTATGAACTTGGCTTCTTGCTAGCTAGCTCTTATATCTTAAATTAACCCATTTCTATTAATCTATGTTTTGCCACGTTTTCCGTGGCTTTACCTGTGTGCCATTACATGTTGCTCCCTGGACGGCAGGATGGCATCTCCCTGCCTCTCCTTTCTCTTCTTGTCTATTTCCCTTGGACTTTCCTGCCTGGCTTTATCCTGTCCTGCCATAGGCCAAACGGCTTTATTTATCAACCAATCAGCAACACATATTCACAGTGTACAGAAAGACATCCCACAGCACTGGCATTCGAGAGCCAAGGAATACCACAGAGTGCCACTGCAGAGCAAACCTCACACAAGAGATTTATTGAAAGGGAAAAATGCCTTAACTTTTTGTGTGTGTGCATGGTTGTCAATATGAAGCACTGCCTGGCAGTGAACTTGCCATGTGTACTTGGCCAATGTCAAGTTTTCAGTGATCCTCCTCTTTACCTCTTAAGTGCTGGCACTTGAGGCATGCATAATATTTGATTTGATTTTTTTGTTTGAGTATTTATGTATCATTTTTATTATTGTTCTTTGAAGATAGGACTTTTCCTTTGTCTTTTAACTACTGGAATAGGCAATGTTTTGGTTGTCTTTGGTTTCACTTTGCTGGGAGCTTCTTACATCTGTGGCTTTGGGTCTTTCATTAAGTTGAACTCATTTGTTAACTCATTTGATTCACGTTCATGGTGATCTCTTGGAACCTTCATTCCTTTGTCTTTAGTACTACCTAGAATCTGCAGATGGTACTTAACAGTCATCGGGTCCTTTGAGCTAAGATGAGTTTTTATATTTTTACAGGGGTTTAAAAAAGAAAATATGTGACAGAAATATTGCATGGCTTGTAAAACCATGTGAATCGTTACAGAGAAAGTATGCTAGCACCTTTCACAGTACCAAATGTCACCACGTTTTGTCCCATTATGGATGCTAATAATCCTAACTAATAGCAGGTATTATCCATTTTCCTTGAAACAATCCAGAGAAGAACTTTTATGACTTATCCCCTTCTAAGATCAGTCCTAACAATTTTCTCAGATAATAACCAGATAAGTTATCTTTCTCTATGCATCTGGCCTCCTCTGCCCCACCAGTCTACCATCTGTTGCAATTCTCCATTAAAACATGTCCACTTTTCACACATGTGAAGGAACGCTGTAGTTTGTGCATGCATGTGCCTTTTTATGTGTACATGAGTGTATTTATAGCTTATAAGTAATTTATAGCTTAAAAGTATTTTATAGCTTAGGATAAAATACTTTCAAAATTTTCAACTCAGTTTGTCAGCTTTTTCTCTAGTTTGAAAGAAATGGGTTTTAAATTTCTACAAATATGAAATGAATGATTCAATTAACCAATAAAGATGAATTAAAAGTTATAACTAAATAACTAATAATAAGTGTATATATATATATTTTGCTAGTTACATTATTTTTGGTTCCTTTCCTATTTTGAAGAATTCTTAAATTAGACATGACTGGATTATTTACTATGGTTTCATAACACCATCAAATAATGAATTTCCAAAGGACTACCTGAAACAACCCTTTGATCCTCATGCCGTATTGGTTATATACCTTGCACATAGTAAGTGTTCATTGGACTTCTAAATGTACTCTAGAATGCATAGTCAGTGTAATGAATCATATCCTGAGCCAAGGAAAAGTGGTCTGTTCTATGATGGTTTTAAATTCAGATCTTGTTTTCCCTTGGAAATTCATTAACTGAAGGCATTCTGTGTTAAGAGGAAATTTATGTTGCTATGAAATTCGTGAGATACAGCAGAGTTGTTCTTTATCATCCTAAATAAATTTAATCATAGATTGCAAGGACTACTCAGTAGATTATGACCTCAGTGGCTGTAGACTCCTAGCCCTCATATGTGATTCTTTATCTTTAATTCTACTTTGAGTAGTTGAGGTTATTATGATAAAAATATAAAGGTTCTTGACTAATTATTAATATTTTGGCAACTTGGAGAATTAAGTTCTTTTAGTATTTGTGAAGAAATTTTGTTCTTTATTAGAACATATGTAATATTTTAAAACTTTATGACTTTTATATTTCTTCTGCTACAAAATAATTGAAACAGTCAAGTTTTTTTTAACCATTTATTGACTAGTTAGGCACTGGGGAGCCAAATGAATAAGACATGGTTGCAAAGCTCTGTAGCCAATGGCATGGTGAGAAATGAAGGAAGTATTTCAAAAGTCTGTCCTAGCCCGAGGTGATCAGGATTGGCTGTTCGGAGGAGGGATAAGTGGAATCTATTGATGATGAATGGAGAATGGGTGCAGTGGGCTCCGCATAGATGGGTGTGGAGAGACCCTGCTCAGTCAGCATTGCTGGAGCTTTGGCTGGAGACCAGTAGTGGTGGACAATAAAGGTGAGTTCATCTTGGACCAAGGGAAGATACTGAGACTTTTACCTTTTGCCTCAGTGGCTTTCAAAATTAAAAAAAAAAAAAAAAAACTTTAGAGTTCGTTACTCAAATGGAATTTTACATGAAAACTGGTCAATAAATTTGATAAGAAGGAGTACAGTGGAGAATTTAAACTCAATAGTTGAATTGAATTGTATTCAGTGGGAGCTGATGATTGATTGGGTATGAGTAATAAGAAAGGTTTATCCAAAGGTCCCCTGATTGATTGAGTAGAAAGTGGCTCTGTCAATGTGATATTGAATGTACGAGCAGGTTTTATAGGGACAGTGAAGAGCTGTTTGCTTGGTGTATGGTGAACCTGAGGTGCCCGTGTGTTACATGTCAGGATATTTGTCAGGTGGTTTAATTTAAGGGTCTGAAACTTGAGGGAGTCGTAGGGCGATGGGATACACACACTGATGACTCCTTGATATATATGTCTGGTTCTTAGTTCCATGGAAGTAAGGGAGGTCATTCGTATACAGACTCTTAAGAAATAACAGCTCTAGGGCTGGAGAGATGGCTCAGTGGTTAAGAGCACTAGCTGTTCTTCCAGGGGTTCAATTCCCAGTACCCACATAGGAGCTCACAACTGTCTAACTCCAGGTCCTCGGAATCTGACACCTTCACACCACTGCACATTAAATAAAGTTAAATAAATTATTTTAAAAAAATGGCAGCTCTAAAGGGAGCAGGAAGAGGCAGGATTAGGATAGGAGCAGTAGACATATGAGGGGGGCAAGGGGAATGGGCTCATCAACCAAGGGACTCAAGAGGGGCCAGGCAGACGCCATCACTGTGTTAAGTGCAATCACCATCAAACCTTCGAAGGACCAAGTGTGCTTGCCAGTCAGCTCAGAGCATCCTTTCTGCAGACCGTCTTCCCAGGGCAGAACCTGGACTGTATAAGTGGGAGTAGATCTAGCAAGTGAAGTTTGTGTGAGAGGAGATAGAAGGAGCAAGAGCAGTTCGATGGGGATGTGGTTTTGGAGGCAGCAGGGAATGCCCTTAGCTGAAGATGAAAAGCCAGCAGAGAGGGGGAGCTTCAAGATGGGAAGGGAGAATTGATCATTGATAAACAAGGAAATTCAATTCCGGGCCAAAGCAATAGGCTTTGTTGTGGAAGAAGAAAACCTCATTTTGTGAAACTGAAGAGAAGGGAGGAGAAGCTTCATGTTTGAATGGGTATTTCTGGGGTTAGTGGATGGGATTGAGCAGAACACATTTCTAAAGCTTATGCATTTTAGGGGAAGTCTGGTGGGTAAGATGGGGTACTGAAGTAGCGAACTGAGTGACAGAGGTCAGGGCAGAGAGTGGAAGCTAAAAACAAGGAGAAAGATGGAATGCATTTGCAGTTGTAATGGGTTAGAGTAAAGGCATATGGGAAAAATAGAAGGTATGTTTTCTCAACTGTTGCAGAATTGCAGTCCTGTCATCTAGAGATTGAAGAAGGGTATTGAAGAGTAGTTGTGATAGGTTGACTGGTGTGATTAAGCATAGGGTCACAGTTGGGCGAGGGAGGATGAGGCTGGCTGGTGGTCTTTGAAGAAGTGGTGGACTCCAGTGACGTAATGCCCCTATGAGGGCAGTGGCCAGACTGTTGCACATTGAAATCACCTGGGATGTCTAAAATTTGTCAGAGCCGCCCAGCTTCTACCACAGACTTCCTGATTCCATTTATATGCAGGCGTAGTAGTGCACGGAGTTTTTAGAAGGTCCTCGGTCGTAATGTGCAGCAGTTTTTGAAGTACTGCTCTGAGGATGAAGAGTAGGCGTGGCAGAGTTTTCCACTAGTTCAGCAGGAGGGCAAGATGAGTGGAGTTGAGACAGCCCAGGACCCGCGAGGCTCTCTGTGGTTCTCAATCTTAGGTGGTACAAAAGAATTTTCCGAGACTTTGCCGTTTCCCCCTGGGTAAAGAGCCTCACCATCAGAATACAGTGCCGTCTGAAAGGCTTTGTGCAGGAGCAATGGAGAATAGGACTTTCACGTGCTTCTTCTAGTGCCCTCTGAACTAACAGCTTAAAGTTCCTGCAGATAACACACCTTTGAACAAACTAGCATAAACTAACTAGATATTATATTTTAAGAGCAAGACCAACATAAGAAATCCATCATTTTCCTGTAGTGATACTAAACATCTCATCTATAGACTCAGTGGATGTTCATGTGCAATAAAACCTTTGTGCCATTACTTGGCAAATCACATGAATGACATGTAATTAGAATACCAAGTCTCTTGAACAGTGTTTCCAAATGCTGACATGACTGTAAAGAAATACAAAGCGAATACTGTTTGTAAAATAAGCAAATGTAACCTTAGTAATTTGCTTTGTATTGAACTATTCTGTGCTTATGTGCTGTGCTCCCTCCTACTTGAAATTGTTTTATGTCCTTTAAGAAAGTCCCTGGAACACTAATAGCCACAGGTAATAAGTTGAAGATCACTTATCTACACATATGGTGAATTTTCCTAGAATGATCAGGAAGGCTTTGAACCTCTGACAATGACTTTGAAATTTTAATCTTTTTTTCAATATGGAACTCATATAGTGACATTTATGGGTTGATATTGCACACCCTAAAATTACCTTTGGAGGCAATCAAGTTTTTGTAGCTCCAAGGATAGTAAGTAGAATCGACTGTTTCTCACATCCATACCTAGCACACATGCATTCACACTCACATCCAACAGCATTCAGGCTTGCTGCAAAGCATATGTCTCAGGCAAGTGGCTGGGAGGAGGAGGAGGAGTTGGGAAGGGAAAGACAAAGGCAGAAGGAGGGACTTTTGTGAGCATTAATCAGGGCTTTAGTATTTATAGTGCACAATTTTTGGTTTCTAGTCTTTTTTGTGTGTGTATTTCTGTAATTGTGGCCCTTGATTGCTGGGACCTGTCCACCGCTGGGGATCGTCGGGAGAATCTTGCAGCCTGACTCTCGATGTTTGCTGTAACTGAAACACCTCATCTAAACTCCTCCTCAGCTGAGCTGAGTCCAGACTGCCAGCCAGCAGAGCCACGTCAGGCCATCAGGGTCCCCTGATACTCCTTCCTCTCTGATCTCTGCTGCTTGGCTTGCGTTTCTGTCCCAACACCAACTCTATTGTCTGACATGTGAACAAGCGGGCACAGTTGTCTCTATTTCTTTCTCTACATCCGGTTGTTAATCTCAGTACCATGGCTGAGTGATTGTTGTGAAAACTGTCCTTTGCTCTGTGCTCTTTCAGATGTGGCCCTAGACTACTCACTGGACACCTAGCACTTTACTGTGCCAGTTTTCTACATTTGATGCTGTATCATATCTAATTAGATTACAGAATATTTGTAGGAAGAAACTTTAGCCACATTCTAATTAAGACTTGAAGCAGCAAAACAAAGCTGGCACCTCTAACACAATTGGAAAACCGTGCCTTCCAGTATTTCCAAAGTTCACTGCTGGTTGAGAATGACTGCTCGGTAGCATGTGGAGAGAGGATTCTATTATGTTCTTCCCAGCTGTCCCTTGACTCAGTGTAAGTAGCCTAGTATTTGAGGGGTCTTTCCTAACTACACCCCTTCTATCTCCCGAGTCTCTGTGGAACTGATGCTGAGAACTCTTAACATCTAGTATAATTCAGAACATGTGGGAAATGACTGGTATATGCAGAAAGAATGATTTCCTCCTACATTTTCACCATGGACTTGTATATTCTCCAAGTGACTGATGAACCTTTTAGATTAATTTTGTCTTTAGCTTGAAAATGAGCATAATTGGGTTGTAATGAAGTTAAATGTTACAACATGCTCCAAACATTTACAATAGGTATTTACTGCACATTGGTTTAATACTTGGTTGTTGAGTGATTTCTGTATTTGTTCAGTGTATGTTGGGTTCATGCTATGAACTAGGTCCTGAGCTAGAACCAGTTGGAGAGTGCTTTAGCCACACCCACATGGAGCAGATGCCGGCATTGAACAGCTCCTGTTCTGGCCTGGGAACCAGTGTGCAGTTCATAATGTGGCTCTCAGACTACTTAAGGTGTGGACCAATGGAGAGAGTCCCAGACAGATGATTGATCAGCAGAGCCATTGGCTTGATATCAGGGGGAAAAGAGGTCCAGGCAGATGTCGTAGCATGTTGGATGCCAGTGTGGATAGGAGCGGTGAGTGTGGCCAGCAGAGCAGTGAGGAGAGAAAATCACAATTGATAGGTTAGAATCTGTTACAGTGCCTTTCTGAAATGAGGAACTGCTTGCCACATTGATCCAGGTTTTCTGTCTTCTCCTTTTCATTTTACCACGTTTAGTCTTCTGCTTTCTACTTGTCCTTTCCAGGTCAGGCCCCCAGAATCTCACCTTGTCACCATTCATTTAAAAATAAAAGAGGGATTTTTGACAGAAGGGTGTGTTTCCAACAGGGCATCTTAGGAGTTGGCAAGCCCCTCCCTCCCTGCGGTTCTCCTACCACAGCCACCCGACCACAGGACCCCGAAGTTAGCTGCACTCTTTTTGCTGGTCTCTGACACATTCATTTGGTTTCAAGTGAGAGGAGTGTTGTCTCTCTTCTACCGGAGAGGGACACTGCTGGTATTATCCACTAGCCGTCTCAGCCCCTGAGTGGGTAGTCATTTCAGTCCTGGAAGACAGAAAGTTTGGATGTAGGGAAGTCAGCTGCCCATATAACAGTCATCTTGTTACAAAGAGCTTCCAGTCCTGCTGTTTGGGGCTCTCGGCTCTTTGGCTGGACTTGGAAGTTTATTTCCTGTGCTGTTGTAAAGACTCTTAATATATTAAAATTTCAGTCTCTTATTATTTAATAATTGTGTAATAATTGCCTATGAGCTTCAGAAGAAATACCTTCAAAATATATCTTCTTCTCCTTCTCCTTCTTCTTCTTCTTTTTTGTTTTTTGAGACAGGGTTTCTCTGTGTAGTTTTTGGTGCCTGTCCTGTATCTCGCCCTGTAGACCAGGCTGGCCTCGAACTCACAGAGATCTGCTTGGCTCTGCCTCCCAAGTGCTGGGATTAAAGGTATGTGCCACCACTGCCCAGCTCAAAATATATTTTCTATGTAAGATTTAATGAACATTTGCATTTAATATTTATAACTACATCTCATTTTTGTCCTGTTAAATAAGTTGCAATAAAATATAAAGACTCTACTTCTTGATATGTTTAGTATCTTTTCTTATTTTGGAAGCACATGGAAAAGAAAGAAAATGACAGGAACTGTATTACCATGTTATCATTCACACCTGAGCAAGAATTCTCATTCCATCCAAAAGCAGGTTTTTAAGATAAATATAGTATTGTCTGTTTCCAGAGGAGATTGTCATTTTCAGGGTGGTATGACCATGGCCATATTGTTTAATTCTCAATGTGACCGGATTCTCTGAGGAACTCATTAGCATGGAGAAACAGCAGTTTTAACAGCAGAGGGCGCCAAATACCCATATTGGGCAGACAGATTTTCTTGCTATTTCTGTGTCTCCTCCAATCTTTCCTCTTCTTCCTCCCTTCTTTTTTCTTGTTACCTAAAATAGCCAATGCTGAAGCCACCTTGTGAATATTTTCTAGTAGGTGAGGAGGATTTCCCTCATCTACTTTAGATTATTTTAAAAGTACAATAAGACATCTATTTATTTTTATCCAATGTACTTTTTACATTTATTTTTACAAGAAAATTTGAAATCCCTTTAAATCACTTTCATCAATAAAATCTCATGTTAAAAATAAAGGGGACAGCCGGGCGGTGGTGGCGCACGCCTTTAATCCCAGCACTTGGGAGGCAGAGCCAGGCGGATCTCTGTGAGTTCGAGGCCAGCCTGGGCTACCAAGTGAGCTCCAGGAAAAGGCGCAAAGCTACACAGAGAAACCCTGTCTCGAAAAACCAAAAAAAAAAAAAAAAAAAAAAAAAAAAAAAAATAAAGGGGACAATTACTGTTTCTTTTTCTGCCAAAATAGTTTTTGATATTAAATCAGTTTTTTATGCTAAGGAAACATAAGTTGTTTAAACCATTCATTATAAATAGGATACCTATACAATTCTGCATTTTATGAAATAGTAAATGAATATTTTTTAGTAAAAAATTTTCTTGTAATCTATTTTAGAGTTCAGTGTTGCTGTTTAAAGAGGGGTCTGTGTATATGGTAGACATTCGTTTTCTAACCTGTCTTAATCACTGATTTCAAAGCTAATTCGAATTTAAAAAATATATCACCAAAAGCTAGGGAAATGGCTTATTTGGTAAAGTGGGTGCTAGACAAGCCTTTGGACCTGCCCGAGTTTGGGTCCCTGCAGCCAGGCACTGCTGAGCATGGCAGTGCACATAATCCCAGTGCTGGGGAGGTGGCACAGCGTGAGCTGAATCTGTCAGCGCTAAGTTGAGGAAGCTGAGCACTGGCCTGCACATTCATGTGCATACACCCATGCCAACACACATACCCAACAACCAGTACCATGTGCACGTGCGATTCACATACGCACACACACGCAAAACAATGTATCTGTCTTACATTTGATTATGAAAATCAACTAACATAGTACTTGGTAGTACAAATCAACTCTACTTTTAGATAAAACCCATATCAAATGATATTATAGATTGGATTCAGAAAGAATAATAAATCACAAGACTATTTAAAGATAGCATTGAAAACTGTGTTATTGAACAATGATTTCAAAATCAGTGAGCTTTCAAGTCAGGATCAATGAAGTGAATGGTGAGAGCTTAAAAATTCTTGTTGTCAGTGGGTAAAATGCAATGCATTTAAAATCTTAAACCCATTAAAGATATTTAAGTGTAATATTGGTAGGCAGAGACAAAGCTATCAAATGTTTCAGCAGACATGATTCATCTAGGATTTATTCAGTTATATAAAATGATGGAAACTGTTATATAGACACATGTCAATGTTATTTCTCTGAACATTCTGGATTATTATGTTTTACTTGTGGGGTCTGCTACATCTGACGTGTTTATATGCTGAGATTCACGCATGCGTTGGTTGATGAGCCCTGATATCGGCATGGTAGTTCTATTGTTTTCTTTGGGTTTTACTTGAGATATTATTTTATCTAATGTTCCTACCACAGGTTCAATTTCAGTTATGAGTCAGGAGTCCAGTATTTTTTCCCCCTGTGTTTTCTTTTGTGTTATATTTTAAGTCAATTTTCCTTTTCTTAAGATTTCAAATGGTGCTGGGCATGGTGTCAGATGTATTTAAAATCCCAGCATTGTGGGCTCAGAGGCAGGTGGGTCTCAGTGAATCCCAGGACAGCCAGGGCTCCATAGAGAGAACCTGTCTCAAAACAAAAGAAATCTCACATGGTTTAATATGTACTTTCTCAAATGAAAATTGCGATAAATCAGATACTTAAAATAAGCATAAAATAAATCTGTGTACTAGCCTGTCATGTGAGTGTAGAAATATGTATAATTGCATTTACTAGGCAGTTGGAGACTCAGTCATTTTCCTTTTTAGCCATTGTCAAGTAGATTTTCAACTATTTCTTTGAGGATGAATATTTTGCTTTCTCCCAGTCGTGTTTACACAATAGGTCACTCCACAAATATTTATTGAACTGAATTAAATCCTGCTCTGTGATAACTTTAAGATGAATTGTACATCTACATTGCAGAGGTTCTAATAAATGTAGTAGAGTGGCCCTTCTAGAAAGTCCTCATGAGTTAGCTTTGAAATTGTTGAGAATATCTGATGATTTGAGTGAATTGGTCTGGTCCCGGGTGTATATATTTTATCATTAAGCCAAGAAAGCCTTGGAAATTGCTAGATCTTTTTGTTCCTTTCCTGTATCTCATCTTAGTATCACATTCTAGAAAACCAGACCTGAGAGTGACTGACTCTGTCGTTTCTTCACCTTTAGCCAATATCATCCTCCCAACTTTGACGGCATCTACTTTTTGTTGTGACAGATTGCCCAAGTCAGTAGAGTTGGTTGTCAGGCCTTGGTGGTGTGGGCAACAGCTCATCCAGTGAGGAATACTGGAAGGATGAGGCGTCGTCTCTCCTTCCCCTTCAGCCTTAATGTGTTTTCTTCTGTTGTATTTTATCTTGGTAGTGGTGTTTTCTTTATCTTTTACATTCTCTTTTTGTGTAGTAGAGTGCTATTAGGTACAGTCCCTCCACCCCCATCCCCACAGGGCACATTCAGTAGCTCTGAGAGATTGTACTAAAGAGAATCTTACAAAGTCACACCCAGTCATGGTATTAATTAGATAACCTTTTTGTTGTGAGCATGTGGCTAACTGCTGGAACACCTTCAGAAGGAGATGGAGATGCCTGAGGAGCTGCGGGTGCTGATGGGCACATGTGTGGCTGACATCAGACGAGACCGGTTGAAGTCTGTCTACCTTCTGGTTTCCTTCTGCCTTCTTTTGTTCAAGCCCTTCTTATTGCTTCAGCAATTTCTTAGCCAGACTTGTTTGATTTTATGTTGTTTGGTTGATAATAATCTCTTTTTTCTAAAAGAATGTTGTAGGTATTTTTCAGAAAAAACATCCTCAGGAGCACTGTGGAGACCTCTTCATTTTACCTTATGTTACTTGTTCCTTCATACCTTTTGTCAGAGCTGTATACCTAGGATTGTGGTATTTTTGTCACATAGACAGTGCTAATAACTAGAATAGTTCCCGAACTACAGCAACAGCTTTGAAATAGTGGCTGCAATTATTAATTATAATTTTGTATCAATATTATTGGACATAACAGATATGTATAAGGTTGTACATAATTCACTTGAGTTAGTACTGGTAAGTACAAAGCACTAAGTATAGTGTGTGATATTACATGTTCAGTGTTTCAAAGGAAACCATGAAAAACAGAGCTTGGAGAAATGAAAGGCTCAAGTACATATTCTTCATTCTGTCCCATTGCTCACATCCTTTGGGTTATTGCACTTTTATCTCGATCATCTGTGTGGCTTCTGCCACCTCCATTTCATATTCATGACCCTGCTCTTGCTCCTTTTAAGCTAACAGTACTGTGTCTGGTTATGTGACTCCCGTCATTTGGATAGTTGTTCCTGACATTACTGTATAAAATTGTCTGGCTATTCCTTAGACAGATTTGTACACATTCCAGGCTATGCTAATTTGGGTCTGATGATCAGGTCCAGGAACCTGTATTTTAGTGGCACCCTGGCTTGCAAAATACAGTTCAAAGGGCCTCACTGTGGTATTGTAAGCTCTTAGTGAGCTGTGGCCTGGGCTCATCCTCTTGATCACCTGTGGGTTCCTCAGCGTCCACCCCCTCACCCCCCACTCCCCACCCCCACCCCCGATTGTCATTGCCACTATCCTTTTCTGCATTTTTCTTTCTTTTCACCATGAGTGTTTTTTTTTCATGCTCAAGTTAGCTCTTCCGTGAGGAGCTCCCTGGTCACCTGAGATAGAATTGGTAATTTCTCAGCCATGCCCCTTTAGTTTCTTATTGACTCTTTTATAGTGTAACATTATCATATTAGCAATATTCTTTATGTTGTTGACTATAATATAAAAAGATTTATATCATCCTTTAAATGTCATTTAATTCAGAGAAGTTTATATAAAGGAGGCAGTGATAACATCTGCGTGAATAATTCCTTGAGTAATTTTTGGATGGTGAACAACTTGAGATCTTTTGTGAATATGGTCATAGTGTAAACAAATGCAAAGGTCCAATATTTGAAACTTTCTGGAAATGAGAGGTGATTTGGTGTTAAGTTACAGGCTGGTGACCAGAAGTGAAATGAAATCTACAAGCAACAATAGATTCTGGAGGGTGTATTTTGATTTGCACAGAAGTCTAGATTTCCTTCTCAAGTTATAAAATGCTATTGATAATCTCTGAAGCTGGAAACATAGTCAGGAAGGATGGAAATGGAGACAGAAGAGAGACCAGTTAAAGGAATTTATTGTAACAATTACAGGAAGAGTTGATGAGCAATTGAATAATTTTGTAAGATTTTTATAATGTTCTTTGTTCATTCTGCTAGACTCTGATTGCACAGAATGACTAAGACATAGTTTGTGCATGTTTGAAATTACCTTGCAGAATAAGGAAGTTATAAGTAACTAAAACAATAACCATATAAATATTTCTGAAATATCTAAATATCTGACACATGGGAGATGGGGAACTAAATGTATTGTTGGCTAACTTTTTCCTGGGAGAATTAGAGTCCTGTCCTCAAAGTAAATGAGATACAATTGATGAGTAATACATATATATTCAAGGTATTTACTGTACTGATTTGATGTGCATATATGTTGTGATTGAGAATTAGGGCCATGTAGAAGAGGACTTAGAGGAGAATAAAGGCAGACTCATGCAAAAGGAAAAATGAAAGGATTTGTATGTCAGGAGTCACAGATATGGTTCAAGAGCCTGCCTGTTCGTTTGTTAAAGCTGAAAGGGGGTTTTATAAATGGGCCTTCTATATTTTATTTTATAGATTTATTTTCTAGTTATGAAAAGATAGCATGTGTTATTTTGTGTAATTTAACAAATATATAAAATGTGTAAAAAATGTTCTATGATTCCATCAAAAAATAATTACTATTTACATTCTGTTATAACATGTATGGATTTTACAAGTACACATTCATACACACAAGCATCATGTACATGAACTGTTCAGTATACATGCTTATCTCCATAAGACAATGTCAGAATCAGAAGACAATGGAGGACCTGGCCTGAGGAGCCTCTACACTTTGAATAGATTTGGCTAAAATGGACAGAAAATAAAGGAGAGAAGTAGAAGGAACATGGTCAGGATCTCCTTACTCTTATGTCTGAAACCCGAAGACTTGACTATGTCTTTGGAGGGAATTTGGCAGGGGAAAGACTGAAGGAAGGTAAGTGCTGAAGGAAGGATTTCAGTGCTCAGTGCTCCAGAAGGACCACAGCTTCTTCAGGGGCAGCTACAGTTCATTTTCAGAGTCTGCTAATGTTACTGAAGCCAATTTTAATGACGAAGGAGACTCCCACTTCAGTAATAAGAATTTATTAATGTATACTTGGTTTTAAATTAATTGGTATTTTAATGATTGTGTCAGTGTAAAGTCATTGCATAAGCTCGTATCTTTTACATGCTGCTGGTTGGCAAAGATTTTCTAGAAGCCCCAAAAAGACAGCTTCATAAACATTTTAATTCAGCTATTTATTGCTCATTAATGAATGTTGAGATTAAATACTTTGAATTATAACTATTTTTAAAAAATATTTGTTACAGGGGAATTTACCTAAATATTCTCATAACTCCCTGATGGTTCAAGCAATAAAGACAAACCTAACAGATCCGGACATCCATGTGCTGTTCTTTGATGTGGAAGCTTTGATTATTCAACTCCTGACTGAAGAAGCCTCTAGGCCGAATACTGCACTTATTTCCCCAGAGAATTTGCAAAAAGCATCTGGCAGTTCAGACAAAGGGGGCTCTTTTCTAACTGGGAAACGAGCAGCAGTTCTTTTCCAGCAAGTGAAGGAGACTATCAAAGAGAACATAAAGGAACACCTCCTCGATGAGGAAGAGGAGGACGAGGAGACGATGAGGCAGAGAAGAGAAGACAGTGACCCTGAGTACCGGGCTAGCAAGTCCAAGCCGCTGACCTTACTAGAGTACAATCTAACCATGGACACTGCAAAATTATTCATGTCCTGTCTTCATGCCTGGGGTCTGAATGAGGTTCTGGATGAAGTCTGTCTTGATCGTCTCGGAATGCTGAAACCTCACTGCACGGTGTCCTTTGGTCTCTTATCGAGAGGAGGTCATATGTCGTTGATGCTTCCTGGTTATAATCAGGCGGCTGGTAAACTCCTTCCTGGGAAAGCAGAAATAGGAAGGAAGCTGCCGACAGCTGAGGGAGTAGGAAAGGGGACCTACACAGTGTCTCGAGCCGTCACCACTCAACATCTGCTGTCCATCATATCTCTGGCAAACACTTTAATGAGTATGACCAATGCGACTTTCATTGGTGATCACATGAAGAAGGGCCCGACCAGGTGTGACTATGTAGTTTGATTTTATTCTTTATTTTCAAAAGGGATAAATGACCATACTCTATTTTTGTTATTGTTTATTGCTCTTTTTTTTTTTTTTTTGCTCTGTGCATACTTCCACTTTAGTGACACATTAGGGATTCCTATTGAAACTAGTTTAAAACACAATACAATTACAGCAATATTATATAAGTGTAGTCATACTTAGTTGCAATTTTAAATGGCTTTACAATTATAGGAGTTGGTCACAGAGGATAGCTCTTGAATAAATTAAATCTTTAAATTTTTTTTTTTATTAAAGATGATTTATTTTTTTTTGAGATAACCCTAACTAGTCTGTAATCAGCATAGACAAAGGCCAGCCTTGATCTCACAGAGGCTGGCCTAACTCTGCCTCCTGAGTAATGAGGTTAAAGGTGTGGGCCACCACAAATAGCATTTTTTTTTTAATTATGTGCTTATATGTGGGTCTGTGCATGTGTGAATGTAGATGCCCGTGGAGTCCAGAAGAGGATGTTACATTCCCTGGGGCTGGAGTTACAGGTGGTTATGGGCTGCCCAATGGGGTGCTGGGAACCACTCCAGTCCTCTGCAAGAACAGTATGTACTCTTAACTGCTCAGCCATCTCTTTGAGCTCCATAAGTATAGCCTTGAATTATAGCTTGTGGAAGTTTGAATTGACATTCAGTTCAAATGTGTATCCATTCACAATGCTTTTCATTGTAATTTTTATGCAGTAACAATGTGTCCAGTGATTGGTTCTGGAATGTGGTAATAAGTCTAGTCCAAATTTTGCAATAGGGAAGAGAAAATAACTTGTAAAACAGACTACTTTAAAAACAGAATATTTTGATGTTTTTAAATACTTAGCCTGAATGCTATTTCTCAAAGTTATAAAGACAACTTGTTATTATGCTTTATTAAAGCTGACCACATCAGTTTTTTAAACTAAGAAATACTTAGATAGCATTCATTTTGTGCCATGTTTTCTTGTAATTACCCTACAAAAATTCAATGTCTTTAATCTTGTAAATACTTTTATATGGGGTTATTTTGAGCCAGAATTCAAAAGAGATACCTTACCTCTAGACTCCAAGGTTTCTTTATGCTTTATTGCCATATATATGGTTAAATACTTTTCAAAGCAGTTTATTATTCCATGAATTCCTAGGTGCTAGTGATAATGGAGTAGGTTGAAATTCCAGGATGTTAATAGTAGAGAAGGTGAAGAATGATTTTTGCCTGCAAATAGTAGTTCATTGGAGTGTTCAAAAATATGTGTTAAGACTAACAGAAAGTAAAAATTTATTACAAAAAATTTTATTTTCTACTTCATAATCATGTAGTTATTTTGCCAGTAATCTAAATGGACAGCATAAATAGTACAAAACTTAGAAAATGACTGTCTTTTTGAAATCATAATTTGAAAATGTTCTTTGTATGTTTCTTTTCGATCTAGAGAATGACATTTTGATAGCTCTGGAAATAGGAAAATGTTCAATGTTTCTTTTTCTTCTTTTAAAGGCCACCTAGACCAGGCACCCCAGACCTTTCTAAGGCAAGGGGTTCCCCTCCAACTTCCAGTAATATTGTGCAAGGACAGATTAAACAAGGTAAAATTAAATCTTACTAAGTAATTGGCGTGACATTTCAGCTGTAGAAACTGAGAAGGCCTTGCTAATGTATAATCATAATATTTTGTTTGTCTCAGATTGTTAAAAGAGAGAAAAGTTGTTATATTCCAGATGTAAATATGGATAATTAAGATGTCAGTTACAAATAAATCAGATTTATTTGGAAATTGATAACTGAGCATATTTCAGATAATTTTATTATATGGTCTTTGGCCTAATTTGTATGTATTAGGGCCACCTTAACTTGACAACAGTAGTTAACTGTGTGTATCTTAAGTTTAAAAGTTATACCTTTTTTTAAACTCTGCTTGGGAATGATTGAAATCACAGATTTATGTTACAACTAGTCTCCTATTGTCTGCTAGTGGTGTCCACATTGCTGTTCACAAGTCGAGATTCTATTAAACTGTTCTTTATTTTTAAATAATATACCATAACTTTCTTTTTTTTTGTTTTTTTCATTAGGGAGTAGGAGAGGGGGAAGGCTGAATTTCTCCTCTTGAAATTCTAAACATTTCTGTGAATTAATATGCTCAGTTGTTCTAGAATGTGGATTTTTTTATAGCCGTTTAAAGATCAAGGTGAAGAATAGATTGTATATAAAACAAATGACTTTTAGTTGCAAGATAGCTCATCATGATGTGCAAATACTCCAGAATTAGAAACAGCAACAACCCTTACAATAAAGTACTTCTGGAATTTCAAATAAAGGGGATGCAATTAGCACCACCAAACTTTTCTGGTGACCTCCTCTTCCTCCTCCGCTTTTTAATTTTAAAATATTTTTCACTGTCCCACCATCTGTATTGAAATTCAACAATGTTTATGATTTATTTTGTACTTCTTGATATGAGTTTAGTTCACTGTATAGTATATATATTCTTTTGTGTTTGGCCTCTACTGTCAAATTTATCAATTTTATTGCATTAGAACTATAGTTTGTTATTTTCATTGCTGTGTATTATTCTGTTGAATGAATATACCACAATTTATACATATTTTCTCGATTTAGATTTTCTTCCAAGATGCCCTTTATTGTATTAAGGAGATACTATATATTCCAAATTTGTTGAGATTTTAACTTTACTAATAGTAGGTGTTAAATTTAGTCAGATTTTCTTTCTGCATCTGTTGATATAATTATATGATTTTCCTCCTATATTTTCTTCATAAGATAAAGAGTATTGACTTTTTTTTTGAAGAATACTTGGCATATAAATCACAATTCATCCTGATGACTTATCCATTTTATAGATTATTAAATATAACTAGTAAATTTTTGTTGAAGACGTGTGGTTTTCATGGGGATTTTAGGGTGTGGTTTCCTTTCTGTTAATGGCTTTCTGTAGCTGGTGACAGGGTAGTGGCCTCACAGAGTCAGAGAAAGGTGATCCTTCTCTTTGGACTTTCCTGGAATGGTTTGTATAGATGAATATTATTTACTCTTTATTTGGGTTGTCTGATAAATGAAAGCCTGTAGGCCTCAAGTTTTCCTTATAAGATTTTTAATTATGTATTTTATTTTTTTACATATATTTCAGACATTTAGACATTTTCTTTAGTGAACTTTCTGTTAAATTTATCAGGCAAAAGGTCCTAGAAATTCTTTTTTTTTTTTTTTTTCTGGAGCTGAGGACCAAACCCAGGGCCTTGGGCTTGCTAGGCAAGCGCTCTACCACTGAGCTAAATCCCCAACCGAGGTTCTAGAAATTCTTAAAACCCCTTTTTCCTTTTTGTTACTCATCTTCTTCTTCTTCTTCTTTTTTTTAATCTAGATTGTCTAGTAGAAAACAATTTTTAGGAACTTCCCTCAGACCCAGCTATGTTTAATTGACTTCTGTGGTTTTTCAGCTTTCATGTTCTTTGATTTATAATTACTGTCATCTCGTTTCTGTTTGAAATTCACTTTTCTGCTTGTAGTTTAAGGGGACTCCGAAGTTAATGACATATGACTGTTGTCCCGGATTCCCTCATATTTAGTGCTGAGGTTTCCTGTCTGAATATTGCTTGATGGCAACTCCTACATTTTCTGTACTTTTATTTGTTTTTATTTATCAATTGGCAATTTAGTGATGAAATAATTAATTTTTCCAATATTTCTAAGATTTTCCAAGGATCAGTTTGGGTTCTTTTTGATAGTGAAATAATATTACTTCCATGATTGGAATCCTTTGGATTTTTTCCATTTTACTGTATTTACTTATTTAAAAATAATTGTGCATACTTACCTGGCAGGGGAGATACCATGATTGAGCAGGTGGTTTTCCCAGGGCGAGGCTCACCCATTGCACATGGGGTGTGATTTCCCCAAATGCAGGAAACTTGACTGCATAATTTCTGGTAGTGGGGCCTGTGTTTGCACTCTCCCCTGACTTTTTGCTGTAACAAAAAGTAGCCATCCTTGACCGTGTTTCTTGGACCTTTCTTTTCTGTAAGTGCTTTTATAAAACCCTTTTCTAGCCGCCAGACAACTGGAACCGGTGAAATCAAGATGTGAAACCCAGGCGTTCTTAAGCATTTGCATTTATGTCTTGGCCATTTTGCCAAGAAATTTAAGAAATAGTCTTCAGGAAATTAGGTTCTAGGTTAATACAAAAACAAAAGAAAAACAAAACAAAAATAATTGTGCATATTAAAGGCATAGGTGTTTCAATATATTTGTATATTTTGGAATTGCTAATCAAGCTATTATTTGTATTACATTACCAGTATACACACTGGGTGTTCTATCTTGGTGAACATAGTCTGTATGTTAAGAAGTATGTAGTCTGGTATTAGGTAGCATACTTTATTATAACGTCAGGTCAAGTTGTTCTGTGATATTCAAACGTAATGTACAGTTGATCATTTTCTGACTACTTGTTTCTACTAAGTATCTAAGATGATTGAAACCTGAAGCCATAATTATTCATTTGATTATGTTTCCTTACACTTCTGTAAGATTTTTTCCATAATAGACACATGAATTTTTGGAACATTCACTCTTATTATTTGGCTTATTTATTATTATAAATGATCATCTTTATGCCTCCTGATATCCTTTTTTTTCTAAAATATACTCTATTCATAATATTTAGCATCTTTAGTTACTATTTTAATCATACAACTTTCCCATCTTTTTGCCTTTTGTCTGTTTGGGGATTTGTATTTAAGGTATGTTTCTTATGTCGGCATCGTGTAGTTACATCTTGCTCTTTCATCCAGTGTGACTTAATTTGGTTTGATTGTTTTGTTTTTGAGACAGGGTCTCTTTGTAGCCCTGTCTGTCCTGGAAATTAATCTGTAGACCAGGCTGGCCTTCAGTTTGCAGAGACGGGTCTGCTTCTGCCTCCCCAGTGCTGGGATAGAAGGTGTCTGCCACCATATCTGGCTGTGATTTGCTTTTCATTGTCTTAAGGTGTTCCCATTTAATGTTATTGTCAATCTAGTTAGACTGAGTCTTTGTTTGCTGTGTTTCCATTGCCTTACATCCCTTTGTATATTTCTTTCTTTTGCTATCATTTGGATTACCAGGTATCTTTGAGTCTGTTTCTTATTTCATAATTTTTAGTGGCTTTTGGAATTATTTTACGTAGTGCTTTAAATATTTTTTCTCAGTGGTCTCATTATATGTAAATTTGTGCTTAAAATGGTCTCATTTGTCAATGATGCCTTAAATTTTTAAAATTTTATTTATTTAAATATTTATTTGTGTGTCTGTGTGTTTTTCCATGTCCACATTTGCCATGGGGTAGATGTGGAAGTCAGAGGACAAACTACTGGAAATCTCAGGTATTTAGCTTGGCTGCACCTGCTTATAAGCAATGAACTCTCTCACAAGACTACTTTTGTGCCCCCCCCATTTGATTTAGTTTCTACTATAGTAGTTTCAGCTTAATTAGTCTTTTTTCATCAGGTTCTGAAACTTTCTTTAATCCTATCTTAATGTATTTTTGGCCTGGGTGATGATTTTTGTATCTTTTCTAACTATCTCACTTTGAATGTATACGATTATCTAATTATTGTCATATATTTGCTTGTTCTGAGTTTGTTTTTAATTATTCTTATTAGGGACTGTACTTCCCTGTCTCTGTGAATGTTCATGCTTGCTTAACATGGCAGATGCTTAAAATTTTGTCAGACAGAATACAAAAAGGGTTTTTTGCATCCTTACAAACCTTCTTGAGCTTTCTTTTAAGATGGAATTCTGTGAAAGCAGTTTGAACTGGTAGATTTTTAAGCAGTGCTCTAAATAAGGTAAATTATTCCCTATTACTGAGGCAAGATCTTCCTTAGAACTCTATTAAATGCTCTATGATTCTGAGGATTCCCAATAGGCTGGTGGAGAAAGGCACCACCAACTTGTTTCTAGGCTTTATGATGGTTCATTCTCCCTTCCTTGCTGGTTTCTTGAAGCGTTCTGACTAATACTCTGCTAGAACCTGAGGAGAACCTTCTGCACAACTGCAGCCCTTGTGGTGAAATATCGTGTACCCCAATATATTGTGTACCGTAATAAACTTATGGGGGGATCAGAGGACAGAGCCAACTACTAGATTAGACATAGAGGCCAGACAGTGGTGGCACACACCTTAATCCTATCACTTGGGAGGCAGAGATCTGTGTTCAAGGCCACACTGGAAACAGAGTTAGGCAGTGGTGGCACATGCCTTTAATCCCAGCACTTGAGATGTCATGCCTTTTCTTGGAAAACACGCACACCGTTAATCCCAGGAAGTGACATGGCTGGGTGGAGAATGCCCCTCAGGGGTGCAGACTCAGAGGCTTTCACTCTGAGGATTCGTGGGAACAGGATCGGTTGAGGAGTTGGAGAGGTGAGGTTGGCTGTGGCTTGTTCTATTTCTCTGATCTTTCAGCTTTCACCCTAATATCTGGCTCCGGATTTTTTTTTTTAATTAATAAGACCATTTAGCAATTCGCGTTACAAGTCCTGGTATCTCTTTTCTCTCTTCTCCAACCTTTAAGTTCTGTCTGCTTTTCCCAAGACTCCAGTTTTGTGTTCCCTACTCACTGAGTTTAGATTCTCTGTGTCTTGACTTAGGAGTCTGTCAAGTTGATAAAACAGGCCAATTATAGGGTTGACTTTGTCTTATATGTATGAAAGAAAAAATTTAAGTAAAAATAAATGAAGATTAAAAAAATAACATGTTAATTCCAAACACAAAAATTTAAAGGATTCTCAGATCCATCCATTACTCCACTTCAAGCCTAGATTTCTGCTACAGATCCTGGAAAGACAGTGATAAACTGTTATTTGATTCATATAAATATTTCCTAAGATTACTCAACAAGGACTGCTTTCATTTCTTAGTGTAGATGATATAAATTCAACTCATTTCAAATTCATTTGAAAATATACTTGCAAAGAGCATACTATTATAACCTTAAGTCCTTCAACTGTGTGACTTCCTTGTGACCTTGCCACGACATTTGATCAGGTTTCCGTTCCACAACCATTCCTAGATCCTTCCCACCTCCCTACCCACCCAACTTTATGTTCTTTCTTTCTATGTCTCTCTTAAAAAACAAATAAACAAACAACAACAAAAACCCCAAAGAGGCAGAAGGCCAATACGACAAAACAAAAACAAACAAACAAACAAAACATAAATAAATTTTAAAAATGGGAAAAGAAAGCAAAATGAGACAAAAACACCACAAAATACCAATGCTTTTCTTTTTTTTTTTTGTTGACTAACTACTCCTTACCATGGGGCCTGCCCTGAATGTGGTCAATATACCCAGTAACATTCAGTTGGAGAAAACTGATTTTCCCTTTGCCAGTGGTTCTTTCAACCTTTCTTCCTTTTCTTTCACATATATTCCTGAGCCTTGATGGGAGGGGCTTGATGAAGACATTACCATTTACGACTGAATTCTCTAAAATCTCTCACTCTCTTCTCTTCACCCTGTCCAATTGTGGGTGTTTATAATATTGATTCCCATCTATTGCAAAAAGCAGCTCATTTGAAGAGCGTTGAAGGAGACACTGATCTATGAGTATAATAGTATTTCATTAGGAGTTATTTTATTGCTATATTCCTTTAGCAGAATAATAGTATCAGACTTTTCTCTAGCCCCCTGAATCTATCTGGTCTCAGGCTTATCACTTCTTTCGCAGTGTCAGGTATGGCTTCATCTCATGAAGTCAACTTTAAAGCCAGTCAATGGTTGGTTATTCCCAAAACTTCTGTGCCACTATTTCAACAATCTGTCTTGTGGATAGGTACTGTTGTAGGTTACAGAGTTTGTATCTGATTGATATTGATAATTATTTTTCTCCTCCAGTAGTGTGCAGAGTACCTTCTGATGTTTTAGGGGTTCCATGGTACCCTTTTTGCTAATGACTCAACAAGATATAACTCATTCCTGGCACTGGAGGTTTTACTTAGTTTCTTAAGATGTCTAGTTGGAATCTTAACATATATACATACATGAAATGAATCTAGATGGACTCACCAAATAATAGGGAAGACAATGTCTAACTTAACCACCACATTTTAAAAATTGGCCCATTACTCAAATTTGTTGGGGGAGCTTAAAAAAATAGGGATTGTTATCTTGCTCACTGATTTTTCATCATTTGTTGGTACAGTAGTTGATTCATAAAAGGAGCAAAAATAAATCCTTAGGTGCCCTTAATGCTTTTAGAGAAATATTTCAGTAACTAGGTACTGTGACTATAAGAACAAAATAAGTCCCTGCCTTAAGGAGTGCTTATACATATTGGAGACGATATAGAGGAGAGAGTTCATAATGCTTTAATAGGTTTATTTGCTTTTCTACCAGAGTTAGAGTGTCTGTGGCTCTTAGGCTTTCTCAGATCTCTGTGTTTTCATATGTTTAGCTCAGTATCTGAAATGTATATTAAGCACCTGATAAGTATTGATGACATGGGAAGTTTTAACAGCTTTTCATATACATTCATCTGTCACTGTAATGAATTGTTTCCCCCTAATTCTTGGTCTTATAGGACTCATTTATTTATTTTTGATGTTAGTAATGAGGGCATTTTATAAAAGATTTTAAGTCTCTGGCTATAGTTATAGACCAAGTAGAATCACCGTTGTATCTGAGCCTACTCCAGTTCTGATGTGAGTTAGTGATTATTCAGAGATTAAGAAATGCTACTTTATTTTTTAGGATATTTTAAATTTATTTTTATTTTTTATATAAATGTTTGCCTGAATATATGTAAGTGCACCACATGCATGCCTAGTGCCCACAGAGGCTAGAAGAGGGTGCCAGATCCTCTAGGACTAGAGTTAGAGCTGGCTGTGAGCCACCATGTGGGTGCTGGGAACTGAACTTGGGCTCCTCTGCAAGAGCAGCAGGAACCATTGCTCCAGCACCACTACTGTAATTTTTAAGCATTATGAGCTTCTTGATATGTTACTGCCTTAGCATTTATGCATTTCATCACTGTGGATTGCTAATTCATTCTGAAATGGTAGGTCCTTACTTCTTTCTGTTGTCTGGATGTTTGCACAGCCAGTTCCCATTAATTATTTAATTCTCTCATAGAGGATTTTTTTTTTTTTGGCCTAATGATGTTTGACAGTTCAGTTATGTATTGCTTCCTAGTTTGTTACTCAACATCTAAGTAAACATGTCTAGATTGTAAATACATATATTACTGAGGTAAGGTTTTCATATGTTTATGGGATCTCTACCATGATGTACAAAATTATACTTTGAGTAGGTGATTGACTTAGAACCTACTATGCATTGTGCTGTATGCTTTTTATTCATGCCCTGAAACAATGGATCATAACAATTATGGCCGTAATTTCCAAGACCATTACAGTTACTTAAGTCAGGGATTTATTCATGACTTGCAGAATCTCCAGAAATAATATGTTTTAAAGGTCCACAAAAAACTTCAAAGTTGTTTAAGTAGTTTTTGTAGTAATGATGCTTGCTTCAGCAACACACACTACATTTGAAATTATCATGGCTGCTGCCATAATTTATTTCTGTTGACTCAAAAACCACAGCTTTCATCGTAAAATAAGAGGCAGTTTATTTTGGAGTGACTGACCAGGAACATGATTTATGTTACCCAAAATTCCTTGTTCCAACATGGAAACAGTTTCATACTTTATAGAACAAAGAAAGCTGTGAATCAAGGCAAGTTTAAAATATATTGATAAGTCATCAGAGTGTGTAGCAGCAAGATGAAAGAAGCTTTTCTATGGCCCAAGATGATGTCTGATGACATTCTTAGCTTTTTGTGTGGCGACAGCTAGGGGTCTGCTGAGTTAGTAGATTCTAATAGGTTTCTGTCTGTTAGTCACAAGTATTATTAGTTCAGGCAAAGAAATGGTCAAGGTGTCTTCTGTCTTGAGGGCTAGATGTATGCCACGATAAGACAACTAGCCTCTGACTTGCCATGTTCCAGTCTCCTCACCATACGACAATTCTAATGAGCTTCATTTTTTAAAATTAAATTAACTTATTTTTGATGAAAATAATTTTTTTCATACAATATATTCTTCTTACAGTGGTTTCCATTCTCCCAAATTCTCCTAGATTTACCCACTTTCCCACCCACCCAAACCTATACCCTTTCTTTCTCTCTCTCATTAGAAAGCAGGCAGACATCTAAACAACAACAATAATAATAACAACAATTATTATTATAATAAACAAAATCATATAAAAATAAAAACAAGCATACCAGAACAGACACAGTCTCTTTAAGGGGTTTTTGCTCACAGTTCCAAACGATCAGTCAAATACAAAGTTAGGTTGCTAATATTTTCAAGCATTTATAGTCTTGAAAAGTTAGTTTTTAGTGTACTTATTCTCATGAAATAATTGAAATATATGTATAATAAATTAGAAGATCAAAGAACAACAAAATGACAGCCTAGAAAACTGGGGTCTATTGAGAAAATGAAGAATCAGTCTGGTGATGGTAAGTGGATGTTTCAAGATGATAGCTACTTAGCAGATAGGGGCAGAGTTGGGAACTTTGTAGTTCAGTATTTCTGGACATGCTACATGTCATGTGAGAGACAACAGTGGACTTGGTCTGTTGAAAATCACTGATTGACTAGAGTTTATATTTGAATCCAGCAGGAAAATGTTTAGGAATCCATATTGTAATAGTGCCTTCATGGTTAATGTACACATGTTCATAATAGATTAATAGTACAGCTCTCTATTATCTTTTCTGAACTAGGACACATCAAGTATGAATTTTTCATGACAAAAGGCATTAGAAAGACAATTTAGAGTTTTTGTTTTCACATTTTTATCACATTCATAGCAAAGTTATTTTGTTAATTGTGACATTTGCATGGGGCACTGGACATGTAGTCTAGCTAGTCTGATGGGATGTTACATTATTTGATTTTATTTTTACTTTGTTTTGTTTCTGATTTTTTGAGACATAGTCTTATATCAATTAGGCTTCTTTAAAGTTGCTGTATAGTCAAGGATGACTGAGCTGCTGGTGCTTCTACCCCTGTCTCCTAAGTGCTGGAATTACAGGCATATACCACCACTCCCAGGTATCATATTTAGTTTTCTACTTCAGTTAGATCTTAGGAAGAGATAAGTCCAAATTAATGATTTATCTTGAATACTGTGTGTTGATTTGAAAAATGAATAGGATGTCCATTTATACAAGACATAGAACAGCACAGACATAAAGGAAGAGTGTAAGAAGGAAAATAATGCCAGACCTAGTTCCGAATGTCTTCAGGGTAGGTCTGTGGCGGCTGGTGCTACCGGCTGTCCTGCTTCTAAAGTGTCTTTATTTGCTCCTTTTCCCTCTTTCCCTACCCGCTCCTCTTCTTCCTTCTCCCCTCCCTCCTCTCTCTCTTCCCTACTCTCCCTTCTTCCCAGGATTATGATTACCATTAACATTTTAGTTAAGGTTATTCATCATTAAATAATTGTATGTTTCCAGTGTTAAGCTTTGAAAAACTTTACTTCCTTAAGCATTGCCTTTATTTTTCGATGTTCTTTTTTTCCCCTGTGAAAAAATGGAAGGATTTTTTTTGTGCTTATAAACTAGAAGACTTTTGAGATTTGGACCAATAGGTGAAGATGAAATGCCTTTGTCATTCAAAATGTTAATCTTTGTCACATACATGTTACTCTATCACAGTAGGAGTAAAGGATGGATGGAGTTTAGGATAAGCCTTGGATAAAAACTAAACAAGGTCTATTCAGACAGAAAGCATAGACATTATAATGTTGAAAACACATGTCTATGCTACTTAAAGAAAAGCTGGAGCACATATTTATGGGCTCATATTATACAAGTTTGTTATAATGATCAAATTTTCCATGGGATGGGAAGCCATTGATGAGGCTGTGAGCTATACTAGTTCTTTCTTAAAGGACCCTCCCTGGCAAAATTACAGAACGGAGGTCTCTTTCCATGTGTAAGAAACAATAAATCATAGGTGGCACTGCAACTTTTCTGCTTTAAGAAGACGAGCAAATATGACTGTTCATCCTCTCATCCTAGTGTACCTAGAGAATTAGGGTGAAATCACACAATTAACACAGGTTTTTCAGAGAATGTGAGAAGAGCCTTGTAGTGAGGGAGGATTAGCCGGGCGGGAGTGCAGCCAGATGCATTATATACATAATCAGTTTCCTCTAAGCATGCTTAGTACTACTGTTTCCTTCAAGCACATGTAATACTGTTTCCTCTAAGCATGCTTAGTACTACTGTTTCCTTCAAGCACATGTAATACTGTTTCCTCTAAGCACATGTAGTACTACTGTTTCCTCTAAGCATGGTTAGTACTACTGTTTCCTCTAAGCATGGTTAGTACTACTGTTTCCTCTAAGCACGGTTAGTGCTACTGTTTCTACTGTTGGGGTCCCCTAGAGCAGGCTGCTCAGCATTTTTGATGGCATGAAGTTCAGCCACAGGGGGATCCCCCTTTGCTGCCAGTGCTTATAAGCTTTTTACATGGTGAGGTAAATGTTATCTAGGTCATTTTAACTGAATTTTGTAATAAACTAATGAAGAGAAATTTTAAATTTTAAATTATTCAGTGGAGGATATTAACTAGTTGGTATTCTTTTAAAGATTATAGTGGAAATTTTAGATATTATGACATGTAATTAAATAATAAATATAACACAAAATAGTCATAAGTGTATAATAAACAAAGCCCAGGTCTGTCATGATAAAAAAGCATTGCAGTTTTCCACATGAAAGTTCCGTGGGTGGGAGCGTATGGAGCTGGTTTCCATTCTCCTACTGTTCACAGACTTGGTTTTACTGGTCACCGCCCACGTGCCTGAGTGACATTTGTGTGAAAATTATAAAAAGTTGTTGTTTTCCTGCAGCTGTCCCATCATAACAAAAGAGCTTCACTGCGTGAAAAGCAAACATATCACCCGGCAGACAATGGCTGCTGTGCTCAGGGCCCAAACCCATTGCTGCTCAGCTCCAAAAGAAAGGAGAGGGATTAATTTGAAGATGCTTGTGCATGACATATGGTAATTTTTTCATAGGAAGGAAGTGTCAAATGATGACCTCTAAATCTTAACATTGACCTCCAGTTGTAGAATGTGTGTGCCATAAGGTCCTTTGGCTTTTTCATATGATAATTTAAGCTGCAACATTTTCCTAGGAGTACAACTTTCTTGGGTTGGGGGAGGGGGATTGGTTCATTCATTGTATAAGAATTATGAAGTTCATGATTTTAGTTTTAGTGCATATATTTTTAAAGGAAATGAAACTGTATTAAAATCCTTCCAAGAAGAGTTCAACATAACATACTGTGTATGTTCTCTACAAGTTGGTATATTTGAAATTGAGTTCTTAGATAAGTGTAGAGAATCAAAATGCCATTGGGTATTCTTTTGTGGTATTTCAAAAAAGTTTACACATAATATTATAAAATAAACTGTTCAGAAAATACCATCAACAATATGAAGGCCTCATAAAAGTTTTCTCTGTCATGTATTTTAAAGGCTGAATTAAATTTCTGATAATTCTTAATGTAGTTTTTCTTGTTTTGTGGTTATGTTTTTATAAGATTTGTTTTATTGTGGATTTATAATATAAAAAAGATGTTGGCTTTAAGAGGAAGTTGAACTACACTCTCTCCAGTATGGTCTTGACCATTTAGCTTGAGATCACTATTCAAAATGATGCACCATCTCTGTGGTACTTTCTAATGAGCATTCCCTTCCAATTAAAACATCATTTTTTAGTTGTATGTTCACTATATTTTGCTAATTTGTTTTCATTCTTCACTAATACTGAGCTTTTTTTCAGAAACTGCTGTACCTCAATTCTTTCCTCTTTATTTCTCCTGTTTTTCTCTGCAAGCCGCTGCACCTGTCGTTTCTGCTCGGTCTGACGCTGATCACTCTGGCTCTGACTCTGCCTCTACCACTTTACATACCTGTTTTTTAGTAAATGAAGGTATTCTCTCTCACTTTGTATCAACTTCCTTTCTGTCTCTGCTTTGGCCTGATAAACTTACTCTTTTTTTTTAATATGATTTATACCTCCATCTGCTTTATTTTGTATGAGTCCTGAGGTTCCCATTTTGTAACTTTATTTGCTAAACTCAATGCCAGGTGGCAAATGTAAAAATGAGATGTTCCTCCTGCTGAGAGTAAACCATGTCTGCAATCACCTCCACAGTCACAGGAAGGCAGGGATGCTAAGCTTGGTTGTGAAGTCTTGGTTAAAAGGTGGACTGTTTGTCATAGTGGTTTTTGCCATTTGATTTGTGGCATTAACGAGAATTTATTTTATATGTACAATTAGTGTGTGAGAGACACAATGTGCTATCTTATGCAACCATATGCTCTAGCAAAAGATGAGTGAGTCTGTTAATTTACATTCTCTCTGAAAGTCTTCAGATTGATTACATAAGCTGATAAGAATTCTCCTATTCTTGTACTGTTTCTGCTTCAGGCAGAGGCACAGAAATCTGTAATTTAAGACTTTGGGTTCAGTTGGGCTAGCAGATCCTTCTTGTTGTGTGGTCACACAGATGGAAAATAATCTCAGAGCTCTGCAATTGCTAATGGAATATGCAAACATTTGCTGTTCCGCCCCTCTCAGCAGTATTTAAACCTGGAATGTAATGGGCTCATGAGTTCTATGTTTTATTCACTCTCTCCAGTATGGTCTTGACCTTTTAGTTTGTGTAAAATAAAAAGGAGGAACTTTACAAAAATCTAAAGTATCCCTGAAAACGATTCTGACTCTTCGCCAAAGCTAATATTGCAAGGCCATTCAACCGAAGGGAATGTTAGATTGCTTGAGAAGCACAGAGCCCTGTTACAAGTAGTGCTTCCCAGGGAAGAAAGAATGGAACCCGAAATGGCAATATCACTGTTTGTCTGGTTTCCCTGTCCGATGACTATGCTAAAGTTTGAATGTGAAGGCTGAATCAGAAGAATTAGAATAATATTTGTTGAGCCATTTTAAAAAATAGTCGTTAAATTAAAATATGCTGTAAGGAGTTTGTAAGAATCCTCATGTGTTAAAGCTAACTCGTAAGTAGTTCATTAAGATGTATCTATGAAACATTAAAAAATACTAAGAAATTATTCATTAGTGATATACATGTATCTACATATATATAATATATACATCCATGTGCTATAAATTTCAATATGAAATGTATGTCCATTACCTAAATTAATGCAATTACATATTTGTTATCAGTTGATTTTCTTTACTGAATGGATGAATCTTTAAGTAGTTGACTCATCTCTCTCTTTTTAACAATTTCAGAGATTATATTTTATCATAGGGTTTCATTATTTATTTAGAAGAATACAGTTTTAATTTTTTCAAAGCACAGAATTTTTAAATTTTTGTGCTCACAGATAATATATTATAAATGATAGAGAATGAGTTTTCACCCATTCTTGATTATTTGTCTTTAGATGTTATCCTTTGGAAAAAACGGCAAAATACTATGAGCTAATAATGACCTCATAGATAACTCACTATATATACAGTTTTGCACTGTATACAGTTGTGAAATAACTCATAAAATCTGTATACTAGTACAGTGGTAGATAACATGTCTTTGTCAAATAATTAGATTTCATATCAAGAATCAGAAATTTGGAAAAAATAATTTTTCTTTAAATTGGAATCAGTGATGTTTAAGACTGTAAATTTTAAATTGTCAAATTTTTAATTGTGTAGAATGTCTTCATTCACTTTTCTTTTAAAAACTGACATTTTGCTATTTTAGCTTCGATTGTGACGGTTTCTGATTCCTTTAGTAAGAGGGCTCAGTAACTATGTTTTTAAAGCCCCTGACAGAGAAGGGAAGGCAACCCTGTTGGCTGGTCTATTGGCAGCACCCAGAACAATGCCTTCAGTGACTGGACCTATGATAGATACCTGTGTGAATGCCCTTCTACATGGCATCAAGGTCACATGTATAGATAGCTCTCACATGTGTTTATTTCTATCCTTTCCCATCTTCTAACATGTTCATTGTAGAAAAATCTTTCTAGAAATATGTTTTCTTTGAAAATTTGGCAAAACTCTGTATGGAAAATTGTTTTTATTGGTTTTAAAATCTTCACAGTTCTTATAGGTCACAAATGCATGACTGAGGAATGCAATACATTTCATGATGTTTTAATACATAATAATAATACTAAAGTAAAATGATTTATAACATAATTTCATAAATATACATAAATAAAAACTTTATATTTCCTGGAGAATACCACGATGTCTAAAGTCATCTGTATGTCACCTTTTGATAGGATGGAGCCAGCTAGCGGCCATGCACTGTGTTATGCTTCCTGACTTGCTGGGCCTGGATAAATTTCGGCCTCCTCTTCTGGAGATGCTGGCTCGGCGATGGCAGGACCGATGCTTGGAGGTAATGCTGAGGTCATAAGGACGATACAAATACTTCAGTAAACATACGTAATGTTTTTCTCATTTGTCCTTATCACTTCCTCATTCCACTATGGAAAATATGGATTCAAGATTCCCACGTTTTTTTCTCCTTTGTTTCTGTAGTAAACAGTAAATGTTCTAGCTTGTTTATTTATTTACTTTTAAAAATTCATTGAGTATTTCATTAAAAGTTCCACATACTTTGTAGAGTTATTTCTTAAGTATTGATTTCTGTAGAGATAATGCACCCATATGACAAAGACATATAACCACCTCTCCCATGATTGCGTATTCAGTAATCCCTTCCATCAAATTCCAAGTGAGTAGTCAGAGACCAATGGATGGTCCTGCGTTATAGTAAAACAAGACAGTCTTTGGAATTAAAAAAGAACTTAATTATGTGTTGGTGACAGCAGTTACTAACTTTGTGACCCTGGATACTTTGCTTATTCTATGTGGAAACCATTTATAAAGTAGAGACAATAATGTAATTCTCATGAGAACACACATGTTACTAGGCAGTTTTGCTGCGTGAACATCATAGATTGTATGTAAGTATACTCAATGGCCATGATGTCATTGAGAAGTAACTTGACAGGACCTCTGTATATCTGGCCTGTTGTTGACTGAAGCATCGTAATACTTTAAGATATTTGCCTGTTCTGGTCTCTGTTCACTTGGCTCCCAACAGAACTGAAGTATACTCAAGTTTTCATTGAATAACCTTTTAATTCACTTTAAAAGACAATATACTTATAAAGAACGTTTTACTCAAACTCTTCTTTAGATGAAGCTGAGTTATCCCTTAAGTTATAGCTAATAAATTGAATAAATTGATTGGTACTTTGCTTAAAAATAGAGTAGCTTCTTTGGGCTTAGGCCTGTAGTATTTCTGTTAAACAAAACTGAAATTAAACTGCAAAATAAATAAAATGCATAGCCAATTGAAAGAAAAATTGATATGATTTTGAAAAATGACTCCCTCTATAGAACTGAAAGAGGTTACACAGGAATCTATTTACCCATTTTGTTTGTGTCTAGGTATATGTGAATCATGTGGATTTATACCTATTGGATTATATAAAAGATCAATGCTTGAGGCAATGTTGATGTGATAAAGTAGATAACAAATATTAAAAAGGCTTGGTGAAATGTAAATTTCAAATCAAGAAACAATTTTTTGGAGACCTCTGTCATCACTCTGGCCTGTTGACTCACACATTATTATTCAGTGAATGGCTTTAACGTGTTTGCCCACCCTTAACCCCTTCCCTTAGCTCCAAGCAAAATTGTAGTAGGTAAAGAATTTACTAGAAAAGGTTAAGTTTCTTTTGGGTATCAGGGAAAACAATTTATTCCTCCTAACATTTAATTTTTTAAAAAACAATAATAGTTACATGGAAATTTAATAATTGAAGATGCTGTATTAGGGTAGAAGAATCCTTTAGAAATCCTTTTAAACATAAAGCTGATTAAGTATCTCTCCATTAGTTTAAAAATATTTTTGAATGAAAGCGTCTTGAGTCATGTGTAAGATGCTGTCATTCTATCTACTTACTTCCTTATTTGATTTATAGTTTTTCTCATGTAAATAAATACGGTTTCTGTGTTTCCTAATTTTACATCACTATAAGTTGTGTGGTTTGTGGACATCACTTTAACGCTTTCTTTGTTTTCTCGTTTGCTCCTGTGATTCTGTTAGGTGAGAGAGGCTGCCCAGGCCCTGCTTCTGGCCGAGCTGAGAAGAATTGAGCAGGCAGGACGAAAAGAAACTATTGATACCTGGGCTCCTTATTTACCTCAATATATGGACCATGTCATATCACGTAAGTGTTGTCATGCTTTTCTGAAAACCCCTGGAGCATCTGGGGGAAAGAGTGCCAGGCCCAGAAGTGTTCATGCTTTGTGATGTGAGCAGATGTGAGAAGAAGGATCCTTGAATCCTGGTCTTTCTTATTTGAATCTTATTTGAATCTTGTAGTTTAGAGTATGCCAGTTAAAAGGAACAAGACATAACAAATGCCAAAGTATCCACTAATGACTTAATTTTTTTTTTTTTTTTTTTTTTTTTTGAGACAGGGCTTCTTTGTGTAGCTTTTGAAGCCTGTCCTGAAATTCACTCTGTAGCCCAAGGCTGGCCTTGAACTCAGAGATCCGCCTGCCTCTGCCTCCCAAGTGCTGGGATTAAAGGTGTGCGCCACCACCCCCAACACGACTTGACTCTTTATGAAACTAATTCCCAATAATAAAAGCAGCCCCTACCCTATTTAACCCTAGCCTTTCCTTCTGCCTCTGGTTTTGTTGGCCTGTGGTTTCTACTTGGTCCTTATTGATCTTATGAAGTGCAGAGACCTCTTTTAGGTTAACATTATGTGAGTACTTGAAAAACAGAGATCTAGTGAAGTTTCACGTGTGTACAATGGGAAAAGAGAGAATTAGCAAGAGTTGTGGCTGATGAGTCTTTTAAAATAGCTCTGATTTGAACAAATTGGGAAAATTATTGCATTTTTGGGGAACTTTGTTGAAAATACAATTTTTGTACTCAGGCTGTTAGGTTAAGTGTGCATTGGAAAAAGGTTGTATTAGTTAGCATAATTTTTCTCTCTGATAAAAATGTTTGTCCTCAGTTTATTAAAGTATTTGTTTTCTAAAAATGTGAATGATTAAAATTAAAATTTGATTTATGTTAGTTACTTTCAGTTTTTAACATAAAGTCTTGATTAAACTTTTAAAAAACATTTTACAATGAAATTTGACCTGGATTTTAAACTGTCTTTCTCTACTGTCAGTCATTCGTGTAGAGAGTACTAACCCCATCATACCTATCCCACATGTTACTCTAGCCATACATGCACTGTTCACGAAGCTGTTCACGAAGCTGTTCACGAAGCGAAGCAAAAGGAAGATTCTTAAATATTGTTACCTGTGAGAGCTGACTTGGTTGCTCGATCAGCCTGTGCTGACCTGTGATGTTTAATTAGGCGTGTGACCTGGGGGATTTCCTAAAGCTGTATTAGCCTCAATCTTTGCAGTGAAAAATCCAGATGACAGGAGGTTTTGTAGAGTTGTAATGGGTGTGGAGTGAGCTGACCTTGTTAAGTGTACAGACTGGTACCTAGCTCACAGTAAGCACTATTGATTTGTTAAGTAAACAAATACTTGAGACAAGTGTGGTCACATATTCACGTCACTAACACATCAGGGGATAACAATTCTAATTAAACTTTTATCTACTTGAATACCTAGATATTTCCTGAGTGAATTTGTAAAACATTTTAAACAAAAAAAAATTAATTTAAAAGCAACAACAAAATAAGCAATCAACACAAGCAAACCCCCCAAATCTAGGGACTCTGCAGAGTTTCAGGTTTCTTTTCTGCTTCCTCTCTGCTGTGCTGTGAACTGCTCAGCTCCACCATGCCCTCCTTGCCATGACTGACTGGGATCCTTGAAGCCATATGCTGATAAACTTTCCTTCCCCAAAGAAAAAATAACTTAGGACCTCTAACAAATGTAGACTTTTTAAGGATAGCAGACTTAAAATTCTTTTGAAGAAATAAAAATTTTCAAGCTGGGGACTGTAGTTTAGTGTTAGAGTGCTCTCCTCTTTAGTGTTAGAGTGCTCTCCTCTTTCAGCCCCTAGCACTACAAAAATAGTATAAAAATATATAACAACAAAAATTTAAACAAACAATTTAAAAGTAAATTTCCAAATCTTCAAACAGTTAAGGAAGAAAGAAAGGAAGGAAGGAAGGAAGGAAGGAAGGAAGGAAGGAAGGAAGGAAGGAAGGAAGGAAGGAAGGAAGGAAGAAAGAAAGAAAGAAAGAAAGAAAGAAAGAAAGAAAGAAAGAAAGAAAGAAAGAAAGAAAGAAAGAACGAAAGAACGAACCTCCACCTTTGGAATATGTGAATAAGTACTCCGAAACATGCTCTCTGTTCCTGATGTGAGCGTTGACTTTAGAAAGTCTATTCTGGTGGTTATCTGTGTCACAAACCTTGCTGAGTTAAACCTCCGCAAGGGTCTGGGGACATGGCTGGTTGGTAAAGTGCTTTCCACGCAAGCAGGAGGACCTGGTGTGCTACTGTAATTGTTGCCCTGGAAAAGCAGAGACAGGAGGAGCCTTTAGTCAGTGAGCTCCATGTTTAGTGAAAAAGCTTGTTTGAAAAAAAATGTGAAGATCTATTAAGACACCTCAGGTTGTCCTCTGCCCTCAGCATAGAGACACCCCATATGTATATAATTTAAATAGGTTATAAATAAGTAAATATATCTAAATAATTTTTATTTGTATAAACACACACATAAATAATTAAAAAAAACTTCACAGTTGAGGACAAACTATGAGTGAGGTACTCCAGAGTAGGTTGAAGGTAAAACTACATAATAGTAAGTCACTGCAGATTCTTCTTCTTTTTTTTTTTTTTTTTTTCGAGACAAGGTTTCTCAGTATAGTTTTGGTGCCTGTCCTGGATCTCGCTCTGTAGACCAGGCTGGCCTTGAACTCACAGAGATCCGCCTGCCTCTGCCTCCCAAGTGCTGGGATTAAAGGCATGCGCCACCACCACCTGTCAGTAGATTATTTTAAAAAGAAAGTTGCATTATAAAAAATATAAAAACAATCAGAAATGTTTTCAAGACATCTTTATTTAGTGTGAAATCAGGCTGTCAAAAAAGGGAAATGGAAACCAGACATGAATGTGGGCAGGTAGAATGAAGAAAGTTTCCAAGCCCTGATATGTGATTGCATGTAAAGATCTAAGAACAACATCAACAATTAGTACACAGTTAGACTCTTGACAGTTTGGAAAAAGAGAGGGCATAATCAATTATATCTGATGCTATTTTATTTTGCTCCTAGAAAGAAGAGAATGGCTTAGCTACAGATTGAAAGCATAATATAGCCTCTGGTTATTCCCCAAAGCAATGGTAGAAATGCATGTGTTGTGAGGTGTCTGTTAGTGGGTCCAGAGAGGATAATATAAACAGAGTGATAATGACCACCATTATGTGGGAACTTTCTTTGTATCAGACTTTTGCTAAGTATTTGCAAGGTCTCTGCTTCTTAATTTAAGCATTTTGATAACCTGGTAAAATAGATGCTGTTGTTGTCATACCCTGTATTTTGTTTTCTTTCACATGAGGTAATTAGGCTAAGGGGACTGGAAAATTTTCTGAAGGCCCTTCAGTCACTTAAGTGACTGCTAGACTCCAAAACTCATTTTTCTTACCCTCTGTTTATACTATCTGGCTTACTCCAGCATCTTTAGATCTTAACTGAGGCCAATGTATAAGAATAAATAGACTAGACATTTGGCTTGCCCAGTATTATTATAAAGTGGTGTCTTTCCCAGTCATGTTATGTTTAACTGAAGCACAAAGTGAGGCAGAAAAATCACTGTTAGGAAAGGGCTCTCTGGTATTTCCTGTTATTGTTTAAAAATAAAGTAGTTTGCTCTTCATTAAATTTAAATTTTTCTCTTTTTGTAATTAAATATTTTTTTACTTAAGAATACTAGTTTTGAGGTCTTAAAAAGTTAAGTGAATGCTGGATTATCTAAAATTTAATTTTATTCCCTATTGTAATTGTGTGTGTGTGTGTGTGTGTGTGTGTGTGTGTGTGTGTGTGTGTGTAAGGATAAACAGCCATACATTCTACTAAACATAAGTAAAACATCACACATTATCAACTTTTGATTCAATATGTTAATCAATTCTGGAACTGTAATGCTGAGTGTAGAATTAGTTTTACTTTCTTTTATTGAGAGCTTTCTGTTTTAATAAAGGGGAAGCTAAAGGAATAGGGCTTCTGAACGTATTAAAGGAGAAGAAAGAGTTTCACAAATGAGGAATGACCACATAGGGCTGTTGAACAGATTTTCTGTCCTAGGGGATCAAAAGGTTATGGAGCCAGCTGGTGGACAGCCCACACCTGCTGTCCACCTGCTTGCAGTAAAGTCCCTTCCACCATCGCCGCCAGTGTTTGTGGAGATGACCATCACTGCAAGTTTTAAAGCATTGTTTTACAAACAGAACCTACTTCTGGCATGGGAATCACAGTTACTGAAATAGAGAACACGTTAAAGAGCCTATCTGGAAAGCACACCGCTCACCAGCAGTTGACTTCTCATTTAACCAATCTATGTATTTAAAGACATGCAAGTGCCTAAGTTATGCCTGCTTTTTGCAGAAGAGTACCTTTATTAATTATTTCCCTGATATCCACAAAATATCCTTCTTGGACTATGATGACCTTTTATCTTTGAGATGCAGGTTAAGTCCATAGCAGCTTCCTCTAAGTTCACTGTCAGGAAGGGATTGGGCTGAGAATAAAACCGTGCCAATTGGCCATGTGGATAATACCCTCTGCATTTTATGTGGGTATGGTGTATAATAGCACAACAAAAAGCTGTTTGTAGGTTTGTGTGACAGGAAAGGCAATGGTGGGCCAAGGGTGGGTGCTTTTCTTGGGGCTCGTGAGAGCGTTAGTGGAAACCTTGTGCAGAGTAACCAGTCTACATAATGTAAGTAGTGAGCATGGGCAGCTCGGCCCTTTCTATCCCTGTACTTGTTCTGCTTTTGCTTTCCTTGTCCTGCTGCCTCTGCAGTCATTTAAATGTACACCTCCTGGGGATCCTGACAGTAGACGGCAGTCACTGGGGAAGAAAAAGCATCAGCAGCCTGCCTTAACTGATAGCCACAAATTTTCAGAGGACCCCAAAGGCCTCAGTTATTGAGTGGCATGAAACTTGCTTCAGGTGATTGAGTTTTGTCTTGAACCAGTCAAGAGTTGTTGTTTCATCCTTTGTAAATATCAAAAACATGTAAATTTTTGCTTCCAACCTCTTGGTAGGAAAGCTAATATTAGTTGCACTATGTTTCCTATCCCAATGCTAAATACAGCATACATTCTTTAACACTGACTTATGGAAATAGTGTACACCCTTTCTGAGTCATCATTTGTGTGTGGGGTATCACTTTTATGTTCTAATACATTTTTATAGAAGTCTAATAATTTACTAAAAAGGGCTTAATATTATTTTAAAAAATTTTTAAATTACAGTGTAGATAAAGATAAATGCTGCCTGAGATTAATTTTAAATTAAAGATGTTTTGCAGAACCTACTTTTATATATTTCTTACTTGTGACATTCTACATGTAGCATTTGATAATTGACTTTTTTATGAGGTCAAGCACCTGCTGGTTTATGAAATATGCCCACATTTGCCCTTCATTCCAGTCGGTGACTTCTCTGAAGTAAATGCTGATGGGTCCTGATTTCTTCTGGCCTGTAATACAGTTTGACCTCAAGGGGCATTAGGTCACAAGCGTAATTATATCTCATACATTGTGTTCTGCTTGCTCACAGTGCTCATCTCTTTCAGCTTCAGAAACATTAGACACATAAAATTCACTCTTATTATATAAATGAAAAATCTCTCCTAATGCGTGTCTGCTGTAAGTTTATACACTTCTGGCTAGTGTAGTATTAATTTGTAAGGTTTTCTTCTTAGATATGGATAGAACAATGTGTAACACCTTTTGTTTAATATGCATTGATATTATCAGAAGGCTTAATCCTTTGTTCTCTTCAAGTCCCTGCTTTTTAAGCTTCCTTTTATGTTAAATTGCCAGGATCAGGCTCCTCTTTTACTCAACCTTGTAAACAATAGGATTTCTTTGTTTGACAAAAGACACACTTAGTAAATGTTTTGGGTTTGACTTCCAAAAAGCCATACTGTAATACCTCCTTTTAGCCTGGTAATTATAAAGTAGTAGTCACTCTGGCCACAAATGTGGATGGACCAACAATAGACAGGAAGATAAGATGGTGATGTATGTGTCAGATGTATAGAAAGTGTAGCTGGTGAAATATTCCTGATGTTAGTGTGTTCTCTAGAGGGCAGATAATGCCGGGATTTGTGGTGGGAAGACACTGGGAGAGACTAGGAAGGGCTTGACACATAGGATTTAACTGAATCTGGCCCCAGTTCCCAAAGGCCTTAAACTGCATAGCCTTACTCGCCTTCCCTCTCTCCCTTTCTGTTTTCTCTCTTTTCTTTATATTTGTCTTGTATGTTTAGAACTTCCAGAGATAACCATCTTAGGGGTAGGATTTTTCTGGATACTGAGAATTTTTAAAATAACTAAATAGATGCTTAGGATATTTATACAAGTCTATTTTTGGTAGAAATATTTTTAAAAAACACCTACTCTATGCAGAAGCTGTTATTTCAGGCCATGTTGGCGAGTGGCTGCTGCTTGCTTGTCACAGATAGCCTCTTGATAAAGACATCTTAGATTGGTGTGCCTCTTGCATTAAGATTATATTTCTTAGAATTGTTCCTTCTCTGTCTTTTTATTGTTTAGTAATTGTGATGAATTTTATTGCTATTGAGCTGTTTCATTTCACTCCTGATGGATTCTTCCCTGATTTCTGATTTGCTGTTCGTACTACTGTGGAAATAGGGAAGCCAGGTAATCAAGCTTATTTTAGTTAAATATTTGGTGAGACCAAGAGTGAAGGCTGTGAGATGGAAAGCCGCCTGACAGAGCTTTAGACTAAGTGTCTTGTTGGGCCCTCACTCTATGCCTGCCCAGATCACCTTTGGGGGATTTTGTGGCATTAGATATCTTTCTTTTTAAGCAATAATATACTAATTAAAATTGGTGAAGTAAAGGGAAAATTGTTTGGTTAAGTACCTCTTAGATTTCCTGTTTCATAAATCAGTTTGGGATTAAAGGGCATGGTTCTTTCATGGCAACCTGAAGAAACTATAATCATCTTACATTGAGTTCCATATGTATAAGCCTCTTCTGTACACTGGGAGACAGAAAGGCTTTTATCTCCAGATAAACTGTATTTATTCAAAGTACACTATATATTGCATTTGCTTACAGTGTTTCATTGGGAATGAAGTATTTCTTCCTTCCTAGGAGTTGAGGTTAAATTTAAATGCCCTAGACTGATCATATATTTAACAACAATAAATGATTCTGCCTATCTGTGTTTGGCCACCAGTCTAATGGAATTTCTACTTTAAGAGCCATAGCTATTCAAAAGAATATCCCATCTATTTGACATGTTTCTTGAGGCATTATTTGATATTCTAGTGATTTTTCTTTTATGTATTCAGTAGTCTTGGAAGCTAGAGTAGTAAAATGGCCAGTTAAAAATGAAAGTGTTTTTGTGTAGGTTGGAATTCAGATCTAGTTTAAGCAATACAAAAGAAACTGTGTAATCAAGTCATGTTGTGGGCTGGGAACTTGGCAGCATTATTTGAGTGAGTGCATGCTTCTGAGGATCAACATTGTCCACTCTGCCATCAGAGTCCAGGCTGCTTTGTGATCACCAGAGGAGCCCCTGACAGTTTTCCATGGTATGGAACAAAGGAAGGTGTGAAAGATGACGGAATCAACCACTTGTTCCCTAGAGCAGTGAGGAAGTGTGGCACCTCCTAGTGTGGGCTTCCTTAAGTGTCTCTCTCCATCTCATTCCATTCAGGTCTCTTCTGCAGAGCTATTTGACCTGAAGCTATTTGACGTACAATAATTTTGGTAATTTCCTTCTTTTTCTCTTTCACAAGTCTGCCCTCATCTCTATTTCTTCAATACAATGCAGCCAAGCTTCTCTCAGATCTGCAGTCAATGTTCAGACACCTGGGAGGTGTACATGGCTTTCTGTGAGATATGTGTGCACTTTTACTACTGGCTGTAAGCATGGAAGCACTTAAGCCTGTGGAGACTGTTTTATAAAAGTGAACCACCCACTCAACCTTTGATACATTCTTTTTTAAAGTGATGCTTAAGTGAAATGCCTGGTAATATCTTCAGCTGAGATTCTAGTGGCCTTTGTGATAATAAATGACCTAATATCACTCACTGCGAAGAAGATGGTATTGATTTGTGTCATCGTTCTCTTACACATTTGCTGAAGACAAAAATTTATAATGCTAATGGAAATAAAACAAAGACATTCCTGTGAACACTGGAACATGTTTTTCTAATAGAGCAAGTGTTCCAGGAAGGTTTAAATATAAATTTTGGATGAGAATGGTCCCTATAGGCTCATCTATTTGAATACTTGGTCCCCAGCTGGTGGAACTCTTTGGGAAGGATTAGAAAGTGTTGCCTTGTGGGAGGAGGTGTGTCCCTGGGAATGGCCTGTGAGGTTTCAAAAGTCAACACCCTTCTCACTTAGTTCTTTCTGTCTGCCTCCTACTTGTGGATAAGGCTGTCGGCTGCTTCTGCAGCACCGTGCCTGCTGCCCTGTTTTCTGCCATGAATATAATACTAGCTAATGGTAGTTTTTGTTCTAGTATTATTAACATGTTAAAGTTCTCCAACTACACTAAATATCTTTGCCTAATACCTTTCCGTCCCACTCCCCCTGCATTTTTATACAGTATTCTGTCCTTTATTACTCTCTAGTGATGTTGCTCTACTGACTTACTTCATTTGCTGGGTTTATTAAGCATATTTTGATATGAATATGTATTAAATGGCTCATTGTACATGACATTTGCAGACTTTGTTAATATTTCTAGCCCTTCTAGCACACAAATGTAAAGGAAAAATTTTCTTTTTGTTTGAACACCCGAATTGACCCCAGCAAGATTGAGATTGATCTGGTTTCTTTCAGCCTGTTAAATGCCAATCCAGTCATCTGTAACAGTACTTAGTGTTTTTGTAATTTTCCCATACATATTTTCTGTTTCTTCTATAAAACTAACCCATCACTTACAAAGATTTTCTTTGCTTGATTTAGAGATGAAAACATCCACAGTCACCTCTTATTGTTGTTGTTTTAAAAACGTGTCCCATAGTTGATGCCACATCTATAGTCATGGTGATCTTTTATAATCCTGTGGAGGGACTTTATAATTTGCTGGAAATTCTGGAGAGACTTACATTTGAAATGTTCTTAGACTAAAGAAGATCCAACTTGAAGAACAGATGTGGAAGAGGATGAATGGTTCTTTAGTCATTAACATTTCTGGTAATTTAAGAACATGATTAACTTCCATGTTTGGGGCTATAGAGATGACTCAACCACTAAGAAGTACCTAGTCCTGTAGGTTCTACTGAAGAGGCTGGAGTTTGGTTCCCATCACCCACATCAGGTCAACTCTGTAGCTTCAGCTCCAGGGAATTTCCATGCCTTTGGCTTCTTATCGTACCTTACTCATGTACACAAATATCTCTCAATCTCTCTCAATCTCTCTCTCTCTCTCTCTCTCTCTCTCTCTCTCTCTCTCTCTCTCTCTCTCTCTCTCTCTCATGCGCTTACACATGGTTATATATTTAAAAATAATAAAAATAAACATTTTTAAAAAGGATTCCTTTAAAAACTATTTCTGTTTTAGTAACTAAGTATAATTAGAGAACTTCAGTCATAGTTTGTAGGTACAAAGATATAAATTAGCTTATTTTTTAGTTATCTTAATATCTCAGACATGAAGAAGACTTTTCTTATTCATTGGTAGGATGTGTTTAGAATAGATTACTCAGATTTTTAAAAAATTTTGCTTTTCTTTTTTGAAACAGACTCACTAAATAGCCCTTGATAACCCAAAATTTGCTATGTAGACCAGCCTGGCCTCAAACACACCGAGATCAGCCTGTCTTTTCCCTCTGCTCCCCATGAAATGTGATTAAAGGCATGCACCACTATATCTAGTGTGGGGGGCCATCCCACCCCCACTTTCCCCCAGAGTACTCTAGAGTAGGAGCAGCAGGAAATATTATTTAGAAGTATAGAGGGCAGAGAAACAAATAGAAAATACAGGATAAACTCAGGATGGCCTGGATCCTAATCCATCAGCCCTGACTGTCTCTGCATTGGGTTTTTAAAGGAATGCCAAGGGGTGGGACAAAAGACACCCCCACCCCTCCCCACCCCCTGTACAGCCAAGTGCAGACCATCTCAGACACCTGGTACTCGGGCCTGTGGTCTAATCATCCCTTTTATGCAGACTTGCTGGGTAAAGCCTAAATGGGCTCCAGCAATCTAGCCTAAACAGTTTTTCTTTAATTAAAAAAATGTCTGCTCTTAAGTTAGGGTTCGTTTTCAAACAAATGCTATCATGATCAGAGCCACAAACTGGAGGGAAACTGCACTTCCAGTTCTAGATAGCGTAGCATTCATAGCTTTAAACTGTCGTGGCTTTTCATAGTCCTAGGGTCACTTTCATAAACTACTTATGGCCACCTACAGGTCACTAGGTGTCTCCTGTTTTTAAGGTATGATTGTGAGTCTGAGACAAACTTCCACATGGGAGTATGGAGCTCATATGGAATAGGGGGTGCTCTCGCATGATGGTTATCAGAGGAAAGGTAAGATAGAATGAAGTTTGGAAGATGATATGAACATCCTAATTTCATCCCCAACTCAGTCACTGGTCTATGCTTTTTCATTGTGATTTCTGAGCAGATGGCAATACCTTGGGATTAAAATGGCATTTTAACAGGACTTTTCTGAGGTTGAGTTCTAATTTGCTGAACCAGATTACTGAGGTGAGATTAAACTGAATGTGGAGAGCAGAAGATCTGGCACCTTGTCCACAAGAGAGAACATTTGTCATTGTTTTCTTTGTTATAAAAAGAGAGGTTTGCACTTTTCAAATATTTTTGGTAGTAAATATAAAATAATTCTTTCCGGGCATTTAAAAGTCTTTTTCTTAATGGATGTATGTTACATTAATTACATTTGTATTTATTTTAATTAATGTGATAGTTGTGGAGGTGGGAGAACAACATTCAGGAGGGGAGGTGATTCTTGTGTCATGTGAGTCCTGGGATTAAACTCAGGTCATTAGGCTTGGTGGCAAATATCTTCATGTGCTGACTTAACTCCTAGGTCCAGAAATGCTACATTTCTTGTGCATTGAAATCAGCTTGCTGTTTTTGCCTCTTGTAACCTTTGCAGCACCTTTTTGAAACTCATTGCTCTATTCACTAATGCCATATTACTCAAACAAATTATTTTCTGTATCATACACATGCCACATCCATGTATGTGCTTATACTAACAGTATAGAGGAGAGAGAAAAGTACTGGGGGATATCTTTCTGTATGCTATGAATATGTGTTGCTATGATTGGTTAATAAAGAAGCTGCTCTGGCCTATGGTGAGTCATGCTATAGCCAGGCAGAAAATCCAAGACAGAGACAGAAAGAAGAAAGCAGAGGCAGGAGAGATGCCAGCCTGCTGCCCAAGGAGCAACATGCCAGGAGACTGGCAAAGCCACGGAACACACCAAATACAAATAGACTAGATATTATAACTGTAATTCTTGCTTGATAACTGTTGTATTATATATACTTTTACTATGTTAAAGTTAAAAACCTTCCTTTTTGATTAGACAGAAAAGAGGAAGTGCTGGGGGATGTCTTAATGTATGCTGTGAATATATGTTGTTCCCATTGGTTAATAAATAAGCTGCTTTGGCCTATGGCAAGGCAGCATAGAGACAGGTGGGAAATTGAAGAAGAGAGATAGGAAAGAAAAAAGTGGAGTCTAGAGAAACCCCAGCACCTCTAGGAGAAGCAACATGTGAAAGTGCTGCTAAGCCATGGCCATGTGGCAACTTATAGATTAATAGAAATGGGTTAAGTTATAAGAGCTAGCTAGTAAGAAGCCTGAGCCATAGGCCATATAATTTACAATTAATATTGAGCCTCTGAGTGATTATTTTATAAGTAGCTCCAAGACCGCTGGACTGAGTGGGACTGTGGGGCCTGGCAGGACCAGAGAAACCTTCCGACTCCGGGGGGGGGGGGAGAGGGAGGAGGGTTAGTATAAACTTTATTATATATAGACAACAACTCACTAAATTTTGTTTTCAATGCAGATTAACTTTGGTTTCTTTGTGACCCCTGTGATTGTGTACAATATTTTTAACAATACATTCTTACTACTTACCCAGCAAATACAGTACTCTTCACAGAGCTGCATGATCGTTTGTACCTACTAGCAATACTTGTCATGATGGGCTTGACATACAGTCTGAAAAGCTGTTTCCTGGAAGCACGAGACATTTTTGACTACCCTACATACTTTGAAGTGTGCTTCATTATTTTGATTTGAAATATGACAAACCCTCAGATATAGATGAGCCATTTATGGCTTTGAAGCTTTTTCCCTTATATATACTACTATGATACAATTTGACGATAGTTATCTTAAAATAGCCATTATCAGTTTGAAAGCTCCTATAACACTTTTTATTCATTTGACTTAATTGTTTGGATGATGGTAAGTCTGCTAATTTGGGTAACTTTCTCCATGATTTATTAAATATAGGAAAGTTTCTGTGAATTTTTCTGTCTGGAGTTGATTTGTATGCCTTTCTATGAAGCAGACTGCTTGGGCTTTGGTTGCTTTTTTCCCTGTTAAGTATTTAAAGTAAGTACAATAGATTTTGTTTTAGATTAAATTTGTGGTTGAAGAGTTTTCTCTTTTTTATTTACTTTAAACTTCAAGTGTGTGTGTGTGTGTGTGTGTGTGTGTGTGTGTGTGTGTGTGTGTGTGTGTGGTTTGTGTGTGTGGTTATATGCATGTATGAATTCAGGTGCCTGGAGTGTCCAGACGAGGGCATTGTAGCTGGAGTTCCAGACAATTGCAGGCAACATGATGTGGGTGCTGGGAACCAAACTCAGGTCTTCTGGAAGAGCAGTATGAACTTTTAACAGCCAAACCTCAGGGTTTGTTGTCATTTGTTTTCTTGATCTTGTCCATTCTCACTGGGGTGATATGAAGTAACCAAATTGTTTTATTTGTATTTTCCTAATTTCTCAATATGATGAAAACTTTTTGAGCAATTTCTTGGTTGATTTTGTTTGGACTTAAACTAAAAAGAGAAATATCAGAATTAATGGACATTATACATCAAACAGACATAGCAAATATCTATACAATATTTCACTTAAACACCAAAGAATATACATTCTATTCAGATGCCTATGAAAGCTTCTTTGGGATAGAAAAGAAATCTTAACCAATTCAAAAAAATTGAAATTGGTTCATGAAACCCATCCAATTACAATGCAATAAACTTAAAATCAGTAGCAAATAAATTTTTAGTAATTATGTAAACTCATGTAGATAAGACAACACATAACTGAATGTTGAATGGGTAAGCAGAAATCAAGAAAGAAATTCCTGGAATGAGGTGAAAATGAAAACACAATACAACAAGACCAGCGGAGCACATTAAAAGCAGCCCTAAGAGGGAATTTTACAGCTCGAACATCCTACTTGAAAAAGTCAGGAAGGGAACAAATAAATGTCTTAATTACACAACTCAGGAATTTGGAAAAGAAAGAATAAACCAAACCTAAATTGAATAGATGGCAAGAAGGAAATATCACGCTAGAGATTAGTGAAATAGAAAGAAAACAATTAAGCATCATCTAATTTAAGTGCTGGTCCTTTGAGAAGATAACAAGATCACTAGACCCTTTGCCTAACTAACCAAAAGCAAAAAAGATGACTCGGTTGACAGAATCAGAATGAGCAGGGAAACATCGCAAACATCAAAGAAATTCAGAGTATTATATGGCAATTATTGCCAATAATTAAAAAGCCTAAACTCTATTATGTTATATATTCTTTAAAAAGGACAAATTTTTACATTCATCCAAACCAAGGAAAAGAATGACAGCTTTAACAGTCTCATAGCAACTGTAGTAATAAGCAGCCTTCCAACTAAAATAAAACAAACAATAACAATATAAGAGCCCAGGGCAAGAAGGATTCACAGTAGAATTCTACCAGACTTTTAAATAAGATCCACCACCAATTCTTTTTAAATTTAAGATAGAAATTTAAATTTAATAGAAATATAAACTTTATATTTTCTCAAAAAAAAAAATAGAAACAGAAAGAACATTTGCAAACCTTTTCTACAAAGTCATTATTAGACTAATATTAAAGCGAAGTAAAGACACCAACACCAAAAAAGAAAATTACAGGTCAATATCCATGATGAACATAGATGCAGAAATTCTTAATAAAATACTTGCATACTTGTGGTGATGTATTGTGTCCCCAATATATTGTGCACCCTAATAAAGTTTATCTGAGGATCATAGGAAAAAGCCAGCCACTATATTAAACATAGAAGTCAGGCAATGGTAGCACACTCCTTTAATCCTATCATTTGGGAAGCAGATATCTGTCTGGATCTTTGTGAATTCAAGGCCACACTGGGAACAGAGCCAGGTGTGGTGGTACATACCTTTAATCCCAGCACTAACCATAAAGGTCTGGATGTTTGTACAGACAGACAAGAAGGAACAGAGCTGGGCAGGAAGAGGAAATGGTGTAGCTGGGTGGAGAGAGGAAATGAATTGGCAGAACAGAGAGGCATATAGGCATGGGTATACAGGAAGTAGGTCTCTTTGAAAGCTGTGGAGTTGGTGAGGTGAGGTTAACTGTGGCTTTTCCTATTCCTCAGATTTTAAGCCCGATATATGGCTCCAGGTTTTTTTTTTTATTAATAAGACCATTTTATTAATAAGCAATTCATCCTACACATACTGAATGCAGGCATATATTTAAAGGATCTTTCACCAGCATTAAGTAGACTTAGCCTAAATATAAAGTGATGGTTCAGCATAGGTAAGTCAATAAATTTAATATATTGCATATATGAATTAAAAGACAAAAATTACACAATCATCTTGATAGATCCAGAAATACCCTTTAAAAAAATCTAACATGCAAAAAAAAAAATCCAACATGCTTTCATGATAAAAGTCCTAGAAAAAGTAGGATGGGAGGTAATGCACCTCAACATAATCAAGGTCATAGATGACAAATTTACAGCCAACATCTATCTTCCTAAATGGAGATACCCAAGCAGTTCCATTAGAAATAAGACTCCTACTATCTCTACTCCTTTTCAGTATAGTGACTGAAACACTAGCCAGTACTGTAAGACAGGAGTAGGAAATTAAAGCAAAAAAAAAAAAAAAAAAGGAAAGAAAGAAAAAGATAAGTCAGATTATCCCTCTTTGTGGAATAAAGGATATTATACAGAATAGATCACAAAAATTCTACCAGAAAACTTCTAGAAATGATCAACAATTTCAGCAAAGTGTCATGATACAGAATCAACTTAGACAATCCAATAGCTTTTCTACATACAAACATCGAACATGCTGAGAGTGAAATCGTGTACATACTCCTATTCACAACAGCCTCAAAAAATATATTCTCCACAGTGATAAACTTAAGCAATGAGATGAAAGATTTCTACAACAAAAACTTCTCTGATGAAAAGAAATTTAGAATGTCACTAGAAAATAGATTTCCCATGTTCATGGATTGGTAGAATTAAAATTGTGAAACTGACTATTCTACCCACAGCTGTATATAGATTCAGTGCAATTCCAACCTAGATCTTCATCCTGTTCTTCACAGAAGTAGAAAAAACTATCCTGAAATTCATTTGGAACCGCATAGCCAAGCAATCTTGGGCAAAAAAGAACAATAATGGAGGGGCTGTTATTCCATATTGACTACTGCACTATAGTAATACAAACAACATGGTAGTGGCACAAAAACTGACATCTAGACCAATAGAAAAAAGAAATAGAAGACCCAAACCTGAGTGCAGGTAACTACAGCCATCTGATACTTGACAAACATGCCAAAAACATATATCAGAGAAAAGACAGTATCTTCAGCAGATGGTGAAGAATGAAATTAGAACCCTATATTTCAATCTCCAAGAAAATCAAGTCTAAATGGTTCAAAGACATTGATGTGAAATCTGAAATGCTAAAACTACTAGAAGAAAACATAGGTGTAGGGAAGGCCTTTTGAAAGAGGACAAGTGTGACATGAGAAACGAAAACCATCTGTATAGCAAAGGAAACAACTGAATGAAGAGGAAGCCCAAATAGTGCATGGGAATCTTTGCCAGCTACACATATGACAGAGGATTAAGATAAATAATATATAAAGATTCAATAGTCAAGGGGACAAATGACCCAATTAAAAGATGGACTTGGATCTGAACAGAGAATTCTTGAGAGAAGAAATTAAAGTGGCATTGTCTATTTATGAGTGGGTTATTTCACTTAGCAAAATGTCCAGAGTCCTTCCATGTTGTAGTATGGTTCAGAATTTTGGATGAGTATGTATAGAATGTAATAATACTGCATGTAATCATTGCAGTATTTTTCCATTCATTCATTCTTTAATATTACTTTGTTTCCATCAAATAGAAGTGTGTGTACTTGCTACTGTATGTATTGCTGCTATGAACTAGGTGTCCACTATCTATTTACAATCCCGCTTTCAATTATTTTGGAAGTATATTGAAAAGAATTTGCAGGATTAAAGGGTAATTCTGTTTTTGTTTTTAAACAAACATCATTATATTTTCTATAACAATCATACTATTTTTCATTCTCAACAGTAGTAAACAGAAAATGAATTTCTTCATTTTCTTTGACTGCCCCCACTTAAATATCAGTTATCTTAAAAGGCATGAAGTGCTTATTGAGTCTTTGATTTCTACTTTCCTAATTACTAGTCATGTTTATCATTTTTTCATGTATTTGTTGGCCTCCTACATCTCTTCTTTAGAAGTGTACTTTTTTTGTCCATTGCTCACTTTAAAATTATGTTGATTTTTAATTGTTGTGGCATTTTAACCATTTTTTTTGAGATATGTAACTCTAGCTGGCTTGGAACTCACTATGTGTACTTGGATGGCCTTGAAGTTGCAGTAATGAGTGCTCTTCCCTTTGCCGAGATGACAGATGACACAAATCCTCATCTACGACTTATTTATATTTGCTATAGATTACTTCTTGTGAGATGATTTGAAAATGTCTCTTCCATCGACTCCTTTCTCACTCATGACTGTGGCAATGCACAAGTGGTGTACCTATTTGCAGTTTTTTTTTACATGTTCTTTTCGTATTATACTCAAGAAATCATTGTCATATTTGAATCTTTTCTCTTGTTTTCTTCTAGAAACTTTATGGTTTTAGGTCTTAACATTTAAATACTTGAATCATTTGAGTTAATTTCTATATGTGATATAAACTCATATCTCACCTTTCTTATAGATACCATCTACAAATGACTATTCAGTTTTCTATGCTTCTTTTATTTTAACATAATTATATATCTATGTGTGGATAAGTAGCAAAACCATTTTAGCTTTTGTCATTAAACATAAATTGGAACTTCAGATATTTCTTATTCTTCCTTATTTTTTAAAAGAGATATTTGATAAATCTTTTTTGTTAAGTTTGAGTTTTTAAATTGATATTTGGGTTGATGAGCATTCTGTTTTTGTCTAGTCTTTAGTATTATGTACAGGATGGCAGTGAATAAACTCATTCATGTTCTTCATTTTTTGATAGTATATCTTAAGTATATTCCTAGAAGTGAAATTTTGAGTTTAAAGATAAAATGTATGTATGTCTTTCCAAGTTTCCCCCACACACACATGGATTTGATTGTTTTGCACTTTCAGCAGTAGTATATATGAGGCTTTGTCTTCCAGCACCCTTTACAGCTGAACACATTCTTAAACTCTGGGAATCTATCTGTGATAGATGAGAAATGAAATACCATTTTTGTTTCATTTTTACTTTTTGTTAGGAATTAGCTCAGTATGTTTTCATTTGAGCCTTATGAATTTGTTTCCAAGTACCAGTTCATACCCTTAGCTCTTTCTATAATAGTTTTGAGTAATTCTGTATCTATAAGTTCAAAACACTATCTAGTTTATCATATTTTTATTTTGCTTATGAGTCCTTAAGCACATAGAGTTGTAGAGGAAGAGTGTTGATGAGCCCAGGAAAGTGGCTCAGCAGGTAAATCTCTTGCTGCTTACACATGATGACCCGAGTTTGATCACAGAACACATGTCAATGAGGAAGGAATTAACCATTTTCACAGAGTTGTCGCTGGTCTCCACAGTGTGTAGTGGCATGCCTGCCCACCTAACAGACACCTGACACACACACCCATGCCTGTGCATACACACACACAACACGAAGTATAAAAAAAAATGTGGCTTCCTAATTTTAAAGATATTTTGTTTTTCTCTCCAGAGTGGGCTTCAAAAATAAATTTTACATCTTCTTTTCTATTGAAGTATCTTGGTTATGATAGTGCTTGTCAGCTCCGTCATTATTCTTTTTACAACTTTGTTTTGCACGTTAATTTTTTTTCATTTTTCTTTATTAAGAAATTTTCTACTCATTCCACATATCATCCACAGATTCTCCCTTCCTCCCTCTTCCCACTCCCCAGTCCTCTTTCCCAAGCCACCCTACATCCCCACATCCCCCATATCGAGGTCTCCCATGGGGAGTCAGCAGAGCCCAGCACACTGAGCCTAGGCAGGTCCAAGCCCCTTCCCACTGCACCAAGGCTGTTGCACGTTAATTCTTAAAGAGCTCCTCCAAAGGGAGTGATGAGTGCTGCCTTAGTTAATTTAACTTCATTCTCCTCTAAATCATGAGTTAGATAGGAATAGCTTTTAAAATGAATTGTGAGATTTAATTAGTGTGATGCAGGAGAATAGTAACATGCTCCTAGAGATGCATTGTGCTCATTACAGAGCATCGGTTTGATGTCTGCGGTCGTTTGATGCCACTCTGTCTTCTTTCTAGACCGAGTTAACGGTAGTTCACAAACCTGCTTACTCAGGTTTCTCAGAGGCTTACCACTTCACTAGTTTCTTTATACTCCATCTCAGAAGATAGAATTGTGTTTTATGACATCATTTATTTCCTTGTGATCTGAAGCTCCTCAGTCTTTGTACAAGTAAATGCATACAAGTATTCCACTGATAATATCTTCTTGGGGCTAAGATACAAATTTTAATTTTTAAATTGCTTGATTAGCTTACATTCATTGTTTATAAAAATGATATCTTTCATAATGATTGTATTTTTTCTCCCCAAATGACCAAGTACCAAGTCCTTACTTGACTGTTGGTAAATACTTGACCTTGTTACTCTGTTCCTTTAACATTCTAGCATTTGCCCAAAGTATCTCATTTCTTTTGGCACTGGTGTCCATTGGTTGGGGCCTCATTTATTAAAATAGCATTTTACTGTTTTGTGGCACATACTCTAGATCATCTTGAGTTTTCCCAACTTCCTCCTAGGGTCATCATGTTTGTAAGGAGCCCAGTGGAGTGTAGGTGGTTATTTTATACTCTTAGCTCTTTGGGGGCCCACCACACAGCTCCCAAATTGTACATGGGGACTAATTCTTACTTATGAATGCCCAGCCTTAGCTTGGCTTTTTTTCTAGCCAGCTTTTCTTAACTTAAACGATCCCATCTACCTTTTGCCTCTGGGCTTTTATCTTTATTCTATATGTCTCTCTTTTCTTCTTATTTCATGTCTGGCTGTGTTGCTGGATGGCTAGCACCTACAGCCTCCTCTCCTCCTTTTCTCCCTCCCCCTCTTCTCTTTTCTCCTGCTATTTATTCTCTCTGCCTAGCAGCCCCACCCATCCCTCTCCTGCCTTGCTATTGCTGCTCAGCTGTTTATTAGACCATCAGGTGTTTTAGAGAGACAAAGTAACACAGCTTCACAGAGTTAAACAAATGCAACACAAAAGACTACAACACATCTTCGCATCATTAAACAAATGTTCCACAGTGTAAATGAATATAACACATCTTAAACTAATGCTCCACAACAGTGGATGGAGCCTTCAGTAGGGCTGTTGGAGACAGCAGTCTGGGCACTAACTATACTTGCTGCTCCTGGGTTCACAGATTACAGATCCTCTCAGTGGACAGAATTGAGAAACATCAATAACTCGCCCTCAGTCTTTGTGTCTCCTTTCCTTTCTCTATCTCTCTTTCTCCCGTTTCCTTGCTATCCTCACCCTACTTAAAATAAATCTGACTTCATGTGAATGTTTCCCTTTTCTATTCACACAAGGATTCATTCTAGCCTTCCCCCTTTGCTCATTCACATTTTTTCTGAATAGGATTAATCTGTCTCATTATCTATGGTAGATTTGCTTGTTTCTCCCAACCTCAGTAGACTTTATGTAATTTAGGATTTCTAACATATGCTTTGTAAAAACGAGCTAACACTAGGGTGCAGTATTTGCGTACAGTTCTTTTTTGGTCGGTAGCTTTGTATTATCTAGTCTTTTGGCCTATTTCTGTAGTCCTCAGTTCAGTGTCTTTTATGTTTCCATCTTTTTGTGATCTTATGTAATAAGATTTGTAAGAGTGTGCACCTCATCCTAATTTCCCTAGCATTCTAATTAATTCGTTATTTTAAGCAATTGTATTTAATAAAGTTTACTCAGTCATACTTAAATCTTTGGGATGTGACACATTAATAGATTTTAGTATCTACTACCACAGTCTTGTAGAGATCCTTCTCCACCTTCTAACACTTTGCTGGTTTAGTTCTTTGTAATCAACCCAGCTCCAACACTGTGCTAAACTCAGTATCTTCATTCATGTTTGACTGTAGTATAACATCTTCCTGTATTATATCTTGTTTGTATATGGATAAACACAAAGACATAAAGCAATCTTGCTGGGTTGCTAGAAACCATTGCTTTTATTGGTTGTTTCTCAGAGACTGTCATCCAATTTAGGCATACTTGGATGCCTAAAAGTCCGTGGCTTCATACTTGTTTTCTCATAGTGGCTTCTGGCTGTACACCCACACTGAATCCCTGAACTGTGCGGATAATCAAAAAGAGAAGGGAGAAAAGCCTCCCTACTTAAGTATTAAGTTCTTAAGAGTCTACTGTCAATCACAATTATCAACTTTAGTACCTTTTTAATTATATGTATTAAAGGTTCTATTCTTTTTACTGCACTGGAGCTAGGTGTGTACCTTAAAGGAATCAAGTTTATAGGCTGGTCATGATGGCACAGGCCTTTAATCTCAGCACTGGGAGGCAGAGCTAGGTGGGTCCCTATAAATTCAAGACTGGCTTGGCCTACATAGTGAGTTCCAGGCCAGCCAAGGCTACATAGTAAGAATCACTGTACAAAAACAAAAACAAGTTTATTCCTTTTCTAACTGTGTTAGGATTCTTGAGAGGAACAGAATAATACAATGCACGCGTGCGCGCACACACACACATATTATACATATATAAATGATATTTATTACAGTGGTGTACAGGTGGTGGTCTGGCTAGTTCAACAGTGGCTGTCTCCCTACAGAAAGGCTTAGAATCTGGTAGTTGTTCAGTCCACGAGACTGGATGTCTCAGTTGGTCTTCAGTCTAAGTTGGAAGTCTGAAGAAGTAGGTCCTAATATCAGTGAAGGAGTTCCTCAGCAGCAGGTAAGGTGAGGGCAAGCAGGGAAAAAGTAAAGTCTTCCTTCTATGTCCTTTTTTTATGGGCTGATACTTGAAGGTATGGCCCAGATTTAGTGTATATCTTCTGACCTCCAATGATCCAGGCTTAGGGTTGCTTCTTTCCACTTAAAATAATCCAGTTGAGAACAATCCCTCACAGGTGTGCCCACCTGCTTGCCTGATAGTCAATTCCAGAGGCAGTCAAGTTGACAACCAAGAGTAGCCATCTCACTGCTGCCCACCTTCTGTTAGTAACTTGTTCTCACTATCGTTTGGGCTCCAACATCTGGTGTCTTGTTAGCCTCACTCTCCACCTGTTGCCACTCATACCTTCCTGCTGTCCCATGATCTTTTAGTGTGCCGCTCTTTCTTCTTCACTGGGTGTCATTCCATGATACGTTTTACACACCCTTCACAGTGTGACCCTTCTTCACTGGGTGTCATTCCATGATACATTTTACACACCCTTCACAGTGTGACTCTTCTCCACTCAGTGTCATTTCATGATACATTTTACATACACTTCAAGACCTAACTCAGATGTTTCTACTCCATAAAATTGATTTTGATGTGTTCTCTTCCATACGCTCAAAATGTTGCTTGATTTTTTTCCCCTTCATATCTAAACTATTTTATATAACATATGCACATTTACAAATCTGCTTTGGTACTATGCCTATCAGGTTCTCTAGTAAAAAGTTCCTCTTTCTTCCTTTAGTTTTATTCCCCTTGCTTAGTAAACCAGTATCCCCCCCCAAAAAAACAATTAAATGAAAATGGATGGATTTTCTCCCCATTTGTATTGCCTGTATTTGGAAAGATAATCTACAAAAGTGATTTTTCAAACTTTTTTAAAAAAATGTTTATTTTTCAAATGAAAACTTCTATAAACTTTGTGTATACCTCTTCATACACTTACACAACTACTTAATGAGGTAACAGTGAAGATCTCTGTCTAGGAAAAAGTATGGTTTGAAAATTATTGGCTCATCACCACATCCATTCACAAATCTTTCTTTGTATCAGTACAGGAGAGATCTTTTCTCAACACAGGTGAAGGTATTCCTCACAGCCCCATTCCTGTAATTGTTCGCTCAAGTTCCAGCACACACCAGATCTGAAGCTGAGGATCTCTTTTCACTTCATGGCTTTCCTGGAGAAGGCTTGTTCAACAGTAGCCAGAGTGCATGTACACAGTCTTTATTGAAATGTGAGCACTTTGCACAATTTTTGCAGGTGCCTTACCATATGAGCAATGCTATGACCTCTGATTCACTTAGATGTAGCCATCCTTTAGATCTAGCCCAGGATTCAGCATCTTTATTGCTAGAGCTGTTATCTTTCTCTGTCTCCATCATTTCACCTCCATTGACTTTAAAGCACCTTACTGTTAACATGTGCTTAATATGTGTATGCAGTGCAGGGTACTGTTTATGCTGCTTGGTTACCTGTCTTCACAGCTAGTGTGAGGAGAGAGGCAGATAGGGAGAGAGATAGAAGAGGAAACAGATGCAGAGAGAGTGATTAGGAGGGTTTCAGCCGCAAATTCTTAAGCAGTTGCAAAATGCATAATTCTACTTGTAACTGAGGTTTCAGGTCAGCCCGATTTCAATGTTAGTGTGTGTCAGGGCAGGTTGGCCTTTGTTTCACTTCTCCTGGATTCTTTCATTTGTGTCTTCTGAAATGAAAATTGGTCTTAGTTCACTTGTAGCATGCAAAGCAAAACAATCTTAGAATAGGTGCCTATGGTGAATTTAAAGTTTTAGGTATGATTTTTTACTATATATCACTTTTCATTTCTGTGTGGAAAACAAGAAAATAAAGCTTTATCCTCTCACGTTAATACTGTGTTGAGCAAGTACACTTCTTGTGGTTTCTACCACTTGTGTCTTTTCCAGCTTGTTTTGCTGCTTTCAGAATGGTTTGTAATTACATATTTTATGAGAGTAATTTCATAAATAGCTCAAAATATTAGGTAGGAAAATGTATTTCATTAATTAGACATCAATTTTCTTGTTACCAAATAATTATTGTATTCTGATTTAATTTTAAAGAAACTACGTTAATCATATTTTTATTTCTCTAATTGCATTATGCCTTTAATACGCTTAGCTTGTTTCTGATAAATTAAAATGATCTTTATTCAGAATAAGTGATACCTATCTTCAAATTTTTTATATGAAATCTTTTTATAAGACAACATCTATAGTGTTATAATTTCTATTTTTGATGCTTAGAGAAGGAAAAGTAGATACTGTGTCTTTAATGGAAACCAAAAGGTTATCTTCTATGGCCTTTGTGTGTATGTGCTGATGTGAATGTAGGCAGCCAGACAGGCGGTGTGTGCAGAGAGACTAGGGAACGGCTGCGGATCGATACGTGTGGTGTGAAGTGAATTAATGTGAGGCAGGCCGTCTGTCTGTCATGAGATTGTGGGGAATGTGGGGCAGTGTTGGTCAGTCACTGCACAGATCCACTTCCAATAAATTCCTGCCTTCTGCCGCCTATGCAACTGGAAATCTGCACACGCTCCCTTATTGCTGGATTTTACTTCATTCAAAGTAAATGTTCATATCAAATCATTGCCTCCAGTGTACTTTAATTAGATCACTGGAAAGCCGCAGTTGTGAGAAACTGATGAAATAAAAATATCTGCTATTGTTTTGGATATATTTTCCAATCTCACTGGAAATCTATATTTTATGAGAATGAGAAATATAATTTTTATTAACATTTTGTATGTTTTTGTTATTTACTCTAACAGTTTTATCCCTTCCATCTAATCTTCAGTAAAATAATAAAGTTATAGTGAACTGGACTCACCATATATCCCGATATTGCTTAATGAGCTGCATTAAGAAAAATCTTGCTAAACCAGTGTTTTATCTTTGCTTGTCATGTTAGTCACCTGAGTTCATTTTATTTGTCTTTGCCCAGTATTGTAAATCAGTTGGAAGAATGTTTATAAAGATAATACGTAAGACATGAAATGTGCATTTTAGCTAATGTCTATATTTTATTGTTGAAATTAAAAAATGTATTTTATGTGTTTAGGTGTTTTGTCTGCTTGTAGGACTGTGCAGCATGTGTGTGCCTGGTGCTCTCAGAGGTTGTAAGAAGGCCTCAGATCCTCTGGAACTGGACTTACAGATGGTTAGGAAGCACTCTGTGTGTGCTGGGAATTTGAACCTGGGTCCTCTGGAAGTTCAGTTCATGCTCTTAACTGCTGAGCCATCTCTCCAGCTCCTATTGGTGGGATTTTGAGAATAGTTTTGGTCTATTGATTTTGAAGACAATATTTCTATATTTACATTAAAACATTTCAAGTGATTTATAAATATATTTATGTACGTATGAATGTACGTACGTATGTACGATTGGAAAAGTTTAATTATTGCAGGGTTTTGACAATAAGTGACCATGGAGTATAGAAATCTATAAGGTCTTATAAAAGTCTTCCTATTGTCTGTTTTCACTTCTCCTGCTCAGTACAACATTCCCCACCCAATGCTGTCATAGCCAAACTTCCTCTTACCAGTTTTCTGCTTCATTCCGTTTTCCCCATTTCCTCCCTGAGTCTCATGTTAGATCCTTTACATGAAACTTATAATGGTAAAATGTACATTTTGTAACACTTGCATTTGTATACTTCCTCTTTCATACATTTACTCTATCTTTTTTATTAGATCTCTTGCTATCCTTATATATTTGTAATATTTTTCTTTCCCCCAAACACCATTATTATTATTTCCTAGAAATTAGTTAATATAATTTGTGTTGAGGGATTGGGGTTATTATCATTGTGTTCTGTTCAATCAGGTTTATTGAACTTTATGCCCAATACTTTGAGTATATTTATCAAAATAATAGTTTATTTTAATATAATTTGACAAATAAGCTCACTAACATAACTTATATAAGCCAAAAACAAAACATCACCATATAATCAACAGTTTAAGCCCATGCTTATGAATAAGCAAGTTTATGTGTACAGATCTTATAAAGATTCTTTTTTTAAAATTTTTCCACACTATTTTATCTTTTTTAATAATGAATCACAAGGAAGTAATTTTTGCTTTGAAAGCTTACACATTTTTTTTTTAAATTTATTTATTATATTATGTATACAGTGTTCTGCCTGCATGCATGTATGCAGGCCAGAAGAGGGCACCAGATCTCATTACAGATGGTTGTGAGCCACCATGTGGTTGCTGGGAATTGAACTCAAGACCTCTGCAAGAGCAGTCAGTGCTCTTAACCTCTGAGCCATCTCTCCAGCCCCCGAAAGCTTACACATTTTATATTAGTAACAAAGTAATTTCTTCTTCTTTGTATTTCTTTGGAACTAAAGACACACAGGTCAGGGAGATGGTTTAGTGGATGAAGTGCTTGTTGCACAACCTCAGGCACCCAAGGGCTGGAGACAGAGCTAGCAGTTAAGAGTCCATGCTGTTCTTGCAGAGGACCAGGATTTAGTTCCCAGCACCCCACAGGCAGCTCGAAAATACATGGAATTCTAATTTCAGGGATCCAGTGATTTCTTCTGACCTGCATGTGCTCCAGAAACATGTGTGGCACACACACATCCATACAGGCACTTACATCACACAAGATTTAAATAAATACAAAGCATAAGAACCTAAGACCACATCTCTAGTAGCCATGTAAAAGCAAGGTGCAACAATGCAAATCTGCAACCCCAGTATTGGTAGAGACAGAGACATGGGCATCTCAGGCTTGCTGGCCCATCCCAACCAATCAGTGAGTTCCAAGCTATCAGAATAATCATTGTTCAATAGATAAGATGGTGGGGGGTGGTGAACAGAGATAAAGGAAGAAACCCCATTATAAACTCAAACCTCCACATGTATAGGCATTGACAATCACACCTGCATACCTTTATACACTTGTACATACTGCACACACACACACACACACACACACACACACACACACACACACACACAAAGAAAATAATATTTTGTTACAATCTACACTTCTGTTTTATGACTGAGATATAGTTTTTTTATTGTATAATTTTTAAATAGTTAAGTTTACATATAATTTACATATAGTAAAATGTATCATTTTGGCTCATAGTTTTGAACAATGTGTTTGGCCATGTACATGCTCCCACAAGCAGGATATAGATTAGCTTTGTTTTTAAAGATTGATTTATCAAACCCTTTGTTAAATCCTTAGCCCCTACCAGCCACCGATACTGTGATGTCTGTCTGCGTTAAGAGAGTGCATAGCATGCACCTAAATACTATGGAGATCAGAAGCAGCCACATTATGGTTTGGGGTTTATAACAGTGCTATGATGCCTTCCTTTGCAGGTAGAGAATAAAATGCTTAGCATTATTTTAAAATGTTATTGATCTTTATATGGCTTGAAATTTTAAAGTTATTTCCTGAAAACAGACTGCTAACATTGGCTTTGATGGAGGAATCGAGAATGTTATGATTTGGTTGTCTATGTTCAGCACCCCCAGCCTTCACTATCATCCAGAACCTTTAAAGAGTTTTAGGCAATTGGTTGTCTTCACTGTACAGTGTTATGGGAATTATGACATTGAGCTTATTGGAAAAAAATTGTCTCTTTGTTTTTTGTTTATTGGTACCTAAATAGCACTGAAGATCAAATTGCCTGTTCAGGGAATATCAGGAACATAGCTTAAATATTTTTTTTTAAAACATGCATTCTTGGGTTGATGATGTCATTTAATTGATAGGGTGTTCATCTGGCTTAGCAGTCCTAGCACTTAGGAGGTACTGGCAGGAGGATCAGAAGTTCAAGGTCATCCTCAGCTACATAGCAAATTCCTGGCCAGCATAGGCTATGTAAGACACTCCCCCCAAACAAAAACAAAACAAAGATAGAGAAAGTCATGTATTCCTGATAGAAGAAAATTCTCATGGGAATTTTTATTTCCTACTGTATAAATGCTCTCTTGTTCCTTTTTTCTTTATCTACTTTTGGGGCTCGGGGAGTACCCACAGTTTACACACAGCGGCATGAGGGCCTTGGTTGATGCAGAATATTAGAAAGTCAGACATGTATGGGTAGATTTACTGAGATATAATTTATTTACTAAAGTTTCCCCAAACAGACACAATTCAGAGAGCTTTTAGCTTATTCACACAGTTGTGCAGCACAGCCATTTTTGGAAAATGTTCACCTGAAAGTGAGCCCCAATACTCAGCTGCATCTTCCCTGGTTCCCCACACCCTCATCTGTAGGCCAGTGTGCTGCTCTGCTTTCTGTCTCACTAGATTTCACTGTCTTGGCTGTTTGGGGTCCTAAGATGAGGTGATTTATTTAAGTTTCTAGTGTCTATGTTGCAGCATCCATCAGCTCCCTCTTCTTGTACCTTCATAGCATCCCACTGTATGACTATAATTTTATATTAGTATGACCATTTGCACTGTCATCACTTTCTGGCTTTTGTAGATATTGCTGCTGTGACTATTGATGGGTTAGTTTTCATGTGGACATATGGTTTCAGTCCCTAACAATAATTGCTGGATCATATATAAACTTTGATATTTAGGAGGAATTGGAACACTGCTCACCAGTGAGATTTGGAAGTTTCTTATACACTCTAAATACTGGTATCTTGTTGGATATGTGATTTAAAAAATGTTTTCTCTGCTCTGTGTTTTGCCTTTTTTGCAGAGCAAAAGTTATTTAATTCTGATGAGGACCACCTAATCAATATTTCTTTCTGTGAATTATGCTTATAATGTCAAGCCTAAACTTTATAGTGCTATGATTTTTTAATGTAAGAAATTCTAATTATTTTACATTTTATATTTAAGTTTATAATTCATTTGGAGTTAATTTGGTGTAAGATGTGTGCTCTAGTTGGGATGTACTTTCCTCTTGATTATGATTATCTCCAGTATGGTAATATTGAGAGGTGGTGGAGCATTTCAAAGGTGGAGCCCAGAGAGAGGTTGGTCAGTTATTGGTGATGTCTTTTGAGACTGATTGATATAGTTGTTATGGGGCTCAATGCTTGCTTCGTCTTCTTCTAGCATCATGTAATCTTTTTTTCCACACTCTTGCTATGATGATTCTGTATACCACTAACCGTGAGGTTCTCACCAAGGCCAAGTACATGCCAGCACCAGGTCCTTGATACTCCAAAAGAGAAATACACAGTAGAATTTTATTCAATTTTCAATAGAATGAAGTATGAAATTCTCAAGTAAATGGATGGATCTAGAAATTAAGTGATAATAAATTTGACTAGACTCAGAAAGACAAATACTACATATTCTCTGTCATGTGGGATGTCTAGCTTCTAATTTACAGGCTCTCTCTCTCTCTCTCTCTCTCTCTCTCTCTCTCTCTCTCTCTCTCTCTCTCTCTCTCTCTCCTTCTCCCTCTCCCTCCCTCCCTTCCTCCCTCCCCCCCCCTCTCTTGTAGGAATGCATGTGAGTATAGGTTGAGAAAACCTTGTGATGAAATGACTTGTGGGTTTCAGATCAGAAAACCTGCATTTCACCCCTGGCTTTGGAACTTAGCAATAGTGTTATGTTGAGCAGCTTGTCTCTCTGGTTAAATAGAATGAATATAAATGCCTTACTTATAAGCTTCAACATTCACTTTCATTGAATCTCTTAATTTCATATGGAAAGAAACTACTAATGATCATTACTATTTAGATTGTTCTTTGATATTGTTATTCCAGTTTCTCTGATAATTTTTAGAATTACCAAATGTTAGCAAAGAATGAGAATGAGATTTCAAAGGTTATATTTTAATTCAGTTATATGAAAACTGATCTTTAATTTTTTTAAATCATTTGAACAATGTGTCTTTTTAGAAATGTGTTTATACTTTTTTTTCTATCCTCTTCTCATTGTGATTATTTCCCAAGTAGATTGTGTTGATTAAATAATTAATTCTTTTCTAATAAATCCTTCCTTCATCTTGAAATTCATCTTTTGAACCCAACAATAAATATACTTCAGTACAGTGGTAACATCATCATTTTCTGTTCAATGGGGACCATTTTTGGCTTCATTATTCCCCTTTTCTCTCCCTTAATTCTTGATCTCCTTTGTGCCTCCCCTCCCTCCCTCCCTCTAAAGCAGCTCTGAACAAATGATGCTTCTATGATGCTTCTGTTTTTAATATTCAATCTTTAGGTCTTGTAATCATCTACTGATAGGTCCAGATTGACATCATTTAAGCGAGAAATTGATGGGAGTCTGCTTAAGGAGTATTAGGGAATTTATTAGGGTATAAATTGAAGAAATACACTCACGAATACAGAACTGAGTAGACAGCTGAAGTCCTCCTATGATCTTTTTGGGAATGAATCTACCTGGCAATTCAGTCACACCAGGAAGCAGGAAGAAGGGAGAAGGGGCCTTGTGAATCCTCTCCCTTTCCTTTTAAGAGGTCACTATAATGGCAAGAAGCATGGCCTCCTTTGGGCCTTATAGCCCAAGGTCACGGGCAGAGCAAATCCCACCACACTTCACTGATGGTGGTGAATGAGTTAAGGGTTTTTTTTTTTTTTTTTTTTTTTTTTTTTTCCCCTCTCTCGGTGCCTTTTGTAAGCCTTGGGAATTGTGTAGGACAGTATACCTCAGAAGAAAAGAAATCCTTCAGTGTTTATAGCATTTAGTTTATAAAACATTTGATGGCTCCTGTATAAGCAAATATTAAAGTACTTCTTTAAAAGACTTGATTAGACATTTCCACTTCTATAGTAGCCACAATGGACTGGTGATAATAATTTAAAAACACTATAAGTCTATTATTCATTGCCAACTTAGAAATAATATGGTAGATGCAAATTAACACCAGACTATTTTATCAGAGGGTTGAAAAGATGGCTGTGCAAGAAAAAGACATTTGTGTGAACTAGTAGAGGTATGATAATTCTGTTCCTTATCCCTAATTCTTTCTTCGAGGGAAATGCTTTTCTTTGGCGACAATACCTTTCCAGGGCCCAACTCCTTCTTCCTCGCCCTCCTGTCAGCCCCGTGATCTAAACACACTGACACAGTAGAGAAGGAGGCCTTTGAACCACTTCTTCCCTTGACTTTTTCCACCTGATTGCTGTACAAGTCTCTAAATCAGACAACATAAGTATAGCAAAAGTGTGTTGGTAAAATGAATTAAATAAAAATATACTTTACATCAGCATTTGGGGTCTGTTCCTCAGATGTTAATTAAAACTAAATACAGGATATACCCATGCATGTCCATCCATATAAATCAATAAAACAAAGAGGAGTGCCTTATTCATTTATTTGTATGTTATACTTTGTTAAATTATCTTTTGAATAAATAAACAATCCATTTCGTTCATTTTGTAAAGTGAGATCTTGTCGCTCTTGCCTGTTTTAGCTGGTGTCACCGCAGAGGCCATGCAGACTATGGCAGCAGCTCCAGATGCCTCAGGGCCTGAAGCCAAAGTCCAGGAAGAAGAGCATGACCTCGTGGATGATGACATCACAACTGGTAAGCAGGGGCACAGCCATGGGATTTGTTGGAGCTTTGCTTGGTATTTCCAGCTGTTTGCTAAGTCATGTATTGGGGTTGTGTCTTTTGCTAGAAGGCTGGAAACTTGAAATGGAACTGTTGGCTTGGCCCAGGATGACACATGTCGCTGTAACAGTGAGCCTGTGAGCTGTGACTTGCCTTTGTGGGAAATCTTGTAATTGTGAAACTAGAGTCATTATTAAAGCCTTGGAACATGGAGAGGCAAATACATGCCCATTAGGCCGTGAAAGGCTCTGTAATCACAAGACTGAATTCAAGAATAATTAAGTTGTAGTGGCAGTGTGTATCATATAGGCTGCGAAAATGTACACGTACTCTTTACACTGCAGTTGAGGAAGTGAATGGTGCTTTTTCAAGTTATTTGCTTGGCGTGGACATCAAATACTCTTACTTGTGTTACCTGTCATGGAACCAGACATATGGCAAATTGTATAAAGTTCATATATGGCATATTTAGCCTGTCACTGTTCATTTTGATTAATTTGAATTGCTGAATTGCTGAATCTCTACATTCATAGTGCTCAATTTCTTTGAATGTACCGAGGATAAAAACAGACTGGATAGTTTTATTGAGATTAAGGTTTTGTTGTTGTTGTTTGGGTACAGGTGGTTAAAAGTAGTTAAAAATGTGACCAAAATCTCTAATTACTATTACATGTGAATATTAAACAACAACTTTAAAAGTAGTATTATCAGAAAATAAGAGTGCAATTTTTATTTTAACATTTTATTGATTTTTTTTGTGTGTGTGGATTTCACGTCAAGCATCCTGATCCCACTCATCTCCCTGTCCCCTCGCTTCTGCCCTCTACCCTTGTGACCTCTCCACCCGAAACAAAATGTAAAAGTATAGACAAAAGACAAAGCAAAGTCTCAGCATGAAAGCTGCAGTGTGGCCCCGTGAGTCACACAGTGTACCCTTTAGTCCTTACATCTTTAAGAGTAAAATTTTTCACTAAAAATTAAAAATAGAATTTGCTTTCTTTCATAGCGATATGTAGCAAGTCTGTTACTATCAATCACCACCTGAATGCCTTGGACTTCTTCCCACTGGGAAGAAGGTGGGAGAGCTCAGTGATTGCCTTAGGTAATTGCAAAGTTGATGTCTAAGAATTTTACCCTTAGGCAATGGCTTTGAGTACATTTTGCCTTAGGAGGAGAGATGATGATGGGGTTTCATTGTTACAATAATTTTTATAGTAATTTTTACTTTTTGAAATTATAATTGCAATATTTCCCTTTTTGTCTTCCTTCCATGGCCCCACTTTCTCTCTTTCAAATTCATGGCCTCTTTTTCTCTGTTGTTACATATATGCATGCATACATATACACGTATATATTCCTAAATATACAACTACAGCCTTCTCAGTCTGTAGAATGTTACCTGTATGTATGTATGTGTGTGTGTATATATATGTATGTGTATGTGTATATATATGTATGTGTGTGTGTGTGTATATATATATATATATATATATATATATATATATATATATATAATCTTGTGTATCATATACACTTGGAATTGGATTACCGATTGTTTTTAACATGTAAGTCTTCTAGTGAAAAATGTCATATAACTTATATACAAGCTTAGGAACCTCCCAGTTTTCAGAAGTCATTTAGCATTGAACAATTAATACAATTAATTTGTTTCAATAGCTACTAAAGGAAGTTTTTGCAGATGTTTGTTAACTAATAAGATACTTTTTAGCTTCTGTTTTTATTGCTTTTTTTTTTTAAACAGCTGCTATGGATGGGTTTTATCTTAATTCCCTAGACAGCTGAAGACCTTCTGTATAAAAAGTAGTTGTTTAATTTCTTGCAAAGGAGGGCCTACCTTTGCAGTAGTAGATCAGTGATCATTCTGGAATAAAGATCATTGTGTGCACTCAAGTAAACTTTAAGAAACTAATTGAAAATTTAGATTATGCAATTATAAACACATGAGATTGTATTATAGCTCATGACTGTGTTCTTACAAGTTTAATGCAGTTTTAATGTAAGTCTCATTTGGAGAATTAATTCATGCTGCCTACCATGTATTTTAATCTGTTTAATTTGGCTAAACGTGTGTGACGAATGGCTTCTGTCAGTTGATTTATTCGCTTCATGCCATGGGTACTTCTGCAAGATTGTTCAATATCCAAAGACTTTAAATAACCAAAAAAGCCTTCGTTAACATGTTGTCAGGGCAGCAAGCATGCTGCCGTCTCTTGATTGTTCAGGTTGCCTGTAGACTGCGACTTGATTAAGCTGTGATATAGATTTTTGTGACAGTTTAGAAGAAAACCATATTTCTTTTTATTGACTAGAATCCTATATAAATTGCATTATGGAAAATATGGTAGCTGCATCGAGAAAAACCCATTTTGAGCATGCTCTTATTTTGGGATGAGCAGTATTGTCAAGTATCAGCACTACAGAATGAAAGGCTGCCAGCTTTGCCAGTACCTTTGGAAAGGATTCAGTTAATTTTTTGGTTATTTTAAAGTAATTGCTAATAATACTTCTTCATAAAATAACTAGAAATTATATCATGACAAAATTTGATGTATTTAGATAATGTGAGTGGCTATTTAATTTTATTTTTGCTATTATCTGATACTTATTCTTAGAAATAGCTTGACCATATACCAGTTGAAATACAAGTATAATTTCCTATTTTTGATAAAAGAAGGACGATTGTTTCTGAAATCATAATTTTGGCTGAGAATGGTGAGGTGTGAATGCTGTCTTAAGATGTTTATGCTTAACCCAGCTCCTTTTGTTAGTGTTTTCCTCACAGGAGTAATACAGCATAGAGAAAGCCTTGTAAGTGTGGGCTGTGATCAATGGAACTAATTAAGTGTGTTTGAAATGAAGAGTACTTAATTGGAAGAGAACAGCTGGAAAAACTGGGAGGAAAAAAAATTGAGTCTTGATTGAGACGATGTAAACCTTCGCCATGTCATTTAAACAATATGCTGCTGCTATTTCTATGTTTCTTTTTGAAGCTAATACTCATTGATGAGGGCTGCAAAGTAATGCCTGTGTGCATGTGACCACACTCAGATTTAATTACCATTCTGTCTTAAGGGTCATCACATTCTTTAACTATATGGTTTAAATTATATATCACATTTATTTTGGTGGATCAACATTTTGATGTATAAAATATTAAAATGTCCTTTATATGAATTTTATATCATATAGTATACATAGGAAATGTGCTTTCTCAAAGAAATTACCTCAGGGTTACCAATATTCTATATACTTAAGATCTAAGATCTTTTTTATCCAATAATATAACATTATTAAGATTATGTCCAGATTATTTACAATTTCTGGATTAAAAGAATATTGTCCTATATATATGCTTTTATCCATATACTTTTCCTTACAATTATAAGCTATGTAGATATACTATGTAATATATATGATTAAATATACTATGTAATCAGTATTGTAAATAATGTGTTTTGTTGCCTTATGATTTTATTTTATTAATTTATTATTCATATGAGCTTTGTCATGTTAATTCAGAGGGCCTTGTATTCCTGCTGTCCTCCATCCCCTCTGTCTCTTACTCTTTTTCCACCTCTTCTTCCATGGAGTTCCTTGAGCTCTGAGGGGAGGGATTTGATGGAGAAGTCCCTCTTAGGGCTGAGTGTTCCAAGGTCTCTCACTCTTTGCATAATGTCTACTTGTGGGTCTCTGTGTTTGTTCAAGTCTGCTGCAGGAGGAAGCTTCTCTGCTGATGGCTGAGCAAGACACTGATCTATGAGTACAGAAGAATATCTTTAGGAGTCATTTTATCACTAGTTTTTCTTTTTTTAGACCATTATTATTATCATTTTATATGACATCATTGTACTAGTAGAGAAAGCTCATTAAAAACTGAGCTCCATATAAAAAATTTTAGATGAAGCAGGATTGATTCTTGAGTAGGCAATCTGTGTGGCATAGTTTTTCTTCATGGTAAAAGATAGCATTATAATTGAGGATGAAGTTATGGATCTTCTAAATGTTACTTTTTACACAGCTTTTTAAAATTTCAAACTAAAAATGTTTTAGAAGGGCTTTATTAATAACCTACATTTATCTCTTTAAGGAAATGACTATTTGTCTTTAATGTCTTGTTTCTTACTTAATATAGCAAGGACACAGTTGACCATACAATAACGAAAAAGTGTCAAAAGTCACCAACATGGTCAATTTAGTGTCGCCCACACCAGGCTGTGCCCACCTCTCCAGCTCAATTGCATTTTGTAGTTATATGTTATTAACTGATGTGTGATTTCCTTAAGTTTGTATATCTGGGACGAAATTCTTTTTTTTTTTTTTTTGGTAAATTAATGTAGATTTTTATAAATTCACATTCATTTCTTTTTGAATTATATAATCAAAGTATTTTTTCTAGGTATGACATTTAATATTTTTATTTTACTCCTTTTTTACTAATCAGTCATTTATGACAAACTTATATAATTAATGTGTCACACAGAATTGTGTGTTGACTTGGGTAGAATAATCTTTTTATGGTTTCATAGTAATGATTAAAGGTAATATTTCTATATGTGCTTTATTTTGAATATTCTATGGCAGTCTCATTAATTTAATATATATTTTTCGCTCATACTAGTTCTTTAAAGTATGTCATTGATAAAATAGGCAACAGTATATCACCTCATGGAATGTACATTTTAGTATGTGGAAACAGATAATAAGAAATATTAATTAAATATACATTGTGTAAGATGAGACATGTTACAGGAAAAAGAAAAGGTAGAGAAGAGTGGGATACATTGATGGTACTAAAAGTCTTTATTTATCAAGAATTGCATGTGACTCCTATAAAATCACTTTGAAATAGATACTTGCATTGTCCTGGGTATGTAAATGAGGGAAGAAACTTGCAGAGAGGGCATTTGCAGGGTCTTGTTCTTGACTGCTAATAGCCCTAGAGCATAACATGAGCCCCACATGATTTAGAATTATCAATCTATACTGTCTCACACTCTCAGTGGATGATTTTGGAAGGTTTTCCTCTTTTTTTAAAAAGTAAAATGATACCACAGACTATTGCTATTCTTAAGTTATCAGATGAGCAGTGTTGTATCCTATCTTACTGCTTAAAATTAAGGTAGACCAACAAGGGTTGGTGACAGCTCAATGGTAAGAGTTCTTGCCCAGCATGTTCAAAACTGTAGGTTTATTCCCCAGCACCATAAGAAAATCAAAGTGAGGCCAAAATACTCTCTCCTTGAGTGGGGGTGGGGCACTGCACATTTCTTCTTTAAAATTCCCTCTGTTACTTAGGACTACTGACTGTTATGAGATTGCAAATAGAAATATTTTTTTGTTGTTGTTGCTGCTGCTGCAGCCTTTTTTTTTTTTTTTTTTTTAAATCACATACACGTTAAACAGAAAGCTCATTATTTGGCCTGGTTTTCTGAAGTCATCACTATAAAACCGACACCTTAACAAATATTCATGTATTAAAGTCTCAACATGTCTTTTAAGATAAAGCTCACACGACTGTCTGGTCTGAGACTAAATATTGATTTGCTCATTTTACTACTTACTAAGGGTCCTACTCATAACATATTCTTACGTTTTCTTTCTGACTGAAAGATGGGAAATTTGCCATGTTAAAGTCCAGATAAGCTTCATTAGAAAAAAAATGGAACATTATGTATTCAGAGATCAAAATTGCTTTCCTAACACAAAAGGAGACTTTAATTAGTGAGAGTTATACCTGTGTCTTTTGTCTTTCTCAGTTTTATAATTGACAGTGTAAAAAGAAGTGCAAGGAGTACTAAACGTATGTGACCTCTTGTAAAAAGTGTCCTTGTATTTCTTCAATCAATCTTGCATCGTGATTTTTTCTTTTACTTTTGTGATTATAATATAATTCTTCATTTCCCTCCCCTTTCCTCCCTCTAAACCTTCCCATATGCCCCCCATGTTCTCTCTTTCAAATTTATGGCCTCTTTTTTTTTTATTAATTGTTATTAGAGGTATATATGGATTTATCTATCCATATATATCCCTAAATATTACCTGCTCAGTTCATAAAAGATTACTTGTATATATGTTTTCAGGGCTGATCATTTGGTGTTAGATAACCAACTAGTGTGCCCTTCCCTGGAGAAGAGTATTTTTCCCACTCTGAGCATTTCTTAGTTGCCTGTAGTATTTCGTGTAGTGTTGAGACCTCATGCTCAGCCCCTGCCCCACCTCCTGTCCACTTATCATGTCTGTTGGTAGTGGCCTTATTCAGCTCATGTTGGTGAGAATTTGTGGGTGTAGCTTGTTGGTAAGAAGTTGTGTCTGTAGCTTGTTGGTGAGAAGTTGTGGGTGTAGCTTCTGACATTACTAGGAAACACAATCTCACAACAAATTCCCCATTTCTATTAATCTTAACTATTTTTCCACCCCCTCTTCCATAATGTTTCCTAAACTTTAGGTTGAGGAGTGTTTTGTAAATGTATCCATTGAGACTGGGTTCCCCAATTCTGCATTTTGATTGGTTGTGGTTTTCTGTAATGTCTCCTTCTCTGGCAAACACAAGTTTCCTTGATGAGGCATGAGGATTAAATCATTGTAAACTGCTGTTACCCATTCTCTTGACTGTAAAATGTTACTACTACAAAACATATGATGTTCAGGCTGTTATACAGATTAATAAAGCTGTTAGTTATTCACCATGTAGTGTTCTGAGAACAGATACTAAGAAAAGTAGGGATTATATAGTTTTCTGAGTAGAATATCTGATTCTAAATTATTTACCTTTCTATGCTTTACTTTTAATCTGTGGAAGAAAATATAAGTTAAAATATTTATTTTTTAATGTTTGATGTTCAGCTTTAGTTGCATAGTCGTGGGTAAACACAGTATTTTTTAACATGATATCTGACAGTTTCTGACAAAAACACACATGTATGCTGTTATATGAAGCTGACATTACTTTTCTCATATATCCCTTTTTTGAAATTTATTTAATTTTTTAGTTTCAACTACCAGTTGCATGGTAATGATGTTCAACTGTGCATCTGCAACCTCCATGCCTAGTCTAAGCCCTAGGTCCATATGCCTGCATGTCCCATAGATACCTAAATCCGTATCTGGTACCTAAAGCCTCATCCAAAAGTAGCTGCTTATTATTTCTTCCTAAAGTTTATCTCCATTTCTACTTATACTCAGTTGAATGCCATCAGTAATGGTATAGTTAGTCATCCCTAACAATGCCCAACTGTAGTTGGTACTAACTTTTATAAAATGCTTCTTCTAAATATCTCACTCCTTAGAAGCATCCTAGGCCTAGACCCTGTTTGTTTTATTTTGTTTTGTTTTTTAATTATTAATTTTTTTGTTCTATTCTACAGTCACCTTCCTGACTACCTCTTGCCATTGTCCAATATAAGTTAACCAGTACTCTGAGAATTTCAGTAGCCTGTGCATCACTTTTCACTTTTGTTAATTGCTAATAACTGACTGCCCACTGAGTATAGCAGATTCCAAAGACTTTCTTTGGGTATTTAGAGCCCTTGAGGGATTCCCTTTATCTCCAGAGCCATCAGCTACTACAATACTTTATTTCCCCCAGAGTAACCATAGTTCATTCTTTGCATGAGTCCCTGTGCCTGGCTGGTATACCCTCAACTCTCCCACATAAGGATGATGATCCACGATTCCTTTCAGATTTTTCTTAAGTCATGGCCATCTTCATGCAGTCCTTCTGAATCTCTGTTCCATAGTCTTTCTCCCTGTGTTTTCTAGACCCTTGCGAAATAATATCGTGCGCTTTTTATGTTAAAGCATTCCCCTTGCCTTTGAGACTCATTTACAGGCATGCGATTTTAACCTGTTTGTGTTACATGGCATGACTACAATGCCTAGATATGTGACTCTCCTTAATAAATTGTTTAATAACTAAATAATTGAATTAGTGAATCTGTAAGCTTCCTTTATTTTATAAATTCTTAGATACTTACTGTGTTCTTCCTTTACTTACATGGTGTATGTCTCTTTTCACTACCTCCCTTCTTAATTGCTATTTGATGACTCAAAAAGTGTTTGTGAAAAAAATAGTGAGGGATTATGGGCTATTTCCTGACAATCTCTCTTGCTATTGTAAAGAAACAGACTAGAGACAGATATAAGAATATAGACAGCTCTATTGAATTAGTCACAGTTGATTTTCATTAATAGTGTGCTTCTCTTGGAAAACATATTTTCAAAATTAGGAATAGCATGTGATATGCAGGATTTAATTGAAAAAAAGAAAGACAGGAAAAGATATCTGAAACCCATGTGCATTGTAACTTAAATCCTGACGTGGTGGAAGGTGGAGCAGCTACTGTGGGTTCTCAAGCAGAACCTGATTTCCAAGTGCCCTCTTGCCAAGTGGTCTGCAGAGACCTTTAAGTTTACAAACAGTGGGAATGACAGTTCTACTTTCGTGACAGGCTGTGAGTCCTTGTTTGCTTGCTATCTCTTCCCCTCTGCTCTGTGCATTCTCATCCTTTGCCATGGTAACTCCCACATGACCGTTGGACGTAGTCCAGGAAAGATGAACTCTTTTGTGGCTTTCTTGGAGCCAAAAGTTAGTAGGGTGGCCACTGTCAAAGCTGGGGATTGGGGGACCACTGCAGGAGAAGCAAGGTGGTTTGTGTAGAGGGAAGAGGTGGGCTGCTCCAGGAGGTGGGCTGCTCTAGGAGATGAGCTACTTCAGGAGGTGGGCTGCTCCAGGAGGTAGGCTGCTCCAGGAGGTGGGCTGCTCCAGGAAGAATGCAGTTCTCACAGGGAGCCCGATAAATACATGACACTCGAGGAGAATGCCAAGGTACATCTGTGTGTGACTACAGCCACTTAGGAACACTAAGAAAACTTGCTTACTATTGTCTGCTGAAGACCTTAACTCAACACATGCAGATATTTGGGTTTATTTGTCTGAAAGACTGGCCCGAGAATGCTTGCTTGAGAAAAAGTATAAGAGACAAAGGCAAGCCAGGATAAAAGATGGGTATTAAATGCCATTTAAATGTTTGATTTCTCAGTGAACAATCTTAGGCTTTTATAAATGAATAATCCAATATTGATGTGTTTTACCCAAGAATGTGTTTGTACATTTAAGTGAATTAAATATCATAAGGCATCAGAGGTGCTGTAACAGGAATTACTTTAATCAACGATTGCCTTGGCACCAGATCTTTCTTAATGGTATTTTCTAAACAGAGCACTGTTATTTTTTAAGTGTACATATATAGAATATTTGTATGCAATACTTCTAAAAGGTATATTGGGCCAGTATATATAGTAATTAACATAACCTTAGCAAACTCACATATGCTGATACACTTAAAAATGGGGACTTAATAACACCGTTACACACTAGCACTTATTTAATACCTAATATGCATCAGACTATGGTCTAGGCTTTTCAGAACCTTATAACAACTCATGTGATCCATCTTCTTATCCCTTCATTTTACAGTAGAAGAAAATGAGTAGTTTCTCGTAGATAGAAATAGTGAAATTAGGAACTGAGTGTAGGGTGCTTGCGTCTATATTGTAGACTTTTGATTGGAAGGAATTTGCCTGAAACTAGTTCATTTAAAAAAAATACAAGAGAAAAAAGAAATGCATATTTATTCTGGCATATGTTTCCTTTTTGTGTGATACAGAAACTTTTTCATTTTAATGTAATCTAGTTTACTATTTTATATAGCATGGGAAATATTTTAAATTTTAAGAAAAGACATCTTGTTGAATAAACGTAGATATTCCATAGAGGGAATTCTTTTGTGTAACTATGAAACTATACCAATAAGCACACAAATTCATAAACAAGATTAACTTGTTCATTTAATCATATACACTCCTTTTGTTGAGATTGGGAAACTACAGGCATTTTTAATTTAATAAGAATGTTGGAGCAACATTTAAAGGAAAAATAATCTTTCCCTGTGAGTGAATAACCTTCAAGATGAACTTAAGTTTGGCCCTTTGTGAGCTGTGTGATAATGCCTCTAAGATAAGAATGAATTGCACTGCGGCGAGGCACACTATTATATGTCTGTATGTTAGGTGAAGTACCCTTATAATTGATATCAAACCCATATGACCAAAAGTCATAATTCACAAAAGGAATGACAACAATGTCTCATAACTCACGGGCTTCATGTCACACCCATGAGTAATACTTCTGCAGTGCAAGGCATGTTCGAGAGGGAAAAGGTTCTCAAATGTTGTTAGGTTTTGAAGAGTCTTCCCTGATACCTTGTAGTCATTTTAAATACAAAAGGAAGGCATTATATTTACCACCACTGTTGAGCCATGATTTTTTTTTTTAATGAAAATCAGTTGTCAGGCTTTTTACCCTTAATTTGAATTTTTAATTACAAATGAAAGGTAACCATTATTTTAATTGAAGATAATCATAAACCCAAGCATGTTTTCTCCTTATGGACTGTTGTGGGAAGGATAGTACAAACTCTGAGATAGGATGAAAGTCAATTGAATTTTCTTAGTGATAGTCCTAAATAAAAATGAGTGAATTGCATGAAGTATGCCTAATTTAAAAGGACTCAGAGAATTTGAACCTGGTCCAGGGAATCCCTGTGTCCTCTACATCTTTGTTTTTTAGTATGGTTATTGTCACTTAAAAGAAATTTCAAGAATATCTATTTAGTTCCACATAAACTTAACCTTCTATTTATGCATTCTTTAGTCCATCTCATAAAGCACTCTTGTAGTTAAAAAGGTGATAGTTAATTTTAAACACAGGCCACTACTTTATATATACCTACCCATACATCAAACATGAGTATACAAGGTAGTTTAGACTACTAGATCCAGTTAAGGATGGGATAGGATAAGAAGTTCCCTTTGTTTGTGGTAGAGATGGGAAGACCTGGGAAAGCTTTTGAGCTAAAACAGTTTACTGACTTAGAAACATTGTTCAGGACTATAGACGAGTGACTTGGATAACGTTGCCAGATTGGCAATAAGGAATGAGGCTTTGTTCTTAGGTCAGCATGGTTGTTTGGAAGTAGCTGATTTTACTTTGTCTACTATTTATTATTTTAAAACAGAGTTTATTGTTAATATTGAAAGATTAAAGGTTCTTGATAAGCCTGATACTTTTTATTCAACAATTAATTTTAATTACCCAACAGTCTCAAACTTCCAGAGGAAGAAAGGAGAACTCCCACTAGGTCTTGCTGTTCTTCAATGATAGTTATATGACCACTTTCCAGATTTGTTCCTCTTCCATTTGTGACTTCGACTGCTTATCAATGATATGATATTCTTTAGCATACAGCACAGGATCAACCAGCTACCACTCAATGATCTGTGAAGTATTAGAATTATTTTATCTGGCTACTATAATTCTGGTATTAAATCACTTTCCGAAGGAAGCTAACCTATAGCAATTGCCTAACTGCAAGTTTTTACATGAATTGTGGTTAATTCCTGTCTTCTTGAATTAGAAAAAGGACTTGATAGTTAGCAAGTTTGGTTTGTACCTTACTGGCTCTTATTCATGATTAGCATTAGAAATCTTTTTTTTCTGTGTAGTATATGAGTTATTCCTCCCATCGTTATATGTTCTGTGAATATGATCACCAAGCCAATGCTGTTATCTTTGGTGACTAGTTAATGAAAACATGACCCCCATAGGTAGGAAGCTTCTCTATTTAGTCATCAGCTCCAAAATCTCTGTTATGGTTTTCAATTCCACATAAAGCCATTTGATTGTAATGTCAGTCATTTCAAAGATATATTTTATTCATAACACTATTCCCAGAAAATGCTGCAGATACCTTACTGAAATCAGACTGTCTTATATTTATGAACAGTGTAGGTAGAAAATAGTGGACTTTACATTTATGCTCTTATGCCTAAGCTACATGCATATGGAGAGGTTTAAAAATTATTATTAAAATATTTTGAGTTCTGATAGGGATTATTTTTTTTTTAGATTAGCAACCAGCATCAGATGATATCTTCAGGGTTTGTTGTGTCTAAATTGTCCTATGGCTATCAGGAAATTATCCATAATTCAACTGTATGTGAACTAATACTGATGACTGTATCTGCTTTGGTTATCATGGTGAATACTTATTGTTGTCTATTTATGAGAAAATAGACATACTTGTTTTAATTTAAACCTTGAGTTTCTCTGTTTTTGAAGGTTACTCAAAGGCCAAGTGAAACAGGTCATGCTAGAGCCCTGCACAATGTTAGTTTTAAATTTCAGTTTAAGAAAATTTGGTGTGAGATTGGAAACTAAGAAAATGATTTACTGTGGTATTATTATTTCAATTCTATTAGATTTTCAGGTATTTGCATTTGACTTTTTTTTTATACTAATTCATTAAGACAGTGAAGGGCCATGCACATTTATAAATGTGCTTTGTATTTTTTGAGACTTTTTTTTTAGTGAGATGCTTTAAAAGATTTATGAGCTTAATTTAAAAAAAAATTAAGGAGTAGGAAATGCGAAGGCTACTTGGAAAGCATTTATATTCATAAGCAAAGTGGCCCCAGCCGACTTAGAATGTTCTATTTAGCAACTAACACCAACTTAACAGATTTTTTTTTTCCTCCACATTCTTTGTGAACTAGAGTTGATTATTTTTGAAGAAGTGGCAGGTGCAGAAATAGCATTTCTTCTCATCTGTGGGCAGGATTCACCTAAATTTAAGTGAAGAGTGAAGATAGACCACAAATGGAACCATCTGCCACTCCCAACCAACTAGCCTTGCCCACTGTTGGAAAGTGCTGGCCCCAGGAATCAGCCACTGGACAGAACTCCTGCTGGGTCGCATTTCAGAGGGTTAGGGCAAACCCTGTCACTACACATTTGGAGATGTGAGTCTCTCACCAGCCAGTCATATGGAGATCAAAGAACCTTTTAATTTGCGTTTAATTACCCCTTGAAAAACCGTCCACCATATCCAGCAGGAGCTATTGTATAAAAACAACCACATATGTATGTGGTCTTTTGAAATCTGAAGCCCCTTCAAATGCTAAAATAAAAATATTCTTTCTGTAACTCTTGTCATGTTTTCCCCATAAAATCATGAGTGAAGAGGATAATATGAACAGCAATCTGAGCAGAAAGGCTCATTGTAGCTTAAGCAATTGATGCTTTGTAACAATTTCCATTTTTTGAAAGGAGCCTTTCAACTAACACTTCTGGAGGATTGGTTTAGCACGTTTGTCAGTGTGAATTCTTTTATTGGCATATAATTTCCAATTAAAATGATAGCATGTTTATTGGAACTATTTTTACTGGAATTTTAACAGTGCTGTAATTCTTACTATTGTGTTCGGTCTTGAAAATTATTACAGTTTAACCACAGCAGTCACCAAACTCTTGGAAATTTTTATATCTAAAGGTAAAATTGTGCTCTGCTGACCAATTGACATCTGTCATAAAACAAACAACTTGTCCTGGAGTTCATATCATTTGAGTGACATGTTTGAATGACAGATGTTAGTACAGTTAAGAAGCAAATTAATTTGAGGGTGTGAACTAAACAGAAGATCACATTTAATTATTTGCTTTTGAAATACAAATGGAACGATTACCACTAGTGCAGTTGCCCCTGTCCTTGGTGGGGAGTGTGAATCCACAGAGCTAGTCGCTGTTTGGATCAAGGTTTCTGTGGATATGACCTGTGAAGAGATCTAAAAATCAGTCATTATGACCCAGTTGTGAGCCATTTGATCAGTCAGAAAAGATGTCTATTGATTAGCAATAACTGACATTTCAAAATAGCTGGGTAGAAAATGTTATTGGATTTATTAATGTTTCTCATCAGCTGTAATCACCAACAGATTTAAGTAAAAATGTCACAAGCTGAATCTGTTTAACAGTTGCTACTATAAAACTTGAAACAAATTATATAACCTCTAATTTTGATGAGTGTATTAAAATGACATGTTATCAAATAATTTTGAGTGGACTTAGGAGAAACATAGTGAAAAAATTACTAGAGAATTACTTTACATATTGAAGGATTTTGATTTTTCATTGAGATGAAATTCATACAACCAAGGTAATAATATTAAGGTGAACAGTTTAGTTTGTTTTTAAACATCGAAGGACATTAACGGTTGACATGTGACTAGTCTAGGAGTGAGATAGCTTTATACAAATGTAGAAAAAGAAGTTCTGTTTGTATTCAGACAAGAACCTGAGAAACTTAAATATTTTCATCTTACACCACAGTATTATTTACCGAAATAAGAGCATTTTAAAAGCTGTGTTATGATGGTTGCATACAGAAGAAAACTCTGGGTTTGTATGCATTCATTCTAAAGAAATAAAAAAGCAGTCAATATAGGAATATGTCATTACATCTCTGTTTAACTTGCCTTTTACCTTTTTATGCTTGAAAGAATTTGCTCTGATTTTCATTCAGACTATTAGGCTGGTTTTAAGCAAAAGCAGGGTATATAACTCAGGCGCTTATACGTCCATGTGCTGTGTGAACCGACTAGGCTAGCTGTACTAAAATAGATTAGTGTGAAAACCAAACAGGATGAAGAAGGAGGGCATAGTTTTCCTCGGCATTTTTACATGTCTACTGATAGAATATGGACATAATATTTTCTAGTGAGATTTCTACCTACTTTAAATAAGTGTTTATTTTTATTTTGATCTTGAGCAATAGAGCTATTTGAATATCAAAATTATCTCTATATACAAAAAATCTTCTATTTTGTTTCATGTACTTAAAAATTAGAAAAGGTAACTGATGATCCTGAGTTCAGTTCCTGGGATTCAAGTGGTGGAAGGAGAGAACCGGATTCCAGCAGGATGATGTCCTCTGTTCCCACACTTGTGTAGTGTGCACACACACCTATGAAATTAATAAATGTAATCAAAGGTTAGTTATCAAAGGGTTAGACATAGATGCTACTTTAAGGTCAGATAAGCAAGTTCTCATGAATTGGAACTAGAAGGAAAACCATCTCTATTCTGTCTCTGAATCTAATATAAGTAGTTCATATAATAGAATCAAGTAAGTGTTGTCTGATTTCACTAAGTCTAAAGTCCTTCAGACTTATCCATATTGTAGCTTGTGTTGAAATTCCCTTTCTGTTTAAGGCATAATAATACTCTAATGTATGGCTCTACCATTGCAGATACTTAGTTCCTTTAGCATATTTTGAATACTGTTAATATGAATCTTGATGTATAAATATCTGGCTAAATCCTTCCTTTCAGGACTTTTAGATTCTTTCCTGTTCTTTTAGGTTTATACTTAGGTTGGCATTATTGGAGCATACAGTGATTGGTTATATGTTTAATTTCTTAAGACCTATCATGTTACTGTTTTCTGCCATGACTGTTCCATTTTACATGTCTACTATCAGTGTATGATGGTCTTGATCTCAAATCACTGTATCTCATTGTCATTCTGTCTTTTATTTCTCTAATGATTATTAATCCTGGGACAAAAAAAAAGAAGTTAATTATTTTTAATCACTTTAACTTTCTAAATATATATATATCTTTCCTGATCTTTTTGTTTGGTTTGAAAAGAATCCTTTCCCCCTTATTTTTTGATTGTTATTCTGTTCTTCTCTGAGTGGCTATTTATAATTTTTTAAAGTTAGCATGTACAATATTAAGTTTCATTATGGTATTTTCAAAGGAACAATTGCTTTTGTGGTTCTCCTTTCCCTTCTCCATTTCCCAACTCCTCCTTTCACTCTTCTCTGTTTCTGTGGTGATATATTGTGTACCCTAATACAGCTTTCCTGAGGATCAGAGGGCAGAGCCAGTGACTAGATTAGACATAGAGATGGTGGCACACACCCTTAATCCTGTCACTTAGGAGGCAGAGATCTGTCCGGATCTCTGTGAGTTCAAAGCCAGACTAGAAACAGCTGGGCAGTGGTGGCACACACCTTTAATCCCAGTATTGGGAAACATACCCTTTTAATCTCAGGAAGTGACGGCATGGAAAAGAAAAGTATAGAAGACGTGAGGAAACAGGAACTAAGGTAGTTCAGCTGAAACCCTTCCTGGTGAGGACTCAGAGGATTTCGGTCAGAGTATTCGTGGAGTTGGTGAGGTAAGAGGTGGTAGCTGTGGCTTGCTCTGCTTCTCTAATCTTTCAGCTTTTACCTCATTATCTGGTACCAGGGTTTTTTTTTTGTTTTTGTTTTTTTGTTTGTTTGTTTTGTTTTGTTTTTTATTAAAAGAACATCTAAAATTCAAACAACAGTTCCCCCGTTTATCTCTGCTTTCATTCATTTATCCTATTGCCCTTCCTTAGCTTCCATGACATCTTTTCCCCTCTTGTGATCTCCTTTATAGTTTATAATTGTCTACTTTAATGATCTATGATACTAGATTACAACCTAACAAGAATGGTCTCAAAAAAATTAAAATACAAATTGAAATGAAATCACTGTTCTTCTTGCATGTAGTATAGAGATGTAATTTTAGTCCTTCACACTTGTGATTTTTGCTTTCTCTTATGAGGAAAAGGAACTGTAGCTCTGTGTGTCGCTGTAGGACCCCATGTGAGTTGAGGCAAGGCTAACTGCTGTTCCATGGAAATGGATAGTTCATCAGAGGAAAAACATGCACATGTAGGTTTGTAGACAGACTGAGAATTGAGGAATACTCAAGGCTGAAAATTGTCCTGACAGCAGCGTTGACTTTTTCCTGTTTTTACTTGAGCATTTTTTTTGTTTCTGGATATGATTTGATCATTGGGTGAACTGATCAGGTATGTCTCAGCCTGGGCAACTATGCCACAGCCTTATGACAAGAGAGTTCTGCCAACCGGTCAGAACTTTGATCAGTTATCTATGGACAGTTACAAAGTTCTGTAGAATTTCTTGGCAAAGGACTTTCTTTTTAGCACTTTGAATATTTTTTTTTTCTGTTTATCAACAGCACAGTTTACAAGAAGACATGAGATTTCACTGAATTTTATTGCTATTCTATGATGTTGTGTCTAGTAGATATACTGAAATCATGGTTCACATTTATAGTTGTAATTTCTGATTTATAATGGAAAACTCATTTTTATCAAGAGGACCTAAATAGTCATTTACTACAGTTTCCACTAAAACTCATATTTTTTGGAATCATATTTAATTTATACTTAATGATATTAGTAAATATAAATAATTAACACAATATTATTTAGTAGTTTGTTTCAACACTTGTTCATTTTTAGTAAACATTGTTTTTGATAAAATATGAAACACTTTAAAAACATTTTATATGGTGAAATTTCTTTTATTAAGGGAAGAATTTAAAATTTGGGGGTTGCACAAAATCATGGTGAACAGCCTAATTTGGTCTTTGGAGAGTTCTCTTTTCCTAGTTTTATGTAAGGAATATTTTCTTTAAAAGAGACCTTTGAATCATTTGATATTTAAAATAATTCACTTAGAATTTAAGAGGTTGAATATGAAATGTTCCCTATAGATTTACATTCTGGTGGCCTTTTTTGCTAGCTGATGAGTTCTTAGTATGTTTTTGGATCCTGAAGACTAATTATAGATTTATAATTTGGTCTGTCAATGAGTCCTTTGTGCCTTTGACTTAAGTTTGGCATAGATATTGAGTGGTTTCTGTGATGTCATCGAATAACTCTTCCCTGCTCCTTGGCTTCATGTCTCAACCTCTTTTCTTTCTGTCCTGATAATTACCTAAATATGTTAGTTTTCATTCTTTTTACCTGTTTACCTGTTTACATAATTTTCTTTTTAGAATCTTCCTATTCAACCTATCCTATCTTCTATCATCAGTCTTCTACTCATATCATAATGCTCAACTCTTAAGTGTTTTCTGTAAAGAATTTCCAATCTGACTCAACAGCACCCTCCCAGCAGTCAGGTCTCTCTATCATTTGATTGTCTCTGGCTGAATAGCATGTATATATATATACGCATCTCCCTAATTATCTATTTATTTCTTCATCTCCCTTTTTAAATTTGATTCCTCTGTTCCTTTAAGATTTATTTTTATAAATGTTAATTTTATAGTGTATATGTGTGCATTTGGCTGTGTGCCCATGAGAACTCCTGCCTGTGGAGGCCAGAGGTGTCAGATCCAGGTGTGTCAGATCCCCTGGGGCTGGCATTCTAGACAGTTGTGACCTGCCTGGTGTGAGTGCTGGGATTCAAACCCAGGTCCTCTGGAAGAGCAGAATGTGCTCTTAACTGCTGAGCTGTCTCCCCATCCCCAGACATCTCTGTATCTTAAGCAATGTTTCTGGCCCATCACTCTTCAGCCAATACCTTATATGGAATTTAGCATTCACTTTGTTGGAGAATTCTGAACTTGAAGCTTAATGATGTCCCTTGTGATGATATGCAAAAATTTCTGGACCCCTGACTATTCAGTTTCTCTGGGAAGATGGTCCTTGATTAGGATTTTTTGGATTAATTCTTCAACAACTTTCATCGTCACCAGTTAGGGTCCCTTCATATAGCTTTGAAATTTAATATATTTTAAGCCATAACATAATACAACTTGGTTATCTTTTTCTCCTTGTCTGTTATTCACTCAAATAAATTAGATAATTCCGTTTTCTTCTTATTTAAGGAACTCCCCTTTCTCTCTTCTCCCCCATTTGTAATACAGTGGATCTGGAAACATCACCTCTGCTTGCCTTGAGTTCTTGTCCTCAAGAGGTCCACCTGCCTCAGCTTCCTGAGATGACAGCCACGTCCCTGGCTTCTTTGAGAAAATTGGAACACGTCGACTCATTTTCATAGATATTGTAGTGGTCTAGGCTCTGGTTTTGGTTCCTGTTATTGACAGTCATTTTCACAGGAAAACATTTGTTTTAATCAGATCACAATTGCCTTTTCTGTCTCCAGTAGTCATTTATAAGTATGTTTAAACAATGTATCATTTAGTTTTATTTTTTTAAGGTGTTATAGTATTTAATCTATCAGAGCTTTTTTTTTTTTTTTTTTTTTTTTTTTTTTTTTTTTTTTTTTTTTTTTTTAATTTCAGGGCTGAGGACCGAACCCAGGGCCTAGCGCTTGGCAAGCGCTCTACCACTGAGATAATCCCCAACCCCAGAGCTTATTTTTATATTTAACTGTTAGTACAAAGATTTCTATATGTTATTGTGTCTAACTGTAGTTTAGTTACAGTCTATTCTTTATTTTGGTAACAGACATTTGGGTTGTTAGGGTCCCTCCCCATTAAAATCTTGGTGGTATGAACATGTTAGTTATATCATCTATATACTTAAATGTAATTTTTCTTTTGACTATATACTTAGGACTGGAGTTGCTTAGCTTATGCACATGGTATGTGAGATGATGTGGTTTCACGTCTGCTCCGACACATACTGTTTTAAAATATTGCCTATTGAAGTAGACATAGTGGTATTCACCATAAATCCATTCTTTGGGAGGTGGAGGCAGGAAAATTTTATGAGCCTGGGAGCAAGATAGCTACATCCTGTCTTAAAACAAAACACTCTTTTCAGATAAAAGCGATTTGATTAATTCATTGGGAGGGAGTGATATGTACTCTTAGCTCTATAAGAGTTTGGATGTGTGTCTTTCTTCTTTTGAGAAAGGCATGCTGAAAAATGTTTCCTTTAGGGTTTTGGGTGTGTGTGAAGGGTGCTTTTTCAATTTTTCTATTGTTGTGTTTGGAATATTAGTAATTTGTCAGTCATTAAATATTTTCTTTCACTCTGTGCCATGCATTTAAATTTTCTTTAGATACTTTTTTATGAAAGAAGTTTGTGATTTTCATATTGTGATCTTATCCATATCTCCTTTCATGGTTAGTGCTTTTATGATCTTCAAGTATTTATACCATCATTTATGCTTTCCTTCAAAAGTTAATGTTTGACCACAGTCATAGAAATTAGTAATTTGCTAGTAGTTATTTTGTGTGTGATGGAAGAGTAGAGTTCAGTTTCATTTTACTCATACAGCAAAAAACAAAACAAACAAAAATTCACCAAAAAACATTGTTTTTCAATGTGTGAGTGGAGAGAGAGAAGAGGCAACTCTGGTTTTACTGCTGTGGTTTTCTCCTTGTTTCATTATATATTTCTTTTGCAGGACCATGCTGTTCTTATTACTGTAGCTTATAATCAGTGTTTATTCTCTGTAGAACATACTTTCCTTTCTTTGTTGTTGTTGTTTTCTTCTTCAGAAATGTCTCGCTTATTCTTGGAGCTTTGTTCTTCCAATAATACAATGTACAGTCAATTAATAATTCATCACAGGCTTTGCTGGGAACCACTGTCTTTCCCTGTGCACCTGCTTCTGGAAATGCATGACTTCGGGAGCAGTGCTATTCTCTGCAAATAAATGTGTCCTGAACGGGGCATGGGGGTGGTGGTGAATTGCTTATGACAAATCTGTCCTATCCTTCCTTATCCATCAGTCACTGTTGTGATTCCAGGGAGCACTGGGGCAGAGTGAGCCAGGAAGCCAGGGACTCTCAGGAAAAACTCCCCTCTAAGGAAAGTAGAGGTGGAAAGGATAAGGCCCTTAACCTCCACAAGCTCTTAACATTTCCAAGACTGACTCTGGGCCATCAGCATGGCCAGCATTCTGAGCTCTCTGACTTACAGGTGGTCCAGACTTCTGTCTGCTAACTCCACTTTTATTTCTTTAAAGAGTCTATAACTTCTCCCATCATTGTGAATCCCAGTAAGAATGAAATACCTTTGAAGTGCAAGACTTGTTATAGTGCAAATATCTTGCTTATTTTCCTAGAGTTATTTAGACTTCTGTCCTGATGCAGAGAGGAACATTGAGTAGTTTTCAGAGCTTCATAAAATTTCCTTAGTGCATGAGCTGTTTTTCTCTCCTGTCTCCCATCTCTATGAGTATACTTATGGGAAGTCGGGCTTATTATCTGAGAGCACAGCTAGCCTAACACGTGCTTCCTTGTATGCAATTGATTTCACAGTGGAGGAGGCAGAAGGTATGGTGTAGCATGTCGGGAGGTCTGGTTTATTTCTCTTAGTGTAAGGGAGCACTGAGGAGCCCGTGAGAATGCACCGAGTCTCTCAAGAGGAGTGAGAGGTAAATTCTATGGGTGCTGTGGCCCATAGTGCTTAAATTCTGTATTGGCTCAATATATATCTTTCCAAAGTAATTACTTTCCTGTGAGGCAGTATATAAGGTGCCTTTTGTTATATTTGGTGGTAGTGGGTTTTGGGTTTTTTGTTTTTATACTACTTAGGGAGGGAAGTACTAAATAGTGGTTTCTGATTTAATATATTTTGCTCAGAGCACAGAACATATTGGCAGCATTAAACTCCATGCACACATTCAGACCACATGCACGCTGGTTGTGTGAAATCTTATATATACTCATACCTGCATATGCATATGTGCATGTCCACACTTACCTTGCAGTACTCTGGCTTGTGCTCTAAGATTATGTGACCAGGGGAAAGACATGCAGTAGCAAGTGACAAGAATGGATTGTGACTACTTCTGGAGAACTTTACACTAATCAAGGACAGCCAGTCAACAGACTTGACATTTCTCTGTGGTGTGTATGTGTGTGTGTGTGTGTGTGTAGTGCACATCTATGCTCATGTAAGTGGGTGTACATGTGTGTAGTGCACATTTATGCTCATGTAAGTGGGTGTACATGTGTGTAGTGCATATTCATGCTCATGTAAGTGGGTGTACGTGTGTGTAGGCATGACTATAGATCAACTTCAGATGTTCCTTTGACAGCTGTTGTTTTTAGACACAGGGTTCCTTACTGGAACATGGGCTTGGTAATTAGGCTAGATTGACTGACTTGTTTTCCCCAGCACTGGGATTACATGCATGCCCTGCAATACTTGGCTTTTTCATGGGTTCTAGGGCTCAAACTCTGGTCTTTATGCTTTGCCAGTAAGCACTTTATCAACTGAGTCATCTCCCCAGTGCAGCCTGACATTTGAACTGTGACCTGTGTCAGGTTTGCCAGATGAAAACTACTTCTTGATCTCTGCCTTTGGTTAGTATAAGCTGGAGTTACTCTGCTTCTGTCTTTATTCGTTCAACAAATAGTTCTTAAGTGTCAACAAGCAGGCATGGTTGGGCAACGTCTGGAAACACAGTGCTGGAAATTTCCATCCCTATCTTCGTGTACATACCAGGTAGTATTCATGTATTCTACCAGGTAGGAAAAATGATTTGGGAAGGGTAATGAGCATAATAAATGAATGATTAACATTTTCTTCATTGCTTTATTTAGTGTGTACATGCATGTGCAGGCTACAGTAGAGAGACCAAAGGAATACTGAGAGAGTTGGCTTTCTTCTTCCATTCTGTAGATTCTGGGGATTGAACTCAGCTCATGAGGCTTAGCGACAAGTGTCTTTACCTGGTGAGCCATCTCAGCAGCCCTTGAATGTCACTTGAATGTGTAGTTGAAGGTGGAAACGAATGGAGCAGGATAAGGAGGATTAAAAGGAGAGAAGTTCTGTGGATACACAAGAGTGAGATCATCGTCGTCAGATAGGAGTCTAGTTCTGCTGCTGATTTTTTATTTTTTATGTACACCCCCTCTCGTCCTGTCTAATCCAAATGGATGTAGGGACCTCCCTCCAATGCCAACCATTTCAAACCTTTTTTGCTTGTTGAGAGCACATCCTCTGAATATCCATGAGTTTTTTGTTTGTTTGTTTGTTTTGGTTTTTTTTGTTGTTTTTGTTTTTCGAGACAGGGTTTCTCTGTGTAGCTTTGCGCCTTTCCTGGAACTCACTGGGTAGCCCAGGCTGGCCTCGAACTCACAGAGATCCGCCTGGCTCTGCCTCCCGAGTGCTGGGATTAAAGGCGTGCGCCACCACCGCCCGGCTCCATTTTTGCTTTTTTTCTGGTAGTTTCTCTTATCAAATGAGCTGGACTTGTAGGAGATTAGTAGAACACATTTATGGGTTATCTGTGGGGGTGTTTCCAGATATTATTGCTATGGGGGACAATGACTGAAGAAGGCCTGCTTAAATACAAGTGGCACTATCTAAAAGGCCGAGAGCCTGGATGAAGCAAAAGCAGAAGGAGGAGGAGACCCTGAAGCACAGGCGTGTTCTTTCCCACTGCTCCCTGACTGGAGGGGAGCAGCTCTCCTTCCTCACGTGATCCCATTGCTGTGATGTTCTACCTCACCACAGGCCCATAGCAATGGGGCTGGATAGCCATGAATGCAAACTGTGATCCCAAGTCAATTCTTCCTTCCTTAAGTTAGGTCGTTAGTTATTTGTCACAGTGATGGAAATGGAAACAGTACAACTTTTAAGCTCCAGAAGCACTGCAAAAACTTTTTATACGATCCAATTTTTATTTCTTTAAGATAATCATTTAAAGCATCAGAAACTAAACATATCAGGTGTATACCCTGGCTCCTTCCCTTACCACCAGTGAGAGTAAGAAACACATTTAGCCATTATGCCTCAGGATTTTTACCTTGTCCTCTATCCAAAGCTGTCCTCTGCTGTGTTTTCTGTGCTGCTTTCCTATTGCCTTCTACATTTGTGTAGTTTGTCTCTGTCACCGTGTGTGCATTCTTTCCCTGAGTCTGTCCAGGAAGGGACAGGCTCATGTCTGCTTCATTTCCTCTTTTGTTAGATGTGTTTGTATGAGTGAGGTGCAGGTGTTGGTAATACCTTCTGTCTTCCATAAATATATAAGTGGACGAGTATAAAAAGAGATGTGCAATGAATGTTTATGACCATTGGAGATCACAAAGTCTTATTAACATTCTGTAGTGATGAAGAGAATACCTCTTCTCCGTGTAGTTTCTACCTGACCCCGACGACTCTGGCTCTTACTGTTTGTTTGTTTCCCTCTGTGTTTCCTTTGGAAGTCAGAGAAGCACTGTCTGCTTTAAAGTCGTCTATTTATGGTGTTAGTAGCATTGCCTTTGGTTGAAGAAACTAGTAAATGATTATATTTTGTGAACAGAAACGCAAGCGAAATGTTTGTGGTGGCTGCAAGAAGGGAGGAGGAGAAAGGGTTTCTGCATCAGTGTGAGTTGCAGCCCCTAATGTGTGGTGGTTCCTGGAAGAGAACAGTGCTCCTTCTCGAGCACATACTCTCTTGACTGCAAGAACATAGGGGTGGCCTCATTCAGTGAAATGAACCTGTCTGTCCAAATTCTTAAAATCATTCGTACTTTTTAGACTATAGTCTCCATATGCTTTCCCTATATAACCATGAGTGTGCAGTTTAATGAGGTCAGCTGTTGAGATATTAACATGTAAAAAAACATCCAGAATATAAAAAAGAAATAGTTAATCTTCACCAATCCACAATCATCATCCCTAAATTTGACCTATGTTTACATCAGTTTACAAAAGCTAACCATTCCCCTCCTCCCCCAACTGACCTAATGCTTCACTGCTCTCCTCAAATAAAAAAAAAAAATCAATATACGTACCAAACACTCATGAGCAACCCTGTAATAATAAACCAGAGTACATGAAATTGAAATGACTAATTCCAGGAAAAAAGCTGATTACCTTTGTAACCAATGACAGTCTTAAAAAGAGATGATGTGCAGTATTACAAATATAAAAATTCCTTTAATTTAATTTTCATAAGAAATGCTTAATCTTCATCTAACAGTATTAAAATGATGTATTTTTTCTTTGCTTCCCTACAATCATGTATTTAATGTAAAAAATTAGAAACTAAGATATTTTAAAATCTTCAACCTAATTCAGATTTTTAATTTCTTTTCTTATCCTTTTAGTTTTTCACACATTTCTAATTTGAACATTTATAAAGGAACATATGTATTCTAAATCATTACAATTTGTATTAAAATATTGTATGGCACAAAATATCATTTCAATGTGTATTAATTTTCCCAGAAACATTGTTTCCCTCTTTTCTCTGTTACCAGCTTTTGTTTTGCTGGTTTCCCATTTTTCCAATTTTTTCACTAGAAATTAAATGTACTTTAAAATATTCATTCCTTATACTACTGCAAATATATCAGATTCTTATGTAAGATAGTGAAAGATCAAGGTATATTATTCACCGTTTTACTAATCTTTGATAGTTGTACTTTGATAAATAAATAGATCATCTAAGATTCAATAGGCCAATTGCAGCATGTAATAGCTATTCAGAGGCAATTAAACTGCCTTTTTTCATGCCAGCATGTGAGCCGCCCTTTTACAACCTTCAACTTGATTCGTGGTGATTCAAAATTAACTTAAAAGTCTTGTTTGCTGACAGCTTAAAGCTTAATTGACTGAAAGCCAAATAGAGTGTGTTCTGTATTCAGCACTAAGGCTATTGATAAAGCCATGTGTAAATTGTGCATGGTGAAAGACAGTGATTGGGCCTCCTGTTCGTGTATTAGTCCACAACTTAGCATTGCTGCACAGGCAGAATTGCTTTGTCCAGTCTTTTATCACACCGGGTTAACTCTCTCTGGAGCTGCTCCAGCAGCAGAGCAGTCAAGTACTGAGCTTCCGCGAGACTGTGGGTCTGCCGTAATTCTGTTTCTGACTTGTGGGCTCATTAAAATATATATGTATTGCTGCCCTCTCATCTCTGAATGGGACCTCTGGTGTCATTTTTCAGGAACCTTCTGGAATTTTGTACTGGCCATTTTAGGAAATAGCTAGTCTTTGGGTTGAGGAGTTTTCAAAATATTTTAAGAAAAATGAATATTATAGTATTGATATCTCTTACAAATATTAAATTTGGTCATTTTGAACATTTAATTGAGATAAAAATGGAAGCTTAGTAACTTCAAGTATAATGTAACTATTATATTCTAAATCATTCTAAAAATCATTAGACCATAGTATACTTTCAATACTTCTACATAAAGCATATTTCACTGATTATTGACTCTTTCACAAGTGTATTTCTATTTTTAAATTGATCAGCTACTGATTTAATCATTTAAAAATTAAATTTTCTGTGTAACAAATCTTGAAGATGTTTTATAAGTACATTTATAGTGCAAGTTTTGAGATTTTTTTTATACACTATGAATTCTGACATTTAAATATGCTCATGGTAAGCTCTTCTGTCTCTTTCTTATGTTATCTCAGTTTTACAAAATCACCTTTTAAAATCACCAATGCTGATTCACTATTGTCTATACTAAATAAATATTTAAATTGCAGTTAATCTAACATATTTTTAAAGGCATGAATTCTTTTGAAAACAACATTTTTGTTTCTCTTTTATAATGTAGTCATTCAATATATAAAAAAAATCAGTTAAATTGTTAAAGAGAGCAAATGAAATTTTCTTTTGTTTTTAACATTATTTAAAGGCTAGGGTAAAATTTAAATATAGGGATAAAATCATTATCACTTAAAATAATTTAAAATAATAAGTGTACTCATAAAATATTTCTTAAAATTTAGGACAGGTGGTGTAAGTTTTGAGTCTATGACAAGTAAGAAATTTTCTGTACAGAACTTGAAAGGAAAATAAACTGTATGGCCAGGCCTTGCAGATGTTGCCAGCGCTGCTACTAATCATAAAAATCCAACTTGACTGTCAAGTTTACCAGTACTAATTCTTTAATATATTTTTAATTTTATTTTGATTTTTAGAGACGAGGTCTTACCTTGTCACCCAGCCTGGTTCGGAGCTCAGTGTATAGCCATCTCTGCTCACTGTTCTCTCCTGCAGCATGGGCCAGTTTTTGTTTAGCTACACTTCTTCCAATGTTCCAAAGAAGTTTCTCCTTTTCCTAATGACTTGTCCAGTACTTGTTATCAGTTTATCCTTTGATCAATTCAGTATTCCTGTTAAGGAAAAGTATGGCTATTTTATATTCCCAAGCGTGTTACCAGAATTCCAAAATCCCCAGTGCTGCCACTGTGACATTCTAGGACAAGAGGCCATTAGAGATGATCTGGCTTGACAAAGGTTTTTCTTTTTTAATTTTTGAATCATGAAATCCTTTAATGATAACAATGTAGTATAATTACCAAGCTATCAAAGTAATTCTGTACTTATTTCTTAGCAACTGATGCTTTATTTTCATTCTTATCATTTCAGAGAAAAATGAAAATAATAGATAAACTAACAATTAGAATGCTAGAAAATTTTCAAATAGTAGTACTTTATGCCTGTAGTATATATACTTGGAGGTTTGAAGCATCTAACAAGTAAATGAACTCTTTTCATTTGTATTTAGTGTCTAAAATACACCTGATCATTTATGTTGAAATCTATCTTAAATAAATTGAAAATTATAAGTTGTGAAACTGTAGATGGGATCATAAGTATCTGGTTATATGTTTTTATATGAGCTTTATAAATGAAGAACAAATTAATGTCTCAGTGAAATGATATTTTCATTAATATCAACTTGAAAGTGATATTAGTGTCATACCATGAGAAAATTATTTTCACCATTAAATGATCTAATAGCATTACTAAGTTAAGACCATCCTGTGTTATATATTTAACCTTCTAGGTGATAGAAGATAAGTATACCTTGATTTTCTCTCTCAATTTCATAATATTTAATAATGGTTCTGGTAAAGTAGTTATTGAGGAACTGAGATGAATGTCTATTGAAATTGAGATTATAATTATACTGATAATGGAAGCATTGTTTAAAAATACACTCAAGATCAAAGCCAAGATTATCTACCAATGGATTCCCTATTAAGATGGGTCTAATTCTGCATGATTTTTTTTTTTTGTGGGACTAAATAACATTTGATGCTGAATGGTAGGAAAGACACTGGGTTTTATATGTATAGAACATTCCCGAATGACTTGATTATAGCTCTTTGAGGTTGTGTCTTGTTTCTAACCCAAACTGATCATTACATTGAAGTCCTCTTTATTAATCACTTGTCACCTTTGCATGCTAATCCGCAGTAAGTGTGTGTTAATATTTCACAGTATTTTGACGAGAGGATACAGTGTGAGACAGTGACTGAAACATCTACGTACTGATGAGCACTTACTTGCTAGTCTATACTAATGCTTTAGAGGATGCTGAACAAGTTTAGATGTTAAGCTTTTTAGGAAGAGTGAATGATGGCTAATGATTATTTAATGACAGATCTCTGGACTGAGAGGCATTTAGCACTCAAAGTATACTGCAAAGCCTATTTTTCAAAGCTTCAGACAGGTTTATTTGGTCTCACCTTGAATAGAACAGTGCCATATTGATTTCATTGGTGTGGATTTAAACACACTATCGGCTTAGAATAGCACTGCTATGCAGTAGAAAATGATTGTCCTAACCCTTATGGCGACTTGCAGCAATTCTTTCGCATTACCATGTGAGCTTCAGAAGTGATTATGAATTATTTCCAGTATCTGGAGTTTAGTTATGAATTTGGAAAAAATTGGATGTATTCTAGCAGCCAGCAATCATTAATTGGCAGGAAGATTTATGTGGAAGTAACTGAGACTTAAATTTATATATTTAAATTAGTGGCCTTTACTCTCTATTATATTTGAAGACACTTGTTCTGTGGCAATTGGTGATGCTGTAGGTGGCACTTTGAATCTCTCTTTCTGTGAAAGCACTTACGTTTTTGATTTGTGAATGGTAATGATGTTTATGCTAAGTACTTTGTTATATTTTTAGTGTGTTTTAATATTCCCTTTGAATTTCCATGTAAGACTCATTATAGTTACTTCAGATGTTTGATAGAGTATCCTTCCAAATTTTTAGATTAAGTTTATTATATACAATAGATGAAAATTTATCTTAAGTTGTTTTTTCTAATTATTTTTGTTTATTTATTATTTAAGGAACATTTAAAATTATACAGTGTTGAAAGTACCCAGTCCCAATTCACTTGGTTCAGGTATTAAATACTAACAGCTTTCTATGCACAAACATCTAGGCCAGTGAAGATTCTAGAGATCAGTTTGGATTATGCCCACTCATGTACCCTTCACCTTGTCACTCAAACACTGAATCTCCTTAGCTCTTCCTGTCTTGAAAATGTTTATGTTTACCAGACCACAGCCACTACATGACCTCCGTTTCCTCTCCACTTCCACTCCCCAGAGATGTCCTGGACCCCTGAGATGATTTACATCCTGGTCTGGACCTGCTTTCTTTTCCTTTTTAATATTACTTGTTCTTTTTATCAAAGAATTTGAAATATAATTATGATGTGCTTATAATTATATTGTCACAACAAATGCATTGTTAGTGGGTCTTTGATGTTCCTTAAATACAGGTAGAATCTGTTTAGATCCACTATAAAAAATTAAAAATTAGTGGGTCTTTGATGTTCCTTAAATACAGGTAGAATCTGTTTAGATCCACTATAAAAAATTAAAAATAGAAAAATTTTTTGATATTGTTTTTTAATGGGAAATTAATTTTTTCAACATATTTCGAGGGGATTTTCTTACATAAAAAATATTGCTTGTTATTTCCTTTGCAGAAATCAAAAACATGGGGTAAAGCCAGTAGAGAAATCACCTTTTCTTTTGTCAATGGAAAAAACAAGTTATATTTTGGAGAAGTTTCAATTATACATTCTTGCTCTGGATTGTTTTACTATGTGTTGAGTCCTTGTTTGGGAGCTTGCGATACTGACACTGGTGGTCTTGTGGGGTGGTGGTATGAATTCTCAATACTTTTTATCTTCTCTTGACGTGATATTCAATTTTTTTCTTTTCAAACAGTTTTAAAATTCAGTAATATAATAGTTCAGCCATCTTTGATATGTGTGTTTACCAACATTACTGCATATATATTTTGTGATTTTTTTTATATATGGAATATGTTTTAACAATATACATAGAATTAAGATAAGAGATCATCTGGACACCCTTTATTATTATTTTTAACTCCTTGGTAGCCTGATAACATAAACTAGTCAGGAAGAATTTTCTATAAATTGCTGTTTTAGCCTGTAATAGAAATAGATTGTTTTTAAACTAGCATCATGTCTGTCAACCTGAGTATTTCACTATATACATATATAGGTTGAGACTATACACACTTATATATAGGTTGAGACATAAAACTTTTCAGTTAGTATTTATTTCATAAATGACAGATTTCCCAGTCTATAGTCACAATAATTCAAGGACTAGGCTTTTCCTGTTAAGATGAACCGAGAAAAGCCCAGAGGCTGCAGATTGGTAACTGATACCCACACTCTAAATGGACTTAAGAAGGGAAGTCAGATAGATCAGCTGCAGGGAAGAGAACCGGTTTAGATGTCTGTGCATGCTTCCAGTTACTAGTGTAGGTTTGTAGTAAAGGGAAAATTGATGGACAAAAAGTCCTGAAAAAGATGCCAGATAACACCTGAAATTAATCTGATAATCTAATTAGCAATGCCTTAAAATGAGGATGTATAAAACAATTTTATAAGTTAAATTAAAGCCATATGTAATAATTTCATAAGCACATAATTCTCCTCCTAGATGCAGTTAAAAAACGATGAAATCCCATATATATGAAGATTAGAAATGAAAATTTTGTGTAGCTGCGTATTAGAGTCAAACTTCCCAGTTTTTCATACTGCCTGAAACTCCTTAGAAATGTGTGGCAAAAATGAGAATCGGCCACTTACCAATATGGTATTCCTTTGGCTCGAGAGAGAATAGTTTTTCAACCTTGTGTGATAATGAAGAGCAGATAGTCAATACTTGGTCAGTGGCTCTTTAGAGCTGAGCACGGCCGCTGTTCGGTTTGGCTTGCCTTTATCTGTAAACTCGTGTTTATTTTCCTCTTATTAACATAGTTCTTTAAAAATTCACAAGTTGCCTTTGACTTTTGATCTTTACATTTTTTTCTATATATTTAACCTCTCCTAAGTTTTTTTATTCCTTACATTTCTTATCATTCAGTTCTCAGGAATTATCCTGCCTGTTAAAGTTGATCACATTAGTAACTCCCAGGATACTGAGCTTTGGGGAAACCTCTCTGTGTCTGCTGTTTGTGCACTGGGTGAAGTCTTCACTGGAAACTTGGGCCTAGGCTAAGGCAGCACACGTTTACTCAGCTCTGTGACCAGTAACACATTGTGTTCTTCTTAGCTTCCGTTTTCATCCTTCCTTGTTAGCGAGGCAGCACAGGGCGAGCACAGTCTGTGATGATTTTCCCAGAGCAGCCGCAGCAGGGAGTCTTTGGGAACTCCAGTTTTCTCCACACAAGCCTTTCACAAGTAGGAGCTTTAGTCACATATCATCGGGAATAAAAGTCTAGTAATTAAAAAAGTTCTACAAACGCTCCCGTGTAACCAGATGTCCTTGCTAACACCTCACAGGTGATGTAAAGCAGTTGTCCCTTTTGGTCTGAATTTTATGCCACTGATGTAATTTTTATGTGAATCCAGTAAGTGCTTTGTCATTTAATGAATAAAAATGATCCAGGTGTAACAGTTTCGTTGACTGTGCTGTAAAGAACAGGAGTAAAATCTCCATAGACTCTGACCATCCAGGAATTGTTGTTTTAAAATCCTTCCAGTCTGCTCTTCCATGCTAATCTGGTTTGAAGTAAGTCTTATCATAGTAGTTGGGTTTTTAGAGCTACGAGTATGAGAGAAGATTATCTATACAAATGATTTGCTGTTTTCAAATCTGTACAATTTATATAAGCATGTATCTGAAAGTTCCCTTTTTTTCAAGAAAAATTATTACAATTTGTACAGCTTTCAAGAAAAAATCTTGGTTATATGTTTAAATCAAACTGCATTGTAACTGAAATAGAAAATAGAACATTCTCTGGGATAATTGCCTGCAAGTTTTTAATTACTTATCTAGATACCAAAATTACTTAAGGTGTTTTTAAATCCCTATGGTGTGTTTTTGTTTTGTTTTGTTTTCCACAAAGTGAGACTGTTTGCAGTAAAGACAAAGAAACCAATGAGCTTTTTGATGGTTTTTGGATAATGGGAAGTAGAATACTACATACAGATCATAGAAACCAACGTAATAGTGCTTACGTGAAGAAAGAAATATTGACAGGAGTTGCTGGAAAGGCATGCAAGTTGCTCTTAGTGGTTAAGTTTTCTTGGCTATAGTCTACTGGCACACACTGCCGCAGCAGGCAACTGCGGTTTAAGGCTTCTAATTATCAGAATAATTAGCACAGGACACCGATAACACTAATTGTTTGAAAAAGTAATTTTAACATGGTCAGATATTTTGCCTTGATCTGATTTGGCAGGAAATGCCTTCATGCATTTGAAAATGCACACACATAATACCCATTTTTGCAGAGACATTGCTTCAAAATAGCTCTATCAGTGAGTGGCTTTTGCAGGACTCAGTGTACGCCAGCAGGGGGCCATCGTGCATGCATACAAATTAATAGCACGTTTGTTTACTCTGGTGTTTTGAGGGGGGAGTGGTGCAGCAGCTGCAACAAAAGCAGAAGCCGCATTATGTCTGGGGGGGGGCACTCCCTGCACCCCACCAGCGTGTGAGGAACATGCTGGCAGATAAACCACAAAACCAAGCCACTGTAGCTATGTTCATAACACAAAGGGAGGAACTGCTGGCCTGCTCACACTGCACCTGTACCTCCTTAAAAATCCCAGGAAAGTTTGGAAATAGATGCACGTGCAGTGGGACAGCCATTTGAAATTAGCAGATCTTGTTTTCTTTTTTCTTAAAGGGTGAGAAGATGTAGAACACTTCTAAAGTGTGTAGGTTACGTCATTTGCATGACTTTCCAATAATTCACCGGCAATTATGTATGTTTCTTGTTACAATTTATTTGAGATTTTTTTTATATAAACTGGAACACTCTAAGTTATTCCAGCCAATGAACATAACATGTAATACTCTCACTGAATCACATGGTTCTGACAGGGAAGTAAATTGTGGCATTTACAATAGAAGGCCCCTCAGATCCTCAACCAGAGCCTGTGAAACCAGATTCAGCACTAGTTCCATGGAGTCTTTAAGTCCTTTCTCACCGTGGATTGTTTGTGCCTTTTCATCTAATAAATTCAACTTTGAAATATTCAAGGAAGAAGTGGTGTAAACTCTGTAGGTGAAATTTAATCAGCAGAATATGACTGTAAATTCCTTTAAAACTAGATTGTTTTAAAAGTGAGTTAATATTAAAAGATTTTTACTTCTTTTAAGGATTTTAAAAATCTATTATTAAAAAGCTTTTTTAAATGCCTATTTGGAAGATTTCTCTCATAGTTGTGAAGCTTGGCATTTTTTTTTTTGTGACATTGTATTTTGTCCATCTTAAGGAATCATAAGAATAACAAACGCATACAGAAATATTTAGTTAATCTTAGGTTAAAAGAGTTTGGATGGTGAAGATTCCTCAGATTCAGTGTTTTGAAATGTAATTCTAAAATTCGGTCAACATACTTTAAAATCTCAAAAATATATTTGTAGCTCACTCAGGTATAATGTCTTGAAAACCTCACTAAGAATGTGATACACTTATGCGTGGGGATTTAATCACATATATAAGTATCTACATATAGAGAGTTAACTTGAGTAGCAACATACAATGATGGTGAAAGGACATACCTTAAAAATGAATTGTTAATATTCCATTAGGCACCAGCTCCATCAGTTAAGGTATTAGTCAGTCAAGAGAAAGACGGTTTTGATTAAAGTACATCTAAGAGACCATTTGACCACCTTTTGAAATCTGATTTGAAAGCCTCTTGATAGCTGATTCCACTGTCATGTATCATTTTCAGTTCAACTTCACCTCATGTACCATTTTACATCCTTTTTATGGTCAATATTTGCTAATATTGACACCCGACACTTTCAAATGTCTTCAGGCTTGAGAAACTAGAAGTAGATAAATTGAAAACTTTAGAAGAATCTTTTATTAGTCAGAAAATAGAAATCTGTGGGGGCTCTGGGGATTCATAGTCATAGAGATTTGACTGGTGTGCCAGGACTGTTCTAACGTCACACAGACATTGTAAAAATTTATTATTTTTCTTTAACTATTAAAGCCTAATATTCGCAAAATAAACTTGATTGTAAATAAAACAAGCCTGCAGGAACCAGAATCTAAAATAGTTCCTAGCTTAATCCAAATTAATTAAAAGAATTTCATCAGCTGCTGTGGATAGATCATATAAATCATGGTTTTCTTTTTATAAAGCCATCTTTTTGGATAAGCTATATAGTGATATATGTCTTATTAAGTGCAAATTATTTTCGCTTTGTTAGGTATCACATTTTCTCATATACATGTGATTCTAAGGCATTATTAAGAGTAAAAGAAATTTAATATCTGTCTATCTACAGTAAACAAATAGATATTTCTGAATTTCTAAAATGAGTTTTTTTAGTACATTTTAATTCATGTCAGATTTATAAAATGTCCATATTATTATGAGTGTAACTTGGGCTCTATTGTATACCAGAAGTTTCTGACAAAAATTGCAGTTCTATGCCCAGTCATAATGTCCTGGCTTTAAAAATCTTAGTGATATGTTTGTGAAGTGCAACATGTTTTACATATTGTAACAGCTTGAATGGAATTCCAATTGAATTCACACACATTGTTCTTTAGTTTTAACTAGAATTTACTAAGATAAAAGTCAACTAAGAAAGCATTATGATATTCAGTCCTAAACAAAGAATCAATGTTTTAAAAACGGTTTTCCCAGCTCAAACCACAGAGTTCTTAAAGTATTTTATCAGAGTAGTAAATTGTTGGTATCTACTTATCTACGGTTTTAATACCTAATACAATAACAACCTTCTATCAATATATGGCTAATTGCAGATATAAAGTATCCGCTGGTAGTCCATCTCTCATAAAACCGCCTTTCGCTTTAATTCAAATCCATTGATTCCTATTCCAGTTAAAGCTGAAGAACTTAATATGTCTTTTAATCCTTTTATTGTAAGCTAGGATAAAATTAATTTTACCCCAGAACTGCACAAAGCCAATTAACATGATCTTTAGAGTTATTTAGTAAAGTGCTTCAAATTGTTAAATTTATCTTGACCTCTCAGCTGCACTCTCTGACTGCTTTTTAAATGAAGTAATCAATATCTCACAGCCCTTTTAATAGCTTAAACTTCTCAAATATTTTACCTGTACTCTAGTTAAGCTGTAAGCAAAGTGTTTATTCCTGTTCCTGTAAATCTGGAGTCAATTATGCTAAGTCTAAAGACAATTATATACTTTTGAGAAACCCTATGAGTTAAATGGTTGTTTTAATAAAATCCAAACCTTGTGTTGTGTTCCAAGTAAGCTAATCATAAGGAAAGATCATGGTCACACAGACTGTGCTTTCTGTCTGCAACTTCAATAGAAGACATTTATGTCCCTCACCACCAGTCCCTCCATTTTCTGCACTGGCTAGTTGAAGGTATTAATTTTCTTACTGTGATAGGGTGATCAACCGTCCTGTCAAGAAAATGGATCTCTGTGTCACCCTTTAGCATGATTAAATGGAGCCATGTCTCTGTGAAAAAAACACCAGATTTTCTTGAAACTCTAGGAAGACTTACTTTGAAAGAATTATTTTTAATATCTCCAAATCTCCCTTTGATTGGCAGTTTCATTTATAGGAAAGCATTGCAGCTAATTAACACATTATTTCTTTTTAACAGAAAATCCAGGCCAGACCAATAAAGGAAAGACATTTCCAAATCTGAGGAACTAAATGAGGGCTTGCTGTTATTTTTAGTACAGTACCAGGGATGCAACTGGCACCTTATGCCATCACACATCAGTTAGTGTCTCTTCCTTTTCTATTTTCTTGTTCACAAAGATCTATCTTTTTATGTCTAAGCGCTTATAAAAATTAAACACTGAATTTCAACATCAGTAGTGTTAATACTTATTGGGACAGTGTTACTATGAGCCCAGGTACATGTCAATCTTTAAATTACACCAAGTGATGTAATTAAGATTTCATATTTTGGCCACTTAGCAGAGGGCACCTGTTACAATACTTACTATTAGTTTAGGGATAAAATGTATAAATGGCTGATAGAAAGTACCAAATTAAACTAGTGTAAAGTCTTAATTCCTTCCCTAGGGGTGGGAGTTAAGACAAGATTGAGGTAATTAAACAGAAGGAACATAGAGAAGGTGGGGGGCCAGAGTGAGAGTGGAACTCTCCAAGTCCCCTTGTTTAATTTCCTCCTGGAAGCTGACCATGTGTACTGCTGTGCCCCTCCCCCGCAGCCTGGCGTTGCTGAGGCTGAGCGGCTGGGGTCAATGCCTTGCCTATTGATCAGTATCCCTGCAGTCCCTTGCTCTAGCAGCTGCTTCATCGGCTTCTTTCAGGGCCTGCTTCAGTACATTAGAATAGAAATCCATAACCAGAGCTGTGCTCATCCAAGCAGGGGAAGAAACTAAATTAAATGGTATAAAACAATCTTGGATCAGGAGTTTGTGCCAATTCATCTTGATCTAAGATGTCACACCGGGCTCTCTGTCTGAGCACCTGGGCTAGAGGCAGCCATAGTGAAAATAGATGGAGCTGCGATCATTCATTTGTCAGCTCAGGAGCAAGGCAGCAGTTAGCAATTCCCTTCTGCAGAGGTCAGCTGACAGAACAATCAGTGCAACTGCAGAATAGAGCTTTCCTTTGAACTATTGTTGTGGAGCATGCTCCTGCTGAGACGTGGGGGAGGGGAGCGGCTTGTTTCCTATTTGCAGAGGACTGTGTAAAGAGTAAAGCCTACAGGACCATAGAGGGTGATTCTAGATGCAGGTGCCCTGTGCGCTTACTCCTTGTGTCTGTGAAGTACGGAAATAAGGTTGATTTTCAGTGAATGCACAGAGATCTAGGTTACCAAACTGTTAAATATGAGACTGTCTAGAATTAAGGTCCTTTTAAACACAGACGAAGTGACTACTGATATTTCATCTCTTTAATGTCATGAAGCTTTCACATTTTATTCTTCCACTCTAGGACCTGTTAATATTTTTAATAAATATTTGTTCTGTCTTTAAAAACAGAAAATTACTGTGAAGTGGGAAAATGTATGTTATAGTATAGATTGGACAATGTTTCTAGTATTAAATATTTTTAAACACCTAAGACTGTAGTTTTTATAGGAGATGTAAGAAATGAGATGTGGTTTTCATGGCTTTGGTAGTTACATTCATTTTCTAACACTAGAGGAGTCTCATGATAAAAACAGCCTACATGTAGGAAAAGGGCAAATAACTAAAGTTTTCTAGGGAAGGAGTGTATTTTAAGGAATGACCCTCCAAAGACTTTGGGCTATTAACAAGGTGTTTCCATCTCTTTGGTTCGGTGACATATTTATTCTTGCCCCACCCTGATGACCCAGTGCCATTTTCTGAAAATAACTATTGTTTCTGAAGTGCGTCATCTAGAATGTTCTTCTAATCCCACATACTTTTTTGTTTTGATATTCTTTTAATTTGCATTCTTATATTTTGGCTTTAAGGTTGCTTATCGAGTGTCCCACAAATGAAGAAAATGTCCACCTCTTATGAAGAAAGGCGGAAGCAGGCCACCGCTATTGTCCTCCTGGGAGTGATAGGCGCGGAATTTGGAGCTGAAATTGAACCACCGAAGCTGCTGACCAGACCTCGCAGCTCCAGTCAAATTCCTGAAGGATTTGGTTTGACCAGTGGAGGCTCCAACTACTCACTGGCCAGACATACCTGTAAGTTTTCAGATTTCTAATGCTGATCAATTTGATTTTGAAGACATCTTTGTCAACAGAATGTCAGAATATTGAATATATCTTGGTTTTAGTATATCTGTAATACCAAGTTAGGAAACACTACAACCTGTTGGGTCCAGTGCTCTTTATTTCTGAATTTCATTTAAAGTTAAAACTTCATGTCTTCAGGGCTTCTCTAAAAGAACAGGAAAACTATATTCTTGAAGTTTTGATCAAGATTCTTCTCCTAAATTTATGAAAGTGGGTGTGGAGTACACATGCACCTGCACTTATTACAGCACACACTTCAAAGGGAATAGTTAAGAAATAGATTTTCTGGAGCTAATTTTTCTTTCTTTCTTTTTTTTTTTTTAGGGGGGTGGGGTTCGAGACAGGGTTTCTCTGTGTAATAGTCCTGGCTGTTCTGGAACTTGCTTTGTAGACTAGGCTGGCCTCAAACTCACAGAGATCCATCTGTCTCTGCCTCCTGAGTGCTGGGATTAAAGTCGTGCACCACCATGCAAATTTGAGTGACCATGGCCTAGAGAACACAGAGCTAGCTTACCCCAGGGCCCACGTTTTCCTGTGGAAATAGTTTCATGAAGTTTTACAGGAACAGAAAGAAAAAAGTAATAAATTGAGGCAATTAAAAAATACTGCCTTGTGGTGGTGGTGGTGGCGGCGGCGCACGCTTTTAATCCCAGCACTCGGGAGGCAGAGCCAGGCGTATCTCTGTGAGTTCGAGGCCAGCCTGGGCTACCAAGTGAGTTCTAGGAAAGGTACAAAGCTACACAGAGAAACCCTGTTTCAAAAAACCAATAAATAAATAAATAAATAAATAAATAAATAAATAAATAAATAAATAAATAATAAAAATACATTGGTGGCAAAATCAGCAATTCAATTACAGTCCTAAGAGGCTATGTTGATGACATTCTTAGTTTTGGGGTTGATGGAAGCTGGTGGTCTGTTAAGTTAATAGATTCCGAAAGGTTTTTTATTTTCTTAGTCCAGTGCTTCTCAATATGTGGGTGGAAACCCCTCTGGCAAAACCTCTACCTCTGAAAGTATTTACATTAAAAGTAGCAACGGAAATAATGTTATGGTTTGGGGTCACTGCAACATGAGGAACTGTATTAAAGGGTCACAGCAGTAGGAAGATTGAGATCCACTGTCTTAGTCACAGTGTGTTAGTTCTGACACCGAGGTGGGCAAGGAATGGCTACTTAGGGAGCCACAGCTAGCTCAAGATAAGATCATTGGCCTCTGCCTCTGCATCATTCTAACCTCTAGATGCCAATGCAGTTCTGAGCAGTAGATCAGTGTTTCCAGACACAGCTTTTCCCCCAAACATCCCAGTTCACAAAAGCTAGTTTCAATAATTTTTGAAAAATAATGTCACTTTCATAGGATAGGATTTGAAAAGTTGGAGATGGGGTGGGATATAGCATGAATATCCTCTGTAATTAAAAAAATTTCCAATGACAGTTTTAAATGATTCCACTATTGCAGCTAGCTCTCACGGGTCTTGCATTGTCCAGCTGCCTGCCACCCTGTGAGTGCTGGAGCAACAATGGGTCTAAGGTGTTTTCTAATGAGCCCTTTGGTACTTGGTATTAGAAGACCAGAGTATTCTTACCTTGTCTTAAAAGCAGTTCTAATGAGTTGGGGCATCTTTTCATTTATTTTATTTATTGAAACAAGGTCTTACTTGTAACTCTGGCTGGCCTAGAACTTACAAAGATCTGCCTGCTTCCTCCTTTGGAGTGCTGGCACTAAAAGTTTTTGTTACCAACCCCTTCTGAATTGTGATATCATTAAGGGAAACTTAATCCTACTGATCATATCAGGAGATGTTCTTTTTTTTTTAAGGCCAATTTTTATGTAAATTATGTGTATGTGTCACGGGTAAGGCATGTGCACCTGTGTGTGTAGGGTGGTATAGTTGTGCCTGTGGAGGCAAGAGGTATCAGATACCCCTGGAGCTGGAATTACAGGTGCTGTGAGCTACCTAGTGTGGGTACTGGGAACCAAACTCAGTTCCTCTGGTAGAGCAGCAAGAACTCTTAACCACTGAGCCATCTCTCCAGCCCTGCTTATTTATTTTTAATTCATGTGTGTATGTGTGTGTGTGTGTGTGTGTGTGTGTGTGTGTGTGTGTGTGTGTGTGTGCATATGTGTATATACATGTGTGTGAGGGGTTCCTGTCAAAGCTAGAAACGGTACTGTGTCCCCTGGAGCAGTTGTGAAGCCCTGATATGGACTGTGGAAACCAAACTCAGGTCCTCTGGTAGAGCAGCAAGTGCTCTTAACCACTGAGCCATCTCTCCAGCCTCTCCAAAATAGCCTTGTAGAGTAAAACACTACAGGAGTTTGACCTTTATGCGGAGGAAAAAGATAGATGGTACTTAGTTCATCTTCACAGTGGAGCGCTTCGCTGGACCTTTGCTCCGTACTTTCGCTGCATAACTGAACTGCCATATTCATTGCTTTGATTATAAACCTGGTCCAAAGATGTAGCTGCTCCTCTGCACCTTTCTTCAAGATTTCTAATTCAACAGGCAAATACTTACTGGTGATAACTTCCTGACTCCTATAGACACTGAGATTACAGAGAAATCATACCACCCCCACTAAAGCAACTCATTGGTTCTTTTTAAGTTTTTTTTTTTTATATTCATTTACTTAATCTTCATAATTAATCTTATAACTTGATTCCTCTGTCCCCTCCACTTCTCAAACCTGGGGCATGTAGGCAGGCTTTGTTAGCCCAGTGAAATCATACCTGCAGCAAATATTGCTTTCAGTGTTGCTTATTGTTTCTGATCTCATGCTTTGACCATTATGTGGTCCCAGAAAAAGAGAGCTTTATGATGAACATGTACCATTTAATTGTATCATTTAAGAAAAAGAAAAGCTTGCCGGGCGGTGGTGGCGCACGCCTTTAATCCCAGCACTCGGGAGGCAGAGCCAGGCGGATCTCTGAGTTCAAGGCAGGCCTGGGCTACCAAGTGAGCGCCAGGAAAGGCGCAAAGCTACACAGAGAAACCCTGTCTCGAAAAACCAAAAAAAAAAAAAAAAAAAAAAAGAAAGAAAGAAAAGCTCTTTCTTTCCTATGCTGTTCCTTTGATCTTCTAAATGGAAAACTAAGACTTCTTCATAGTGACTCAGCCAGAAAGTAGTGAGAACAGAGCCGGAGTTCAAGCTTCTTGTAATCTGGAAACTCAAGCCTTTTCTATTCTCCACCTGGATATACTGCATTACCTCTCTGCAAAGTATTCCATACTCCCAACCTGCTTCTCAATTCTAGCCTGCTTACCTTTCATGTGTTCTTAAAGGGCCCTGCTTTCCATTCATAAACCCCCAAGTGACCTGTTTTCTCCTGTCTGTGCCACTCCAGATGGCCCAGGACTTAGATACAGGTTTGTTCCTTACTTGAAATTTTGTTATTCAGGTGTCATTCAGGAGATTAGGAAAGTTTTACGTGGGTTGATTAGGTGGCTTGAAAACTGGTTTGCTTGCTCTTTATCTCCTTAACAAGTGAAAGAAATGCTTTATCCTTTCCATGTTTTTTTCTTGGTCATATACATTAAAACTTATGATTTATGAATTTAAGCACAATGTTTAAATATGTTGTTATTATAATATATTGAGTGCATTGTTTTAAAAACACATGAACATGGGCTGGAGAAAGGGCTCAACAGTAAAATCACTTATTGCTCTTCCAACAGGAAAAGAGTTCAGTTCCTGAGACCCACATCAGGCAGCTTACAACTACTCATGACTCCAGCTCTAGGACACCAATGTGCCCATCTGGTCTCTGAGGGCACTTTCATGCATGTGTGAATGCAGACACATGCACCTGTGTACACACCCCCACACATTCACCCATACCACCATACACAAATGAATACACACACACATATGGAAAGTCTGTTCCAATACTTAAAACATACATTTATACTTCTGTTTCTCTAGTACCACCATCAGGGTTCTCTAGAGCAGGGTTCTCTAGAGCAGGGGTCTCAACCTATGGTCCATGACCCCATTGGAGTCGAATATCAGATAGCCTGCATATCAGATTTTTACATTTTATGAATTAACTGTTAAAATAGTTTTATTGGCCGGGCGTGGTGGTGCACGCCTTTAATCCCAGCACTCGGGAGGCAGAGCCAGGCGGATCTCTGTGAGTTCGAGGCCAGCCTGGGCTACCAAGTGAGCTCCAGGAAAGGCGCAAAGCTACACAGAGAAACCCTGTCTCGAAAAAACCAAAAAAAAAAAAAAAATAGTTTTATTGTTGTGGGTTACCACAATATGAGGAACTGTATTAAAGGGTCACAACATTAAGAAAGTTGAGAGCCACTGCTCCAGAGGGACAGTACTGAGTGAGTGAGTGAGTGAGTGAGTGAGTGAGTGTGTGTGTGTGTTTGTGTGTGTGTGTGTGTGTATATATATATATATATATATATATATATATATATATATATATATATGTATGGTGGTATTTTATTTGTACTGAAATGTGATTTTAATTGTATGTTAATAAATAAAGTTCCCCAGGGGTCAGAGCTATTAGAGCCATAGCAAGAGGGGGGTGGTGGTGGTGGTGGTGGTGGTGGTGGTGGTGGTGGTGGCACATGCCTTTAATCCCAGCACTTGGTAGACAGAGCTAAGTAGATCTCTGTGTGTTCAGGGATACAGCCAGCATTGGAGACATACGCCTTTAAGACCTGGAGGGCTGTACTTACAGGCAGCGACGAGGCAGTCATGTATTTGGGTTTACAACCAATGAGAAGGCAGAACAGAAAGACTATATTAAAGACAAACACACGGGAAGTAGCTCTCTTTCAGAGAGGTAGGAGCACCGCAGGAAGAAGGGTAAGATTTTAGCTCTGAGCTCTGACCTCTTGGCTTTCTCTTTTACATTGGTTCTGTGTTTCTTATTTAATAAGACGGTTGGTTACATCTACATATATATATATATATATATATATATATATATATATATATATATATATATATATATATCTTGCTAGTCTACATGACTGCCTCCAATGGAAAGGCCAAGAATCTAGCAGTTGTTCATGAGGCTGAATGTCTCAGTTGCTCTTCTGTCTTTGTTGGAATCCTGGAGAAGTTAGGTTCCAATACCAGTGAAATAATGCGTAAGCAGCAGGATAGATGAACTTGCCAGAGAGTGAGAGGAAGGAGGCAAAAGCAAAAGCTTTCTTCTTCCATACCCTTTAATGTGGGCTTCCACCAGAAGGTGTGGATCAAATTTGAGGTGGGTCTTCTGACCTTAAATGATCTAAATTTAGGGTAGGTCTTCTCACCTCAAATGAGCCAAGAAAATCCCTCACAGGTGCACTCAACTACTTGGGTTTTAGTTGATTACAAATGTAGTTAGGTTGGCAAACAAGGTTAACCATTACAGTGTTAGTATCGCAATCTTATTTTTCTGAGAAGCTGGGAGTGGACCTGCATGTAAAAGGGTCTTCAGTGTGTATTTCTGACTTGAAGGAAATCATGGACTGAAGAGTGCTGTTGTAGGGACTTCTGCAGTGTCCATCCTTCTCTTCCCAAGGAAGGCATATAAAAGTTACCCGGACATTTTAACAGTCTGCGTGGTTTAGAACCAGGTTCATTATTTGAGAATTTTGGATATCGGAATGGATATGGGAAGAGATGAAGATTCTGTTTCTTTAGCAATTTATAATTTTGAATATTTCATTAACAGAAAATGATAGATTTTCAGAGGTTTCTAGCAAGAAGTCCTACATGAAATTATGTAGTATTGGCTAGAACTGGTTCTAAAATGCTTTTCTTAATTTTTAAAAATTCGACTCACATTATTTTAGTGGTCACAATATTTGTGTGTGTGTGTGTGTGTGTGTGTGTGTGTGTGTGTGTGTGTGTGTGTGTGTGTGCATTTTCATGTGGGTGCACATTGTATGTGGATCCATGGGCTTATGCATGTACATATGTATGATGTCTTCGAGGACGTTGTTGAGTATTATTTCTCAGGGGCCATCTGCCTTTAAATAATTTTCTTTTGATACAAGGCATTCACTGGCCTGGAACTCAACAGGTAGCCTGAGCTAGTGCCAGCAAGCCCCCAGATAGCTGTTCATCTGTACCTCCCCAGAACTGGGATTATAAGCCCATCTCCATGTCTGGCTGTTTTGAATGCAGATTCTAGGGATTTAACAGATCCTCAGGCTTACAAAGCAAGCACTTTACAAACTGAACTATCTTCCAACCTAGATATGAAATATTATAAAAGTAATCATGGATTTGCTTTTTAATTCCACAACATGACCCTATATTTTGTTCAAAGGTCTTGTGTTCATTGGGGATGGACTTGCCTACAGGAACTGAATTTTGAGACCTTTATTTTTCAAATTGGAGATCTTGATTAAATTTGTCATTTTAAGTCTTGCTCTGCTGTTTGGAAACAGATGTCTAAATGCCCTGTATCTTGTTTAGCTCTTTTTAATCAGTCATGCATACTATTAATCTACTGTAATGCTCTCTTCCTATCATTTGTTGCTCTTTTTGTTATATTGGCATTTAGAATGCATTGCTGCCATTAAATATTTATTCTATTTGGTCTCTTATTGAATGAGTAATAATTATTATCATTTTAAGATAAAGCCATTAAGATATAATATTTGATGAACTTTAATTGCTAATTGTATTAGTTATTTTTTGTTTTTTTGTGATAAAGCACCATGGCCAATGCAACTTACAGAAGAACTATTTTATTTTGGCTTCGTGTTTGAGAGGGTTAGAGTATATAATGGCAGGGACAGCGTGATGGCAGGAAAAGGAAGGTGAGAACTCACATCTTGACCTTACACCTTATATATTTATTGAAATAACATTGAAAAAAAGCTGGAAAATCTCTGAAATTAGTTAGAGGTCTAGATTAGGTTACCTTATACCCTTGAGCAATTTAGATTCTTCTTGGGTGCAGTATATCTATAGAATAAGTGAGGAGACCTGTTTTCAAGTTCATGTCCCCTTTGGCCCAGTGAGTCTGCTTCCAGAAATCCAGCATCCTTGAAAGTTCATCTCCACCTCCTCCTATTCTCCTTTCCTTGTGATGGTGCATTCCCTCTTGTTTTATATTAAATGAATTCAGTGAAGAACTGTCTTCTTCCTCATCCTCATCCTCTTCCCCTTCTTTAATACACAGTTGAGGCTTTGGGCTATTTCAGAACATTGTTTATGGTATTATGTTGTAGAGCTTTTGCTCCATTTGTTCTTTGGTCTCTGTTCATTTTGTAATTGTAGAATTATGCTGGCACATCTGTAGTAAATTGTTTTGATCTCTCATTGGATTCTTTACTTTGGGCAGGTGTCATAAGTCATTTCCCTAGGTGGCAGACTCAAAAGTTGATTTGTTTCCAGGACTATTTCTGAGATCAATAGCTTGAAAGGGGGGGATAAAGGAGAACTGGCTAGGGGAGACATTGAACTGAGTTTCAGTTGCAAAGAAAGCCTTTGCTGATCTTAGGGAACTGTGTTATGGGTGACCCTTTAGTCTTCCCTCTACTAAGGCATAGGACTCAACTTCAGTTACTTATGTCACTTAGTCATTGAACCAGAGGTGTCCTGAGAAGAAGATGTGACATAATAAGGCTGCTTTCCTCATCTTAGTGCAGACCCTATAGAGGGACTAAGACATGTGAACTACTAATATCCCCAACACTTTGCAGGAGTGAGTCGTCAGTCCTAGGAGTTGGGATGGATAGCTTTCCCAGATCTACTGCAGTAGAGTATGGTCTTGCATGTACTCTAGTTCCCCTTTTTAAATAACAGAAATGATTAGAGGGAGGGGCCTTTTAATTTCAACTTTATATATATTTGTTGGTATTCTTTAAGGTAAATAGTTTTTTTTTTCTCACCTGACATAGTATGAAGCACACTACAGGTGGGTTATAAGTGACTATTTCCTCTTTGCCGGATGTCTTGCTCCACACTGCACATTGCTGTTTTCATCTGTTGTTCTGTTCAAGTGCATGGATGTAGGGCCATCTACCGAAGCATGGACAGCCTATCAAGGGCACCCCCCTAAGATTCTGACTTTTCCTCCCCCAATAGCCATCACTTGCCAATAACTTCTCAGCTAGGGGAGGGACTTCGTGAACCCCTCTCCCAACCATGCTGGGTTAGGCTGGCTTGATTTTATATGGGTCTTGTACATGAAGCTTCTCTAAATTCATTTGTGAAATGGCCCTGTCATGTACAGAAAACACTGCTTCACACCATTCCTTTGTGAAATGGCCCTGTCATGTAAAGAAAACACTGCTTCACACCATTCCTTTGTGAAATGGCCCTGTCGTGTACAGAAAACACTGCTTCACACCATTCCTTTACTCCCCTACTCATAATCTTTCTGACACTTCTTCCCCTATGACCTCTGAACGTTCCAAGGAGGGGATGTGATACAGATCTCCCATTTAGTGCTGAGCACTGCACAGTCCCTTAATCTCTGCATGTTGACCAGTTGGTTTCTCTGTATTAACCATCATCTACTGCAGAAAGAAGCTTCTCTTATGAGGGTTGATTTACCCACTAGTATTTGGTTATAAGACAAGCTTTTATGGAACAGTTTAATATTACATCCATTTAACAACAACAAAAATAGTAACAGATTCTCCCCTAGGACTTATGACTTACCCAGTCACTGATTCTTGGTCCACTTAATAGTACCAGGTATAAATTCTGTCTTGTAGAGCAGGCCCAAGATCTAACCAGAAAGCAGTTAGTTACCTCCATAATATTCATGCTGCAGTTGCACCAATAGGTACATCGTGCCAGGCCAGTTGTTATTATAGCTTGCAGGGCTCTCCACTGGGAAATGTTGTATGCCCAGTACCTTGCATAGAGTTTTCAGTTGAATGCCCACTTGATTTCTTTTTTTTTTTTTTTCATTTGAGTATGTGTTGTCAGTCATAGAGTCTTGCCATCAAATTCTGGAGGATAACCTACAAAAAATATTAATATCCTATTTAAGGGAGAGGTCTGTAGGATACCACTGGCCCACACCTGGCACTGGGCTTTTTGTTTGATAATGTATAATATCTGAGAGAGGAATTACTCCTTCCTCCCTTCCATAGGAAGTTAATCTTTTGACACTAAAATGCCAAACATGGACTAGAATACCTGTATTCATACTGTAATGAAGTGTCTTTTTTTACCATTTTACACAGCTTTTCTCAGTTATAAATAAGCAAAACTTAGATGTGCAGGTGCAAAAAAGGAGGATGTTCAGTGAGTACCAGGCTGCCTGAAGATGTGAACATCTTCTATCTCACTTAGAGATGTACTGGTAATGACCAGATTTTTAAAAAAAGACACATAAAACCTATGTACATCTTTGTACCTTAAAAATGGCTTTCATCCTTGATGTTAAAGCTTAGATTAGGGAAAGTGATTTTTTTTTTTTCCTCTACAATTGATCATTACAAATACTGTAATTCCAGGTTCTCCAGCTGGCTAATGTATATGATCCCTAGAAAGTGCATGAAAAATGACATACTGATATGCATTTGTCCTTTTGTCTTAGGAATAGACTATTTATATTTAATTCAGTTCTCAAAAGAAAGTCATTAAAATAATAATGGATGAGGACTATTGTAAAAGTTTGTCAAAATAATTATTTTCGTTATTTTTTGTTTGAGGTTATAACTATAATTATATCATTTCTACTTTCCCTTTCCTTCTTTCAAATCCTTTCATATAACCCTCCTTGTACTCTTTCCAAATCATGGCCTCCTTTTTCACTAATTGTTGGTACTTGCATATGTGGATATATATGTACAAATATATTCCTAAATATAACTTGTTTAGTCTATATAGTGTTACTCACATGCATGTTTTCATAGCTAACCATTTGGTTTTGGATAATCAATTGGTGGGCTCTTCCCAGTGAAGACTGTTTCTCCTCAGCATTCCTTAGTTGCCCATAGTTCTTTGTATAGGATTGAGTCCATCTGGGCTCTCCCCAGGCCACATTAGCGTGTCTGTTGTTGTTGGCCTTGTTCAGCATGTGTTTAGGTAGTCATATTGGAGAGACTTAATGGATGTAGCTTCTAATATTCCTAGGAGACACAATCTCACATCAAACTCTCTGTTTCTCTGGATCTTACAATCTTTCTGCACCCCCCCTTCCACAATAATCCCCAAGTCTTAGGTTTAGGAGTTGTGCTGTAGATGTATCCTTTGGGACTGGGCTCCACATTTTTGCATTTTGGCTGGTTGTGGTTTTCTGTAATGGTCTCTGACAGCTGCAAAGAGGAGGTTTTTGTTGTTTGAGGGGTGAGGATGACCTTTATCTGTGTATAAGGACAAATATTTAGACTGTAGTTAGGAGTTATGCTTGTTTAGTATAATGGCAGTTGTATATTCTCTTCCACGATCCCTGACTTTCCTAGCCCTGTTGATTGGTGAGGTTTCCAGTACCAGCTCTGAGTTCCCTCTCGTGGAGCAGCTCTTGTATCCAATCAGTGAGCTGTTGGTTGCCACCAGGATATGGATGCCACTGCTGTACCCCTAGGGTTATCGTGCCGTGCTGGTCTTCACTGTGGCTCTTGGGTATCATAGCTAGGTAGGACTGTTGGTTGCTTCCCTCCTTGGGAATCTATAATGGATTTTTCTAGTATAATGAAAGCTAGTCCTTAGTGGAGAGGTTTTCGTCAGTACCAGCTCAGGGCTTCCAGACCCTTTTTCTGAAGTGCAGTGTCTTCAGCAATGGGAACTTATCTTTTACCTCTAAAGGGCAACCAAGTGAAATAGCAAAAATAACCGTTTGAGAGTGTTTGGGAAAACCTTGACCAACAACTCAAAAGAGACTTCATATGCCTGGTGCTGGGGTTTTGTTAGATAGTCTTTGGCTCCAAGGGAAGGGAACATTGTCATCCCCAAATGGGAAAACTTCATTTAAAGTATTTATTCATAGAGAGATTTATATGTATTATTTGATCTTATTAGATCAATACTTATTAGTGTGGTTTCTTATGACTTTTTCAAATATTCTGTTACTTTGCCCTCCTCTCTCCTTCTTGTGTATTTATCTCCACCCCTGACACCCCTCACATTCTAATTAGCTTTGAGCATTTCCTATTTCCCTATCAGATCACTTATACCTTGTGATTTTCTATTCTATTGCTCCCCCAACTTAGTCCTTTTGAGGCTATTAATATTTAAAGTTATTTTTGAAATGAGTGTGTTAATGGTACTCATGTTGTTGATTTTGAGTGGTCTTGTTAGTGGTCTTAGTGGTATTTCATGTTTTAGAAGTATGGCTTTGTTTTTATTCTAGAATATCTTGGCTATTTTCATTCCTCTCTTCAACCTAAAGATTGCTCCCTGTATTTTCTTTAGGTTTGACTTACTGGCTAGGAATTTTTCAGTTTGTTTATATCATTATGGAAAGTTTTTCTTTGTCCTTTGTGGTTGTTTAAATAACAATGGCCCCCATAGGCTCATGTATTTGAATGCTTTGTTATCAGGGAGTGGAACTATTTGAAAGGATTAGAAGGATTAGGAGGTGTGGTTTTATTGGATTGTGACCTTGTTGAAGGAAATGTGTCACTGGGGGTGGGCTTTGAGGTGTCAAAAGCCTTGGTCAAGCCCAGGCCAGTCTCCCAACTCCCTTACTCCCTCACCCATGCTCTGCCTACAGATCAGGATACAGCTCTCAGCTACTGCTCCAGCACCTGGCTATATGCTGCCATCCTCCCTGCCATGTGAATAACAGACTAAACCTCTGAAACTGTAAGCAAGTCCCTAATTAAGTGCTTTATTTCATAAGATGCCTTGGTCATTGGTCATGAGTATCTCTTCACAGTAATGGAGTAGTGATTAAAATATCCTTTAAGTATGGCAGATAGTTTTGTGGGGTATATTAGTCTAGGTTGGCCATCATGGTGTTTTAGGATTTGAATGCATTGTTACAGGATTCTTTGACTTTCAGAGTTTTGATTGAGAAGTCAGCTGTTATTATGATGGCTTCCTATTGTATGCACACATGGTTTGGGGTTATTGTTGTTGTTGTTCATACATGGTGTTTTAACTGATACAGTGTGAGGATTTTCTTTTCTGGTCTTGTCTGTTCGGTCTTCCTTGTGTTCTTGTATCTGTAAAGGTGCATCTTTCTTTGGGTTTTGAAAGCTTTCTTTTCTAATCTTCGTGAAGATCTGATCTATACCATTGACTTGGGATCCTTCTCCTACTATGCCTGTAATTTGAAGGTTTTGTCTTTTCATGGTGTTCTACGTTTTCTGTATGTTTCTTTCCTTTATTGTTTTTTCTTTTTCATATTCTTTCCTTATTTTATCTAGATCCTATACTTTAACTTCTAGACTTGATAATCTGTCTCCTGCCTGGTTCATTCTACTTGTAAGGGTTTCTTTTGATTTTTCTGGTTGAATTATAGGACTTTTCCAGTCCATCTTCATTTCATCTTGAGTCCTCGCCAATGTTTGTATTTCTTTATTGAATTCTGTTTTCAGGTTCTGGATTCTCTTTGTCATTTCCATCAACCTCATGTTTGCGTTTTCTTGGGCATTACGTATTCATTTATTTTCCTTAAATTCCTTTCCCTTACTTTTATTGGACTGTTACTTTGTGCCTTTTTTAAACATATTGAATTCTTTGAAGTTTGTGATTGTTCTTTTAAATGATGTGTCCCTGGACTCATCTAAGTAATTTTTCTTGACTCACATTAATTTCTGTATGACTGATAGGTTTTGGAGAAGAGATGCTTGACATTTCATATGGTTTGTATTTTTGTGAAAAGAGTTGGACATGTGTACATTTTTTTGTTCATTCTCTCTCTGTTATGAACAAAGCAGGTTGAGGCAGAAGAAAGAATATCCTGAAGGATAGGCCTAGAGTGTGAAATGGCTTTAGATGGAATAACGTTGGGTGGACACACGGGCTTAGGCTGATGTGCAGAATGTACACCCTGATTCAAGCTTGGAGTGTGGGGGTAGATCTGGCCAGGTAGAGAGATTGGATGTGGTGGGGAGGGGTGGTTGTAGGCAGGCAGGGTTGTCTTGGTGGAAGCCTAGAGATTGGTTGTGGAGCAGGCAGGAATGGCCGCAATAGGCTGCAGCACTGGGTGTGGGACATGAGCTAGATCTGTTGAGTTGTGAAGGTTTCTGGAGGGGAGGGTCATACATACTTACCTAGATGACCCTGGAGAAGGAAGTGCTGGACCTGTCTGGGTGCAGAGGTTAAAATAATTGTTTTTCAGATATCATAACTTTTAAAAACAATATAGAACTATATTCCTCTTGATAAATTAGAGTACCATCAAATGAGAACATAGATACTAACAAAGGAATGTTTTAATGTTATGAATGTAATGAATGAATGAATCTGGATCCAGAGTTTTATATTGCTGTGGTGCTGTGGATGTTTGATTTTTGTTGTTGTTGTTGTTGTTGTTATAGTCTCCTTTGTGAAAGTAATCCTCCAGATACTCTCTGTGCTTTCTAATCCTGAAGAGTAAGTATATTAAATGAATGTATTAATATAGATTGAGATTGATTTTATAATGAATCTCTTTCCTAAATTTTATTACATATTTAAATTAAAAGAAAGCTAAGCCAGATCTCAAATAAATCCCTCTTTCGTGTGTGTGTGTGTGTGTGTGTGTGTGTGTGTGTGTGTGTGTGTGTGGTGCTGAGCACTGCACAAGCATTCTACCACTGCTACACATGGAGCTGTCCATCTCAAATAATGTATCAGCAAGAGTAGGTCAAAGTCATTGAATTACAGTTACAAAAAAAAAACCCTAGTGGTATTTGCAAGTTACAAAAAATTAGCAAGAGTCACACACAAAAAGTACAGATGTATTCCCCAAAGATAGACAGTGGAAAAAGAATGGATATTTTCACCATTCAGTCATTAACTTGTTTTATGGAGCTCCTACTTTGGCCATAGCGACCACGTATTTGTCTTTCCCCCTTAACTCTGGGTTTTAATGCACTCTGCAATTTGTTCTTTCTTCTCCTTAATGCAGTGTCTCAGCATTCCATGTCCCTTCCCAGCTCTTCTCATCTGTTACCTTATTTTGAACACTTCCCTCCCTTTTCTAATTTTGGATGTCACTATGTTGCCATTACTCAGAATGTAAGTAATTAATCTTCATTCTGGCACCTCTCTCAAATCACAGCTAGGGTGTTTTAACAATGAAGGTATTGGAGCCTTCTGTGGAGATCCTGGTCACAAAGTCAAGAGTGAGATTTTGGTATCTCTGTGTTGTTTTTAATATATGTTCTGATCATGTAGCCCAAACTAGTCTCAAATTTACAGTCTACTTGTGTTACCTTCTGAGTTTGGGGATTGTAGGAGAGTACCCCACATCTGGCCATCTGTGATAGTTTTAAACTTTTCATCAGTAATTTTGGTATATAGTCAGATTAGAAAAACTCAATAAAATGCAGAATCTTTCATAGTCATTTTAAATTGAGTGTTCTGTGGTAATTCTTCTGATTATTAAATTATCCCAATGCACAGATTATATACTTTGGTTAAATTTTCAAAGAGATAATGGAAAATAACCAGGATGAATAAATGATACTTATACTACCTATAAGCTAATTAGTCAGATAATTCAGCCATTTGTATTACAGTTTAATTATTCTGAAACCAATTTGCTTTGGTTTGAACCTTATCCTAATCACTTAGCTGCACAACCTTGGGTTCTTTCTGAGTTACTTTCCTTAAGTTGGAAATATAATGCGCCTGTTTTTCAGAGCCACTGCAAGGATGAAGTAACCAGTGTATGTAAAGTAGAAAAACACCTGAGACAAAGTCCTTTCAAAATTTTAGTTGCTATTGTTCCTAGATATATTTGTAGAAAACTGAGACAAAGTCCTTCAAAATTTTAGTTGCTGTTGTTCCTAGATATATTTGTAGAAAACACCTGAGACAAAGTCCTTCAAAATTTTAGTTGCTATTGTTCCTAGATATATTTGTAGAACGAGGACAGGAAACAGCTCCTTTACAAATGTGTTCACATTGGCTGAGGACGTGTCTCAGTTGGTAAAGTGCTTGCTTGTCATGCATGAAGCCCTAGGTTCAATCCTCAGCACCATATAAACTAGTTATGTGTCACAAGCCTGTGACTCCAGTGTTACAGAGGTGGAGGAAAAGAATCAGAAGTTCAAAATCATACCGGGTTGCATATGGAGTTCAAGGCCAGCCTGGCTAGAAACTCTATCCCTAGTCAAATACATACATACATACATACATACACACACATAATATATTATATATAGTTATGTATTAATTATATATATTAACTCTGTGTGTGTGTGTGTGTGTGTGTGTGTGTGTGTTTTTTGTTAATCCTTAGAGATTTTAAAAGCACTTATAGGGAGGAAGGGATTTAACTTTTTAGGTCACAATCTATTGGGGAAAATTATAAAGGCCACTCCACGTAGTTAAAAGGAAATTTATTTAGTGGATGACTTACAAATGAAGGAATGGATAGGTTGCGGGGGGTCTGGGGAAGGTGTATCGCAATCCAGCGGTGTTCTCTGGAGCTCTGCACAGTCAATCTCCACCGTCCAGGGTCCAGGCGCAGAGAGAGCGCACCCAGAGAGAGCGCTCACCCATCCAGCTCTCGGGTTTCCAGTACCTCCCCTCGCCCCGCCTCGTAGGCATGACAGTTGTCAGAGTCTCAATGGGGGTTGGAACTTCCAGATCAAAGCTGAAATGGCTACCCACTATATCTCCCCCTTTTTGTTTAAATAAGAAGGTTCTAAACTAATACAAGACTATATAACAAAGGAATGGTTATCAAATATTGTCCAGAAATAATGAGGGATAATGACCTAGATAAGATGTAACTACAACCAGTGCAAACAATATCAAGCAAGAAACACATTCTAAAATCCAGAGAAGTATAGAGCATAGGTAAACGGCATGTTATAAAGATCATTTAAAGGTGTCCTATCCTAAAGAACCTGAATCTAATACTTAATATATTCTATCTAAGATATTATATATACTAAGTTGTAACTATAACTGCTAGTCTTCAATCCCATCAAAGACCTGAGAAGGAACATAATGGTACCTGAGAAATGGTAGACGGATGCAAGCAACTTTCGGGAATCTTGCAAGAGTAGACCAAGACAGCTGGCAGCCTGGACAGTCACCTAATGTTTCTCAGCATTGTTGGTGCATTCAAATTGGCTACAGGCCTAGAGTATCTGACAGACCATTTTCAGAAGCAGGATTTCTGAAAGACCATCTTACCCTGTCTTGGCAGAGTACAGTGGTCGCTTTCCTTGTGTCCCGCTTGTCTAGAAAGGACAGCATTGCATTTGTACTGTCAGCCATCAAGGCAAGGGCAGTTCTTTGCCCAGTAGGCCATTTTGTGCCAAGAAGACAAACTTCTAAATGGAAATGTCTTAGAAGCCCAACATTCTCTCGGGATCAATTGGTGCAGCCAGGATCAATTGTGCCTCACGTCAACAGAATTTTAAGTTATTTAAATGCCATATTCTCTAGGTCTATGAAGTGTTTGAAGATTACCTGTCCATCTGACCTATGTATCTGTAAATCTGGATAACCTAACTAATGTAACTATAGAGATGACAGGCATAGGCGACTATAAATCTATAAATCTTATCTACCGAAATAACCTAAGGACTAAGGCTTCACGTAAATAAGGTAAACAGTCTATAAGCGAATGAATGTATGGTGAAGAACGATGACTTCAAAATTGTGACAATATACAAGATATTTATAACAGAGGTAGGAATATATAGTGCGATATGCAATATGACAATAATCTTAAATATATATCAATATACCAAATATCCTAACAGAAGTAGAACATATATAAAGTATGACAGATATAAATTTACATTTGTATCAATATAAAAATGTTTCAAATAAGAGTAGAAATACATGTACATTATAACAAATATAGTTCTATATTTGTATCGATATACAAATTATCTTAAACAGGAGTATAAAAATAGTTTACATTTGTATCAACATATAAGAATCTATAACAGTACAAATTACAGTGCAAATTGTCTAAGGTTGCTATTTTACTAAGTTTGTTTACTAGTATATACAATGATTTACCATCATATCTTATACCTATCCGTTCCATTTCTTCTCCCCCCCCTTATTTTTTTTTTACAATACTGAGTTAATATTTTCTTCCACCCCCAACCCTATAACCGTCATCCATAACCCTGAGAATTATGAAACCTAAGGGAGAAGGGGCGTCATTTTCTTAGAATTGCTTCCTGCCGTTTAGGGGGTGATGTTATCTCTGTTGGGTACTGTGAGAAAGCTCAGATAGTTAAATCTCAGTTAGACTAACTGTAGGTTCTGCAGCAAGTTTTAGAGTAATGGGTAAGATTGTCTGAAATTCTGGCAAGAAGTGTAGTATGATGATGATTACCATGGCATCATTCTGGATTGGGTAGAGTTGTTGTTGTTGGGGCCCCATCTTCCTTCTGGAGACTTCTGAGATTGCTATTGGAAAAACTTATTTGTTATCAAAAATGGGAGGTTTGGATTTAAAGAGGACATAGCATGTAAGAAAGGATTCTGAGAAATCAAGAGTAAACATGGAGAGAATTAGAATTTAGAAGACAATGGTCCCTTTTTATTGGTTTCCTTCTGTCTCACACCAGAGGGCTCTTCTGATACGGGACTGAAGAATCTCTCAGTCGGTAGAGCATGAGACTCTTAATCTTAGGGTCGTGGGTTCGTGCCCCACGTTGGGCGCCATATATTGGGGAAAATTATAAAGGCCACTCCACGTAGTTAAAAGGAAGATTTATTTAGTGGATGACTTACAAATGAAGGAATGGATAGGTTGCGGGGGTCTGGGGAAGGTGTATCGCAATCCAGCGGTGTTCTCTGGAGCTCTGCACAGTCAATCTCCACCGTCCAGGGTCCAGGTGCAGAGAGAGCGCACCCAGAGAGAGCGCTCGCCCATCCAGCTCTCGGGTTTCCAGCACCTCCCCTCGCCCTGCCTTGTAGGCGTGACAGTTGTCAGAGTCTCAATGGGGGTTGGAACTTCCAGATCCAAGCTGGAATGGCTACCCACTACAACAATCCATTATTTGGATTCACTCACAACCTTTTGGGATTCCAAAGGCTTAAGAAGCACTACCTCTCTCTCAGGCTCTGCCATCCTCAGCATACACAGCTTGTCTCCTAGGCTCAGACCAGCTCCACTCCATAGCTGCCACTGTTCTTGGCAGTTGTCCCATAGTCCTGCCATCTCTAGTGTGCTAGAGTGTCCCCAGGCTTCAGCTTTACCATTGGCCTCCTGGCTTCCCTTCATAGACTCCAACCATGCCACATGATGCCAAGCCTCAGCTTCTCTCCATGATGCCGTCAGTCCTGGGGTTCCCAGTGTAACAAACTGCATTTTCACCAATGGCATCTCATAGTGTCGAGCCTCAGCGGCTCTCCATTACCCCTCACTCTGTAGCTCTCATGCTGCCCAAACCAGTAACATGTGGGAGATTCTTACACATTTATTTACCAAGATTGGCTGATGGCATGTTGTCATGACTACGGCAACTCTTATAAAGGGAAACATTTAGTTGAGGTGGCTCACTTACAGTTTCAGAGGTTCAATCCATTATAATCATGGCAGGGAGCATGGCAACATGCAGGCAGACACAGTGCTGGAGTAGTAGCTGAGAGTTCTACATCTTACAGGCAGCAGGAAACTGACTGAGACACTGGGTGCTATCTTGAGCATAGGAAACCTCAAAGCCCATCCCACTTCCTCCAAGAAGGCCATACCCACTTCAACAAAGACAACCCTCTGAATAATGTTACTCCCCATGAAATTATGGGGGCTAATTACATTCAAACTGCCACACATGTGATGCAACCTTGGCCTCTCTGGAGCACTGCTTCCATGTACTGATCCCTAGGAAACACTTTAATGCTGAGTTCTTACAACTGATTTCTCAGCCCCAGGTAACCAGTATCAATTACCCCCATAAAGCAAAGGTTTCACTTCAGTGGCTCTAGACTCTTGGTAAACAGCTGACCAGAACCACTAAATCTTGGACTTTTTTTTTTAATTTAATATCTTTAGTTTGAGAATTATGTTTGACAGATGCCTAGAGTTTCATAAAGATGATATCAGTGATGGTGTAAGTCCTTAATACTAATTCTAGCAGAACTAATGTTTTTTGTCTATGTGTTTTAGAAGTTGGAATTTGGATTCACAGTGTATCTGCAAAAGGAGATTGCCAAAAGCAACACCTCCCCCCTTTTAAAGTACAAAAATTAGAAGTTATACATCCTTAAAACTCAATTATAAAATAAGCATGCCTGATTTTCTCCATACCAACCCATTCTGCTTATGGCTTTATCTGTCTCCATCAATGGTGTTACATGATTTTTCTTGGGGGAGCATAAAAGCACATCTGTTCACCGAAGATTAGACATCAAAAGAACAAAGAAACATTTCCAACCACATTCAGATAGGTGGATGAAGCAGTGATTTTTAGGGGTTACCAATAGCAATGTGAGTGTGGGATACTTATAGGAGCATGAACGGCTCAATGTCATCTTCGTCACCAAAAAGTTCCACCTCAGCATGGATGACAGTGATTTTGAGATCTGCATCACTGGAGGCTGTGCACGATGTCCCTACAGCATCTCTTTCTCCCCCCAGGAGAGAAATTTTCAATCCTGATGGAACAGCTGCACACCAGTTGACCATCTCCTTTGTTTGTTTGTTTCTTCATTTTCTTCAGTTCATAGCCAGTCCTCATCATAGCCAGTTATACCAGGAGGACTTCTTGGCTGAACCTTAGAAATATATCCAGAATCCAGCAGTTTCTTACCCTCTTTATTCTCCTTGCATATGATTGGCTGCTTGTTTTCTCATTTATATTATTGGCAAGTCTTCCTACTCTGCTTTTATCACCATCATTAGGCGGTTTTAGCTTAGTATCCTTGATAGTCATTCTTTTACTTCTCTGCTGGAAGTTCGACTGTGTTCAGTACAATTTGAAAATCCAAAGTCCCGTGAGAATTGACATCTACCGCTTCCAGCATTGTTTCCCATACCTCCATTGCTCTGTCTCCAGTGTGAACTCTCCCCTTTCCCCTCACTGCATGCTTCATCCCTTCACTTCATTTCCGCCTTGGCTTAGGTACCCCCCCCCCACCAACCCCTAGATTGTCCCTACCTTGGTGTTTGATCCTGTAGTGTATTTCCTCCCCTGTTTCATAGCCAACCCCTGTTAGTTTATGCTTTCCAAAGTCCTTGCTGCTGTCTGCTCCGCTGTAGAAGTTGCCTGAATATGATAATGAAGTTCTGTTGAGAAAGGAATCATGGTCTGCTTTGTCAACTGAACGATGACTTAAGTGCTGATGGAAGTGGTGAGGGTGAAGTAGCTTTGTGGTGGGTTTCATCTGAATCTAAACTTGTGCTTTTCTGTGACATTTGAGATGGATTTGCTAATCTTATTTGGAGGTTTTTAGACTATTAATATATATAGTTATGGTGTCATATAGCTGATTTTAAAAGTATACATGTGACTAAAGGGGAAAACCCTATTGTTGATTTCAGCATAAGTAAAACATGACATTGTATGAATCTGGAATCTTTCCTGCATAAAAATTCTTAATAATTGACAAATCTTCTTATTAAGGAGTTCAAGCTGGACCTAAAAGCCATAGTATTCTTAATTGTACCACAGTAGATACTGGCTAACAAATAACATGTGAGGACTATATATTTATTTGTTTATTATTTATTCATTATTTATTTTGAGACAGAGTCTTAGTATATAGTTGGGCCAGTGCAGAACTCAGTATACTGACCAGGATGGCCTTAAACTCATAGAGATCTACTTTTCTTTGCCTCTCTTGAGCTATGATTAAAGGCTTGTACCACTTTGCACAGCTATTTAAAATATATCGTACTTACTCGTTTGTGTGCATTATTTAGTCACAGACACATGGCATGGCACATATGTGGAGATCAATGGATATCTTCAGGGAGCTAGCTGGTCTTCTTCAATCATGTGGGTTGTCAAGCTTGGAGACAAATATCTTTACCCACGGAGCCATCTCACTGGCCCAATTACTATTATTTAGAAAATAATTTAGTTACAGCAAATTTAGCAAAATAAAAGATAAAATTACAAATATTGAAAGTTTACTTTCAATTAGTCCCAAATAAATACACACAGGCTTATATTATTTTTAAACTATGGTCATGGCAGGCTTCTCGCTAGCTAGCTCTTATATCTTAAATTAACCCATTTCTATAAATCTATACTTTGCCACGTGGCTTGTGGCTTAATGGTACCTTTACGTCTTGCTTCTCCTGGTGGCAGTTGGCAGGATCTGCCTTGCCTCTCCTTTAGAATGTTCCACCTAACCCTACTCTGCCTCACCATTAGCCAAACAACTTTATTTATCAACCAATCAGAACAACACATATTCACAGTATACGGAACGATATCACCCATCATTTCAGCACAAATAAAATATCACCACACTCAAGAGTACACTCAAGAGACAAGCTATGGCACTCCTAAGGAAAGGAAGCAAAACCAGGAACTCTGTGTTGATACATCAAAGCTACTAAAATCCCCAGTAACTAGTTCAAGAGAGATCAACAGTCTCATAAAACAGTGTAACAATAATTTTATAAATGCATAAAATTTGATTGTAGATCAGTGAAGTCAATGATAAAATCTAGTATGTCTTTGCATTTGTATGTCCTAGGATTCAAATGTAGGGCTCTGTGCATACTAGGAAAGTACCCCCAAAATAAATTACTAAAGTAAGTTTAACTATATGATAGTTGATTTTAGACTTCTCTCATTGTTGTGACTTAATATCTGATCGGCAAACCTCATAATGTGAGAGAGTCTCAGTCTAGCATAGCCAGGAGGCATGGTGAAGGAAGCCTGTGCTGAGACTGCACCTGGTGGCATACAGCACACAGAGCGCTAGACAGAAACAGATTCCCTTTCAGCTTTAAGTTTTAACACTTAATTCTGTTCATCAAGCCCACCTCCTTAAGACGCTACAGCTTTCAGAATTACACTCGGTGCTGGTGTGCAGCCTTCAGAACAAGAGCCCATGAGGGATGCTTTAGATTCAAACCATATTAGTGTCATTGAGTTGGCATAAAACATAATCAAATTAAAGCTCTAATGTCTATTGTTACCCAAAGTCAATCCATGTGGGTTTAACAGTTTTTATAGAAAAGACAAAACATTTAAAAAACATTTTACAGATGATTCAGGAGAGCGTGACTTTGGGATAAGGACAGTTTCATAAGTAGGCAATAGAAAGCTCAGCCAAATCCTAATGAAGATGGATAAGCTCACTATATTAGAATTCCAAACTCTACCGAGAAAGGAAAAAGTGAAACCACAAGGAGAGGAAAACTATTTATAATGTAAGTGAGGAGAGGCGAGGAATTACTTATGTATAAAAAGCTTATCAAGTAAACAAAAGTTACGTAGGAGGCAAAAATGGGTGAAAGAGCTTCTCAGAAGGGAAACAAGATTGGCTAATAAGATCACAAGAAGCTGTTGAGTCTTGTTAGCAGTGGCTTAGAAATTGGAAGCACAATGTGCTGTCATTTCTTACCCAGCACACAGAAAGCTTAAAGCTCAATGGCATCAAACTTTGATGAAGATTTTGAGCAATTAGAGTTCATCTATCACCTGCCTGCCTATCTATCTATCTATCTATCTATCTATCTATCTATCTATCTATCTATCTATCTATCTATCTATCATCTATCTACCTAATTTTATTGTTATATGTTGTGCTTTGTTTTTTGTTTTTGAGACAGGGATTCACTCTGTAACAGTCCTGGCTGTCCTGGAGCTCGCTTTGTTGACCAGACTGGCCTCAAACTCACAGAAACCCATCTGCTTCTGCCTCCTGAGTGCTAGGATTAAAGGCGTGTACACCCAGCTGAGCTCTTTTACTTTTATGAAATTAAAAAGCACATAAGATGAATTTGTGATTAAGAATATATAAACATGTGGTAAGAAGATAAAAGCTAGGAAGCAAGTTTACAATTCATAGCAGTGATTCATTGAAAGGGTTCCAGTATAAGGAGGGCATTCAGACTGGACTTCTGAAGGTGCTTCTTGGTTATACCGAGACACTAATCATTCTCATGTAGCATGATTATCATAAGCAATCTCTAGGTGGACTTCTTAAAGACACATGTAAAAACTAAACATCATGACTTGGTTTAGGTATCCTGGTAAATTTTCACTGTCATTGGAAATCTCATCATGCCTTCCATAGGTTGACTTGGGCTAGGCACTTTGAAGAATACTATTAACATCTGAAATGTATTATTACATCTCCATTATGTGAAGAAAGGGTAGCAACTTGTCTATAAGACAAGACTATAAAAGCTATCTTTAGCTCTGAGTGCTTAAGAAATTCCTTTGAAGGTGTCTGATGTTGGATCCTGGAAGTCCTTGAAGGAAGGTAGGGAGTTCAGGTGTACCCCTCAAGACACAGAAGCTTCATCAGTTACTATACAGGCAATCGCTAGGCTTTCAGAGTAGGAAGTGGTTAAACACTACAAGATGTTTAATAGGTGCTTTATAGTATTTTTATTAATTCTTTGAGTATTTCATACAGTGTATCTTGATCAAATTTACTGTCTTTCCCCAACTCTTCCCAGCTCTTCTACTACCTCCCTATGAAATTAACTTCAAGTTTTCTTCTTTTTTTAAAAAAACAAAACAAAACACTTTGTTATTTATTTGTGTTTGCCCAACTACTCCTGGATGTGGGGCCTGCTGTGCAGTGTGGTTGACCTACTAGGAGGTATCACACCAGTAATTAAAAAACAATGACTCTCCCCCTTCTAGCAGCTGTCAAATACTAATAGCTCTTTAACTATTGATGGAATTCCATGTCCACTTTCCTTCCTCCATACTGTGAGTTTTAGCTGGCTGGGGCTTGCACAGGTCTTGTGGATTCTATCACAATCACTGTGAGTTTAAATGTGCAACTGACCTGATATATCCTAAAAGTACTGTTATATCCTGAAAGTGACTTGATGTTATCTACAACCTTTGGCTATTACAGTCTTTTTGACCCTTCTTCCGTGAAGGTATCTGAGTCTTGGAGGTACAGATATGATATGTACATCACCTTTAGTTTAGTGCTAACACTTCATACTCTCCTATTCTTTATGTGTTGCCCTACTGGGGGGTCTCTTTGTTAACTGCTATCTATTGCAAGAAGAAACTTCTCTGCTGAGAGTTGGGAGATGTATTGGCATATGTCATTAGGAGTCATGATAATAGTGTGTTCACTTAGCAGAATAGTAATAGGGGATTTTCCCTTAGGGCCTACAGCCTATCTAGTCATAAGTTTTTTGGCTTCATTGGCAGTACCAAGTATGGGTTCCATTTCTTGAAGGGGGCATCAAATCCAATGTGAAAATGGTTGTCTACTCTGGTAACAATTGTGCCAATATTGTACCAGTGGGCATATCTTGTAAGGCCAGTCATTACTGTAGCTCTCAGGGTTCACAACTAGGTGAGATTGATGATTACTTTTCCCCTGCCAGTACTGTGCATAGCACCTTCCAGCTCTGTGAATGCTACCTAGTAGAGATGAGTCTTCTAGGTCACTTCCCACTTGATTTCTCCAAGTATGTGATGCCTTCATTAATAGGTCTTACTGTCAACTTCTGCAGAGTAACTAAGAGCAGTGGTGATAGCCTGTAATGTTTGGGGTTCTATGGGACTCTACTGGCCAACAATTCAAAAGGTGGGCAGCCCATTCTTTATCCTGGGCTTAAAATAAACTCTCATGGACCCAGAAACTGTGTGTGCAAAATATCAGCTGCTCCTTTGTCTATCTGGGGTTGAGGGAGAATACCCACAGCCAGTGGGTAGTTGTCTCAAAGAGGCCCCTGCTTTAAAGAGAGTTTCCAGACTGTGAATGATCAAGAAACTGGTCAGAGAGTACAGACTGAAGTACTATACTGTGGTCCTTGAGTGTGAGCAACTTGGAGCTGGTTCAGACACTCGTGGAGAAGTAGGAACATGAGCAGTTTTGATGCAGCTCACTGTTGCTGAACAAAACAGGCTGGTGAAGAAGCTGCTGTGGGAGCTACTTGCCAGCTCCCAGAGCTTAGAGGGCTACACCTGGGAGGGAAGCATCTTTCTCTTCTTCGTACGATCATTGCAAAGGCTCTGTTGTTAAGGCCTGATTACCTGCCTGACATTTCTATGGAGAAGTGCAGTTGATTTGGAGCTGAGATTCCTACAGTGTCAGCTGGTCCTGGAGGAATAATTTACTGTTACAATTCTAAACATAGTCACAAAACTGAGGACTTGCTCATCTCTACAATTTTCTTCTCTGCTTGATTCCTTATAATGCTAATGTTATTCTCTATAAAAGTGATTTGAATTAAGGGTTTATGTTATTGTCTGTATTTGTGAGACCAACCAAAAAATGTTTTCTTGGGGCTGGAGAGATGGCTCAGTGTGTGAAATGCCTGCCATGCAAGCCTGAGGACGTGATCTTGTCTCCCAAAACCTATGTAAAAACCAAGTGTGGGACTTTGTGCTTGTATTCCCATCACTGAGGGAGCCGAGACAAGCAAATCCCAAGGTGGAGCTCACTGACCAGAGTCTAGCCTAATTGATGAGCTCCAGCTTTAATGAAAGACCCTGTCTCAAAAAATAAGGTGGAGAGCAATTACAGAAGACCCTGACATTGATCCCTGCCCTCCCTACTTGTCCACCACCCATGTGCACTCACCCTTAGGAACATGAAGCAACACATACAAAAAAAGGTTTTGATTTAAAGTGGTTGAAGGGGGGAGGGATGGGGGGATGAGATGGTTCAGTGGATAAAGGTGGCTTGCCCTTCAACCCTAGTTAGACTCCATAGCTCATGCAAAGCTGAAAGAAGACAACCAGCACCCACTCTCTTACCTCCACATCCAGGCTGTGGCACATGTGCCTGTACACACACACACACACACACACACACACACACACACACACACACACACACACACACATCATAATAAATAAATAAGTAAATAAAAAAATGAAATTTTAATGTTTCTCCAGTTTCCTCCTTTTTTCTAAGAAGTTCCTTACCATAATTGCATACATTTCTATACAGTACAGTCTTGTAACTCCTGGAAGAACTAGATTTAAACTGAAAAGAACCAGGCCAAAGACAAAATAAACTTTGTTTGTAGAAAGCACAACTCACCCTGTTTTGCATTTACTGATGAATGAATGATGGTAGGTAACCGTTGATCCCCAGTTTGCATCTCAGTGGCCTAATAAAGGCCTGTCCCTTACCTATTGCTTCAGAAGAATGTTAGTGATAAGGAATAATTAGTGATTTGTTAACAAGATTAAATCTTTGATTATAATGTACAATAGATATACAAATTCTATAGTTAACTTTTATTTGCCTCTTAATTGCCACAGCCTGCTATGAGGTATTTTATCAGGCTGGAGAAATGGTTCCTATAATCTCTTATCCTCGGCCCCAGTGGACCTTACGATGTATTTTCTCCTAAATAGAAAAGGCAATGCAGTTCCATTATATGTTGTAAAATGTTGCAGTGCCATCCATTTTAGCTGTGGTTGTCAGTTCACTGGGACAGCATTCTGGGAGTGAGGAACAAATAAAAATGGCAAGCAGAGGATTTACTCATGGTTTTGTGCTAAAGAGGGAATAATATTGGCAGGTGGAGAATTCTTTGGACTCTTAAGCACTGAAAAAGAGGTTCTGGCCAAGAGAAGGTAATGCATTAAACCCAAATCCATTTAAAATTCTGCTTTGTCTGGCTGACCATCATATTATGAGAACAGTCTGCTCCCAGTGTCTCCTGGGCCAGTCCTGTGACCTTCCCTTTGCCTCATGCAGCAGTTGGCTTGACTGGAGCAGGCCACTGTGCTTCTGGGAAGAGCAGAGTTCTGGGCAGTAGCACAAGTCTTCAAATATTGATGTGGTCGCTCCCCAAGTACGGCGGTATTGTATACTTTTATGCAGAAAGTCATTTCAACTCTTTTCCTTGCCAGAAATCATAATGCTGAACCTACTGATTGCCCATCAAGATAATTTGGGTAACTATAGAGTTTGCTTTTTGGATATTTATATAGCACACACACATAATGTGCATGTTCAAAAGTTGTAATAATTTTAATGCTAACCTAAGATGGAAAAATAACTACTTTTTTGTTTTGTACCTCACATCTTTCATCTGAGTTCATATACATGGAAAATCCATGTAGTTATTCTATTTGCCAAACATAGGCAAGGGCTAGGAAAAGTAGTATGTATTAGCTTGTACTGTATCTAATTGCCAACTTGATAGTCAAAGATGGTGAAATGGTGGCAGTTTACATGACCCAACCTAACAATGTAGTATCAGTGGTGCAGTGATCTGGGAGTGTATCAAACCAGAGAAGCCTGCACGCAGATTGGCATCAGTGTAGTGGACAAACAGAAATGGCTTTCGGGTGCTACAAGCTCCCGAGTTATTATGACTCCCTCCATGCCACAGTGGCATGAGTTTGATCGCTGTATAACAACGTATTTTGCTCTGCGGATTATTCACTATGAATCAAGGTAAAATGGTATGAATCCATGTAGCTTAATTCTTCCAATTTTCTTGTGTGGTTGTCCTCTTGGCATGGCATATGGCAGCTTCACTTCTGAACTCTGCTGCTTTTCTGACCTGTAAGTATCCAGATCATTGTCGGTTGTGTTCTTTATCTATTCATTAATGCCTTAGGTGGTGGTTGCTTACTTTTATGTAAATATAAAAGGCAAATTTAAACCTTGCTTAAAATAATAACAACAGAAATTAAAATAATAACAGAAAGTGTCTCCTCTACCATGAAGGTTGTGCAGCTTTTATTGATCTAGTTTATATCCTATTAAATTTTGAAGATTTTTTTCATTTATGTGTGTCTTCCTGTGTCTATTTCTGTGTAAGTGTATGCTGTGTGTGTAGAGCTAGACTTACTCTGCATGGGTGTAAGGCCACCTGCTGGAGCTTGGCTCGTCTCTCATGGACCACATCCCTGAAGAAAACTGACCCTCCCTTCCCTTGTAGCTGTCAGTTGCCAATAGCTCCTCAGCAAAGGGTGAGGGTTTTAGCCTTCATTCAGAAAATGCTGGGTAATTCTACGTGGGACACTCTCAGTTTCTACTGTTCAGTCCTGTGGAAAGTGCCAATCAAGTGGAGTCATTTTTACTGTCTCCTGACAGAAGGGAAGTAGCTAAGAAGCAGAGTTATGCCCTCACTGAAAGGACTTTTTGGCTATGTGATCTTATACTTAAACTTTCTGTCTTGCTGAAAAGACTTCACTTTCAGTTATTTTTAAGCTTCTTTCTTCAAAAGACCCTTTCTTGCCGGGCGGTGGTGGCGCACGCCTTTAATCCCAGCACTCGGGAGGCAGAGCCAGGCGGATCTCTGTGAGTTCGAGGCCAGCCTGGGCTACCAAGTGAGTTCCAGGAAAGGCGCAAAGCTACACAGAGAAACCCTGTCTCAAAAAACCAAAAAAAAAAGACCCTTTCTTTGTGAATGAACCAAGCAACAATAAAATATTGTAAAGTTGTGTTTTATACAATAACAAGAGGATTGAAAAAATGAAGGAAGATGAAATAAATATTAAATGAATACAAACTGTTGACGTGGAACACTTAAGATATTATAATAAGAAAGCACATAGATGTTATAAAACTGACTGTTGCTTGGGCAGTAGGTGGGAGCAGATTTGGTGAAGCAAAGACTTAGCACCAAATGGAGCTTAGATTTTAGGTATATCTTATTCCAAACAGTGGTAGAACTTGTCCATTATAGGATTGCTTTTTTGATAGTAGGAAAAGTTTAGAAATCATTGTTCTGCAGTCCATCTGTTTTTATTACCTCTATTTGGGTGAAGCTAGAGAGTGAGTAATAGTGCTGCCCTGGCAACTGAACAGTTAAGAATGCAATCTTTTACTTTTTCAGTAGCAATGATACCCACTTGAATTTTATCTTATGAAGAAACATGTCTGTGTTATATAAAGTCATACAAGTGCTAACAAAAATGTAATTTGATATGGAATTACTTCCATGCACAGAGACTCACAGTTTAGAAGTAATTTATCAATTTGTTTGAGCACTGTAAGCTATACTATACCATTTACTTTATAAAAACATGAATACCACCACTTAAGTGAAGCAGAACATCAGATTTACTTTGATACCAAGTTCACAATGACACCAGGCTTGGTGGGGTCCTATGCACTTCAATGTCATTGTTAATGATTTAAGGAATTGCCTTTTTACTTTGGGAACCAGCAAGTAAATAGAAATTATTTAGTCTGTGTTTTTATATGAATGTGCCTTGGTTTAATCAGTCAGCAGGGAGAGGAAATTCTGTAAAGCTTTTAAAAATATTTTTAAATGTTATGAATTTGTGAGTATGTGTGAAAAAGAGATAGACAGACAGACATACAGATACAGTATGGAATTTTATGTGTGGCAACCTGAAGTGGCCAGAAGAAGGCATCAGATCCCCAGAAGTTGGAATTACAGGTGAACCACCCAATTTGGGTGCTGGAAACTGAACTCCTGAACTCTGATCCTCTGCCAGAATAAAAAGTGCTGAGCCATCTCTCCTGCCCCAGAAATTCTTTATAATAGTGTTCTAGCCAATAAGATGGAATGATAAAGTTTGGTTATTTTCTTCCTCCAGGAAATTAACAGACCCAGGCTATAGTTCCCAACCCCACCCTAAGACAGTCAGACAGTATCCTAAACTTCTGTCTCAGCTGGGCGGCGGTGGCACACGCCTTTAATCCCAGCACTCTGGAGGCAGAGCCAGGCGGATCTCTGTGATTTCGAGGCCAGCCTGGTCTACAGAGTGAGATCTGGGACAGGCACCAAAACTACACAGAGAAACCCTGTCTTGAAAATAACAACAACAACAACAACAACAAAAAGCCCCCCAAAACAAAAACAAACAAACATAAAAAGCTTCTGCCTCAGTGCACCATTCTTCACATGGAACCTGCTCAGCTACATTGTTGGAGTGCAGAGATGAGAGCGCTTGAAAACTGTTGGAGGCATGTGAGCATTAGAGCCAGACTTACGGAAACTCCATGGTATATGGGAATTGACAGTAGGTAGAGGAAAGTCAAACTATAAATTTAAAAATGCAAGAGGGATTTGCATTATAATTCATGTAAAAAAGTAGAAGAAAAGGATAAGCAGACAAGAGGGGAGAAGTTGGTGCAGGGACAGAAAAAAATGGATACAATTGTAGCCCTGACAGTCTATTTGACAAATTTAAAGAATTGATTGTTATTGCAGACGTGATAATAGTTTTGTGGGTTGGTTTTTTTTTTTTAATGTCTCAATCCTTAAGACAGACATCATGAAATATTTATAAGTGGAATTTGTTGCAGAGAAACTCAAGGTGCTAGAGAGAAGGAAGCCAAGACTAGATCTTTTTAAGCCACATGAATTTATTGCCCATAGTTTTGGAAACTAGAAAGTCTACCACCAAAGTGCCAGAAGGCTTGGTATGTTATGAGAACTCATACCTCATAGATGGCACTTTCTGGTCTATATCATCACGTGACAGGAAGGATGAACAAGTTGTTTGAAGCCTATTTCATAGGAGTGATAATGACATAATCTTTTCCCAAAGTCTCTAACACATTTACTTGGGATGTTTGATTTCAGCATAGGAACTCTATGGGACAGGTGAACAGTGTTCTGTTGTATAGCATTTTCACAGGTGGGAAGTGTGTTGTGTGTGCAGTGTCTATGCAGGTGGACAGTGTGCTGTTGGTGTAGCATCTACACAGGTGGACAGTGTGTTGTCTGTTCATCATCTGCACAGGTAGATAATGTGCTGTGTGTCATCTACACCGGCAGGCAGTGTGTGGTTTGTGCAGCATCTACACAGGTGGACAGTGCATTGTTTGCAGCATCTTTGCAGGTGGACCAGGTGCTATGTTCCACATCTACACTGGTGGATAGTGTGCTATCTGTGTAGTATCTATGCAGGTGGACAGTGTGCTGTGTTCAATGTCTACACAATGGACAGTGTGCTGTTTGCAGGGATTTTGCTCCTCAGTAACCATGAAATCTCCTTGTTGCCTTTGGGGGTACACTTGTTCTTTTTCCTGCCTCTGTAACACAGTTTTATGAGTGTGCACTTGACTGGTACAGTTAGATTCTTTCCATAACTGAAGCGGGGCTCGTGCTGAGCTCCTTTACTGTCTCAGAGCAGAATTGATCTCGTTTTCACATTTGATTCACCCTCTACAGATTTTGAAAGGAAGAAAAATGGCATTGCTAGCTCACTTTAACTAGGCCAGAGTTAATAGGGGCAAGCTGGAAACCAGTCATTGTGATATTTGCTGCCTTTTCTTGCCTTGTTTGGATGTGCTAATACAGTAGGGTTTCAGGTGAACAGCCGTCAGCGTCCTGGAGTTATGATGCTTGGGCTTCCACTCCCCATACAGGTGGAAAAGTTTCTGTACCTGACTGTTAAGCCTAGTGTGTTGCTATGGAGTTGTCAGGAGAGGACATTGTGGTGAATGTCATTGGAAGTTTAAAGCATAAAACTCCTTTGTAGATAGCATCCAAAATTGTAGGATGTAACCTAGATAGCATGTTTTTGTGTAAACAACGGACCTAATTTGGACAGAACTTAGGATTCCAAGTCAGGAATTCTGACAGTACCAATAGCGTTTTGTTTATGGTTTCTGGCAATGATTATTTTTTTTTACATCAACCCCAAATGAAACTAATATTCCTCAAAGAACTATTTTCAGAGTTAAATGAAATAGCACATGTCAACACACAGCACTATGCCTGCTGCCTACCAGTCAGGGAGCAAATACAGATTCCTTTTATGCATTTTTCATTCCTTCCTTCCATTTTGTGTTTTTTCTTTATTGTTTGCTAAAATGTTTTATAGTGTCTTAAAAAGGATTAGTGTTCAGTAAGTTTGGCACTTTTTAAGATTCCACTTTGAAATCTAAGTATAATTACAATGAATATGTCTATGTTTAAAGACAATAAAAAGTCTAAATAATTCAAGTAAGGTGATGGAAGGAGAAGATTATGATCCATAAAAGCCTGCCCTCTGTTTGCAGGGCATGCGTTATCTTACTGAATACTACTATCAACTCAAGAAACATGTCTCATTTAAATAATTGTATCTTATTAGATGAAAAGATGTGTACATCCGTGCTCACCTCCAGTTCCCTTAAGAGCTCTCTACAGTTACCTGTAGTATTTTAACCACTAGGGAGATAAAGGTAGGATTTCCCTTTGAATTGAAAGCAGGCCGAGGAGAAAGGTTGGGGGTGAGAGAATATGCTTGAATTGTCTGACAGACGTTGTGATTTCATGGAACTATGTTCCTCCCAATTCAGATACCCTCGCCCTTTCATTTTAAACTGTGGCTTGCTTCTATATCTGTATTTCAAATATGTGAGAAAGGCAAAAATGATGAAGCATTATTGTTCTGTTATAGATTCCTGAATGTGAACAAATGATTTGATGGTATCAAATTAATCCATATGTGGCTGTAAAGCCTTAACAGTATTTTGGTGATTTTTTTTTTATTTTTTATCACTGATCCAAGGTGATTTAGAAGAATTCGGATTTTTTTTTTTTTGGTGCGTGCGTGCGTGTGTGCTTGCGTGCATGCGTGCGATGTATAACAGGCAAGTACTATAACCTATTTTAGGTTTTACTTAGTTGTCAATGATAGTGAAATAACAGAAAAATAAATTTCTTAGTTTGATTTACACTGTTACTTCACGTCTATTAAAAACGAAGGCTGAGTTACAGTGATTTTGGTTATGTTGAAGAATTAACTGATGAAAGTTAATCTGTATGTAGCTATTTTGCAAATTTAGTGAAAAGAGCTATGTTTGAAAAAAGATTGTTTTTAACATTAAAATTATACATTAGCCAATACAGTAAGAAGCGTCTAATTGCTTCCTGTCCCTTCCAAAATTACTTAGCCTGAAAAGATAGCACATATTGATTTACTGTATAGTAAATGTTCAATTGTCTCTGTTCCTCTAAAACACACACACACACACACACACACACGCTACACTCACATATACTTCAGGGAACTGCACATCAAACCCTTGTTTTCATCAACCATCCCCAAATAAGGATGCAATATCTTTATCCTCTGTAAAAGGAAATGGCATTAAACACACAAAATGAACAACAGTGGTAGTGTGAGCTCCACATGGAAGGTCCTTGTTGGCTTTTATGCTCAAAAGTAAAACAAATTTCCCAAGGTAAAATGCCCATCTCAGACAGTGTATTATCAGGCTATCAGACATGTGACAGCATCTGCTCCACAGTTGTCTGTAGATACGGTGAGACGCAATGTCACAATGTCTCATCTACGTGATAATGCTTTTAGAAATTCACATAAATATTTCGAGGTTCCAGTTCTTCTTTCCCCATGGTCTTGTTTTATTTCAGGAAGGGGCCACTAAACCAGAGAGTGGGGTTTTAGTCATACGCTATACTCTGGATTTACAACTGTATACATTTTTGTCATCCTACCTTGTGATTTTTCTATAAGCATCTGATTTTTCCCAGCACAGGCTAAGCTAACTAAGTAACAGGAGAGGTTCCAGGAGGAGCCTTTTAGAGAACTCCCTCTAAAGCAGTCTCTGTAAGCAACAGACTCCACAAGTAAGGTACGGGGCTATTTCTTCTTAAATAAGTGTAAATCATCATCTAAGATTTTTAGGTTAGTTTGTTGGTTGCTTATTTTTGAGATTGACGTTACTTTTTCTTTGTTACAGCTTATGTTACTTGATACATTGCCAAGTGTCCTTTTGTTAAAAAATACAAAGAAACCTGAATATTTTAAAAATGTATTTGCCCTTCTCTATTTGCACATTGTTGTCTATGCCTCCTTTAGATTTTCCTGGAGCTCTTCTAAGCACACTGGCACCCTTTGCATCCTAGAGCTGTGAGGTGGACTGAGTAGGGAGCTGATGTTTACTGGAGCATTCCCATTAACATAGCCACCACTTCTGGGGTAGATAATGGACTCAAAGGTTAAGAGCAGAGGATTTCAACAGCTCCAATCAGCAGGGCCTTCCCAGGGCTAATTACCTCTTTACTGCGCTGACTCTAATGTGACATGTTTATTGCTTTAACTAACAACTCATTAGCTTAGTTGATGTTTTTGTCAATATTAATTCGTTCATTTAAGCCAAGTCAAAGCTTAAACAAAGATGTCCAGACTGAGAAACGGGCAGCGAGGTGACTTTTGTTTGCCCATCTTCCACAACCCCTATTCACATCCAGTAAAATACATGTGTGGAAAGGGAGCCGTCACAGGGCGTGCATCGAGAAAGTTGGTGCTTGTCCTTCCCCAGTACCTGCAACAATTCTGACCGCACTTGTATGCTGACTCCAGGCTGCTTGCTGCAGCTTTCATGGCCTCTAACAGACGCTGTGGGTCCAGCCTTGGTGATCTTCCACCACACGTCTGGGAAAGGTTAACCTGCAGCCGCTCTTTGTTCCAGCTTAGGTTTTACTGTTATTAGAAAAGAGAGCAAGTCATTTTTCATAAGATTTTATTCTTCACTTATGGTCTCATCATAAGATTGCTTCGAGATTTATCTTACTATGATAGTGTGACTTCCTCAATTATCTTGATTGAATTATTTCAAAGGAGATACAGTTGTGGGGTTATAATGGAGTATTTCACTCTTTCCACTTTTGTGTGTGTGTGTGTGTGTGTGTGTGTCTGTGTGTGTTTGTTTCCCCTCACTTTTGGTTAATATTAGTAGTGTTTATGAGAGATGATCATTGTTTGCTTTCATGTGGTTTTTTATTTTATATCTTTTAAATTTAATTTTTTATGTATGACTATATATGTATGGACTCCTTGTATGTGCCCAGTACTGTGGAGGTCACAAGAGGAATTTAGAACCCTTGGCTCTGCCTACAACTGGAGTTATGAATGGATGTGAGTCACCTTGTAGAGCCTGAGAATCGAACCTGGATCCTCTACTAGACCAACGAGAATTCTTAACCACTGAACCATCTCTCTAGCCCTTCATTTCTTGTCCTTTTAAGTAATAGTTGGATTCTTATGCATTACAGGTGTGCAAATGGACAAAAGACCTGAGTGTGTTCCTCAGACTGAATGTAACTTCAGAACCCTGGGATTTAATTGACAAGTCCCCCTCCCCCCCCCCCACCATTGTAAGAAGGAAACAAGTCATTATTTCAAGCTAGGATTATTTTGGTAAAGCTAATACAAGACTAATGAGTTTTAAAACATGCTTGCTAGTTCTCTAACTTAACAGAGTTCTTTTGTGTTTTTTTTAATCAAAAGAAATGATGGCTTATTTTTTACACTGTACAGGAAGCAAAAAGTTTGCCTGGGGGTTTGTGTTTCTTGTTTGCTTATTTGTTTGTTCTTGAGACAAAGTCTTATTATATAGACCTGGCCCTGAACTCACAGAACTCCTCCTGCCTCTGCTCCCTAAGTCTGGTAGTTAAAGGCCTTTGCCACCAGCATCTAGTTATAAAAGTGTTTGTCCTAAGTATTCCATACTTACAAATAACACATATTAGCATCATTTTTAATCAAACAAATACCTGTGTGAAGCAAAGAAATAGTTCTCTTGGTGCTCTGCCCTTCCTGATCTTTGATGGGCATAGCAAGGGGGAAAAGGCTTCTTTCTTTCCTAGGTTACACTTTGAAACAAGTGGCCAATCTATTTCTTCATTTCGCACTCATTGTAATGGCGTAAATCATAATAAATTCATTCGGTTTAAAGTGTATATAATAGTCTTTCCCTCAGGAATTTCCTTGTAATTGAGCTCTTAATTGAAGTATTTTAAAAATGTGACCCCTTTTCCTTCTCTGCTGTTCAGACCCACGTTCAGTTAGTGGTTGTTTCTTCATCCATGATTTTAATTCTGCCCAGTGAGGTTGTTGTAAGTTGGACTATGCCTGCTTTAGGTGGCTGTTTCTTCATCCGTGATTTTAAGTCTGCCTACTGAGGTTGTTGTAAGTAGGACTGTTACCTGGTTTAGGAGTGAGCAGAGCTGAGATCATGTCTCTGAGGCCATGTAAAAAATTCTCTGAAGTGCTATGGTGTTTTAAACCAGTAAGAAAAAAACATTTAATTTTCCCTAGTTGAAGTCTGATTTGACGCTGACTTTTGCTTTAATTTCTAATTCTTAAATCTTTTCTTCCCAGCTAATATTTTCTCACAGCATTGGTTGCCATAAAACCCAGAGTTGCTCTGAATTTGCTGCCCTCTCTTACATTGCCCTCCCTTCCTGGCAGCCTGTAGTTCTCCAGCGCAGCCATCTCCTGCTGATTGCCAGAGTGCTTATGACAGTGAGTTCTAGACACAGCTATGAGGTCTTCAGGTTTCAAACAAGAGTAGATGATAAGTCTTAGGCAAAATTACAGTGAAAGGATTTAAAAAATCACAAATGAGAGGCTGAGCAAAATGTCACTGGTTTCACACTTTCACCAAGACTTTTTCTTGTTTAGTGACATTCTACACAAACTGGATAGAGCATTACTATATAATTTAAGTTGGTGTCTTGGTGGGATCTGATAAATTGGCTGTGGAAAATAAATACATGAACTATGGTGTTGTGCTACTGTGTATAGCAGGCAGGTGGCTGTTTGGGGTGTTTGTGTCCTACGTGAACCAAACAAGTCTGCTTTTCTACATGCCTGTTGTATCTGTGATGTGATGTCAGGGACTGAAGGTCTCACTGTGGGGTTCAGTCAAAGGGAAAAAGTGAAGCAGTATATAGATGTTATCAAGCAAGTAATGATGAAAATAATACATGATGTCCATAGAAGTATAACCTATACTTCTTTTCAGCTAATGAAGCATTTTCATGTGGTATTAAGTATGTATAACATTCTTTAGTAAATTGAGGCTGTGCTTTATGATAAATACATGTTTCAGAATACAAATTCATTAGGCATTTTCCGTAACATTATTATAGCACGAATGAATTCATGTGCCTGTGTGCTATGATCTGCTTATTTATTTTTGAAAAACGATTGTAACTAGGGAGATAACTACAAAAATATTAAGCACTGATTTTTTTTTGGGGGGGGGGTTGTTGTTGTTTTAGTTTTGTTGTTGCTTTTGATTGAATTCTGTTTATGACTGAATAGTATTCCTGTGACAGAACGGGGAGTGAGCCGTACTCCAATGCTGCCCCCTTTCAGCGCAGCCTGTAGGGCTTGGCTTTGCTCTTTGTCTCAGCCCCTTCCCCAGCTTTAGTGTTTTCCTGGTAGAGCTCAGTGTAAACCTTTTCTTGCATTATTGCTCTTTTAAAAACCATTAAGATTAAAGTTGATATCATTCAAAAAATAAGAAATATGGTAAAATAACACTAAAATATTACCTATTGATATTACTGTTGGCTGCAGGTTGACAGAATTTTCTCAACAGCCAGAGGCTCCAAGTTAATTGTTATTTATCCAGTGCCGGGCTTTTGTGTGTTCAGCTTTTGTTTTGTTCTCTTGGGTTCTGCATCTGTCTGAACTTGGCAATGTGTTTGTACACTCGACTACACAGAGGTGGTGGTGGCACACTGCACGCTGATCCTCACTGTGAAGCTGCCGCCGTCTGTACCACTCACTGTCTTACGGGGCGGCAAGAATGCCATCATTTGACCTTGATTGCAGCTCCAGATTGCACAAAATAATGTATCATTTCAGTCTGTGGTGAGTTGAGGTAAAGCCCCTTGGTGTGTGTAGTCCAGACCGGTGGCCAGGAATAGGTCTTAGTGTTTGTGAGTCATAGAGAAATCATTAAATCTCTCAAAGTGGCAGTGCTTTGCACTGTTTTAGGTACCATAAGCCAGTAAAATTTATAGAATTATATTTAATTCTATTTGAAGAAATTTAGAACTGTTTCAATTTTTTTGTATTATATGAACATTAGAAAATACTATTATATATAATTTTATTTAAAATTTCTGTATTCTGTCAAAATTTTAAGAAGATAATTTTACCAAGAAAATAGTAAGCCCATTATTACCTTAAATAGCATTCTTTTTCATTTAATAACTTCTTTTAAGATAAATAACTTACTGTTGGTATCTTTCTCATTTTCGCTTAGAACCACAGGAACTGGGCCATGGGCTAAGACAGGTTGTGGGTGACTCTTGGGAAGCAGGATTGGTTGACTGTGCTGAACACACACAACATCAAGCAATCCTCAGTATTTGCCGAAGCTACAGTTGTGTATGAAACACTGTGCTAAGCCTATGCCAGAGAAGGAAGTACTTTTTACAACTTCACATCACCAAGGGAATGTTGAACCTTTATCAGGTTGAAAAATAAATGAATAAATAAAATTACCATTAAAGAGAGAACAAATGCCTGGATGGAGACTTGGAGACTGGAGTTATGGCTCGGGCCTGAGTTTGAATCCCAGCTCTACATGAGAGGACTTACCTTTAACTCCAGCTTCAGGGGATTCAATGCCTATTCTGACTTTCAGGCTACCACGCCTGTACACATAAGTAAAAATAAAAACAAATCTAAAAAGAAACTAGAGTAAGTGCCCGAGGTTAGGATGTTGTTTGTTAAATACTTAATGTATGGCTCAGTGTAGACTATGTGTTTTGCATGAATGATGCATGCCTTCAATCCCTAGCACCACAGGTGGGTGGGGTAGAGGGATGAAGAAATGGGAGGGAGGGGGAGGGAGGGAGGGAGAGAGGGGGAGAGAGAGAGAGAGAGAGAGAGAGAGAGAGAAGAATTTTATTCTAATATAAGCAGGGCGGAGTGGCAGAAATTGCTTGCTACATACCCTAAACCACTTTCTGCTCAAAGACAGACATACAGTGCTCTATGTAGTTCCCAGATCTTGCTGTGTTTTGCTTTGCTTGGAATGTTTTCTTCCATTTACTTTTGCCTCTGATTAGCTAATTCTTACTTAAAAGTTCCTTTAGGGCATTGATGCCATTATTGCTGATTAACAGTAGTGTTGTAGAATATTACTTTAACTAGGCAAAGATATGTTACATTTGCTTATGCTGCATTTGTTTAATAATGTAAAGATGTGCTGCATTTGTTTCACTTTGCCTGCCTAAGGCACCTGATTGGTCTAATAACATGCTGAATGGCAAATAGCTAGGCAGAAAAAGGATAGGCAGGGCCTGGCAGCCAGAGAGAATAAATGAGAGGTGAGATCTAGGCTCAAAAAGAATGGGAGAGAGAGAAGAAGGAGAAGAGAATGAGGGAGAAAGAGAGGAAGATGCCTGGAGCTAGAAGCTGTTAGCAGACAGACAGACTAACGTTAAGAAGCAGTGAAAGTAAGATATACTGAAGAAAAGAAAGGTAAGCCTTGAAGCAAAATGTAGATGAAGAGAAACAGATTAATTTAAGTTAAAGAAAAAAGGATGGCTAGAAATGAGCATAAACTAAGGCCAAACATTCATAACTAATAATAAGTCTCTGTATCATGTTTTGGGAGCTGGTTGGTGGCTCAAAAGAAAAAGCCTGGTACACAGGAGAGTCCTCAGCATCTTTATTGAACAACATGTTTTGAAACCAAAAGAGTTAATTCAGTAAATCTTTGTAGCATCTGTGATTTATGTATGTTGTTTTTGAATGAGTTCTTTGAGACAGATGTAGAGTTTTGGCATTTGTAAGTCTTTGTAATTCCAAAAGAGTTCATCAAAAAGGAGCAAACATTTTCTTATTAATAGACTTAAGAAAAACATTGTGAAGATGACCATTTCTCTCTCTCCTCTTTTGATGCCTTCCACATGGGTTCCCAGATCTGTGAATCTTGCCCTGGCATGATGGTTGGAATCTTTGTTATCTGGAGACTACACTTTCAACTGCAGAAGGTTCTTGAGTGGAATGATGCATAGGCAATGGTGCTCCTGAGACCTTATGTTTCCCATCAGGCACTATCTTTACCTTCAATGCCTGGTCACCACCACATGTGAGAGGAGCAGGCACTCTGAAGAACCATTACAGGAACCAGAGTCTTCTAAGAAACCCTTGCTGGTTTCTCCTTCCTGCCATTTCATTCAAAGCCATGTGGTCACCTCTTCCAGGCTGCCCTTTCCACTGCACCAAAACAGTGATAGGAAATACTAAGAAGTCAGTCTCTTATTGTTTTGTTATTGATGATATTTGTTCTTATTGTTCTCAGGAAGAATGTATCTGAGTTGTGAGGAAGCTGTCCTTAGCATTTCCAGATAGAGGCACTTGGAGAGCAGCCAGGTCCATAATTTAGTATTCATGTGTTTAGGTGGAATTTTTCTGCACCACAGTCAGCTCTGTCCTCCCAGCCAGCTCCCAAATAACCACACAGAGACTTATTATTAATTATAAATGATTGGCTGATAGCTTAGGCTTGTTACTAACTAGCTCTTATATCTTAATAACTTTGATGTCAACGCAGCTAGATGTCCCTGTCATTGGATAATATTACACCCTTCTGGGGTCTTTTTTGGAGTTAAAGACTAAATAATCAGACTTAAAGTTTTTCTTAGTTATGATAAAAGGTAAATTAGATATAAAACTTCAGACTGACAAAGATAATAGAGTATTTTCTCTAATTTTTCCAAATACCAATGGACTAAATATTGTAACTGTTATTCTTACTTGATAGCTGTTTTTGTTATATATAGTTTTACTATGTTAAAGTTAAAACCTTCCTATTTAATTAGAAAAAAAGGGAGAAATGCTGTAGAATAATCCTTTTGTACACTGAATATGTATTACTCTCATTGGTTTAATAAAGAGCCAAATGGCCAATAGCTAGGCAGGAAAAAGTTAGGCAGGAGAGCCAGACTGAGAGAACACTGGGAAGAAGCGGGGGCAGAGGAGTCACTAGCCAGATGCAGAGAAAGCAGGACATGTATGTGCTGTGTTGAAAAAAGGTACTACCACGTGATAGAGCGTATATAAGAAATACGGGTTAATTTAAGTTGTAAGAGTTAGTTAATAACAAGGCTAAGCTGTCAGCTGAGCATTTATAATTAATAAGTCTCTGTGTGGTTATTTGGGAGCCATCTGGTGGGACAGAGATAACTGGCAGGAAAGAAAAACCCCATCTACAAATGGCACCCCACATTGGGCACCAGATAATATGATTTCCTTTACCATAAAATAAAACTCAGGGACAAATATTAAAGCTGAAAGTCTGAGATAATCACAAAGGACTGTGAAATACACTGCTACCTTTCACTTTCCTGCTGGAAAAGGCCAGAACAACCTCCCAGCACTGCCTTTTCATCTGGGGTTCTCTCTTTCTTGAGTCTGCCAGGGAACTCTGTGATCCATTCTGCTCAGCTGAATGTGAACTCTGCCTCTAGAACCAACACCTGACTCTGTTGGACATCGGGCCACAAACGTAGATAAAATTCTGTAACACATGTGGCAGCCTGCAGTGAGGGGAGATGGCCACTGAGATGCTTAAAACATTGTGTCTAGGAAACTTACTCCTCTTTGCCTTAGGGGGCCAGAGTGCTGAGACTGGAAGCCATTCCTGCTTCTGCAGAGAACAGAAGGATGGGTTTCTCTGCAGCTTCTACGACTTCCTGAAAACACGCAGGAAGGTGACAGTTTCTTTGTCATTTTGTAACAGCATTCTGACTTACTGCATCGGGGATACATTAGAAATGCACATGCAGAAGAGGCAGATCTGAAGTCCATGATAGGCACTAGTGTGTCCTGTGATGAGGAAGTTGGAAGATGCAAAAAGCTACAAGAAACACAGTTCCTGCCCTCAAGAGGCTAGTACAATTAACAGAGGAAGAGGGAAATGCACAGAAATGTTTAAAAAAAAAAAATGGCCAGAGTGTAGAGAAGAGTGGATTACTTTTTAAAGAAGAATGGATTAATTCTTTCTCCCAAAAGCAAAGCATGAAGGTTTACTAGTTCATTGACGTGGTTGGACATGGGTAAATTCATAAATCCCATATGAAGTATTTATCAGTTTTTTTTTCCTCAGAGATCTTTTGTGCATGCTTGTTTAGTTTCATGCATGCATAGTGAACCCATAGTCATGGCTGCTTTGCCATTCTGACACAGAATTGGTGGCTTTGTCTACATATGTAGTGTTCCAGGGGAAATGCTTTGGTATCCAGCATTATATATATACAAGTTTTTTTCTTTAGTGAAGTGTTGGTTTTGCTGTGACACACACTTTCACATGTTCTTTGTTTTTTGTTGTTCCTCCTGCCCCATTCCTTCCCTCTGTCCTGCTGACTTCCCTTTGCTGGCCTTCTTCCCTCCCCCATAGCCACCCTGCTCTTTATTTATTGTGTGTAGGCGTGGGGTGTAGGTGGGAGCCTGCCATGCCACAGCATACAGACAGTGTCAGAAGACAGCTTCCCCATGCCCAGGGACCAAACTCAGGCTGGCAGGGTCACATGCAGGAGCTACCCTCCCTTCTACTTTAAGATCACACGTGATCTGTACTCTCCTTGCCTCCCAAAGACATCTTTTTCCTACTTTGATGCTTCCTTTTCTCGTTTTATGAGCTACACCCGCACCCCTAGAAACATGTATAAAAATTAAAATCTTAAGATCTGCATATGAGAGAATGTGGTATCTGTTTTCCTGAATTTGAGTTACTTCACTTAATGTGCTTTCCATTTCCATCTATTTTCCTGTAAATGTCTTGATTTTTCCTTATAACTGAATAAAATTCCATTGTATGTATGCACATTTTATTTATTCATTTTTTCCAACAGATTTTTAAAAGATTCTGTGACTGAGAAGTTCAGAACCACCAGTACACAGAATGCTTCCATAGACTCAGACTTAGAGAACTTTTCCTTTTCACCTCCATTTCAAGCTATTCTACTCAGTAGTTGGCTATTTAAGATTAAATAATTAATTTTTATGTCAGATATATTACAATTTATGCACCATGTTTTTTTTACAAAACGGATGGATTGGGCCAGTGAGATGGCTCAGCAGGTAAAGGCGTGTGCTTCCAAGCCTGGTCACTTGAACTTGATTCCCAGTACTCACAGAGTAGAAGGCAAGAACCATCTCCCAGAAGCTGTCTCTGACTTCATACACACACACAATAAATAAATAAGAAAAGGAAGGCAATATTAAGCAGCAAAGCAGAGATAATTGAACGTGTTCTTCATGAGTCTTGCATGCCATGTTTTGAACACTTTCTGGGGTAGTTTAATTTGTGATGCTGAGTTGAAAGGAGCTGGCTGATATGTTCTGTAGCGTCAGCACAATCCACACTTGTACTTTTCGTCAGAGAAAGCCATCATTGCCACTACTTCTTAGACAAGGACACTGAGGCTCGGTGAGTAACTGAAGCCGCCGCAGTCTCTAAAAGTCAGGCAAGCGTGGTTAACCCTCTGTGTGCACCTGATGCCTGTGTTCTCTTTCTCAGCAGGTTGCTTGTTCTGTGATTTAGGAACTGCTTTGCAACTTCTCCAGAGAGCAAACAAAAGCAGCTCTTCAAAATTAGTTTTCTTAGCCTCGGGTGGTGGCATATGCCTTTAATTCTATCACCTGGGAGGCAGAGAGGCTGATCTCTGTGCCTTTGAGGCCAGCCTGGTCTACATAGTGAATTCTAAGATAGACAGTCAGGGCCTGACAGAGAGAATTTGTCTCAGAAAACATAAACAAACAAAAAATTCTACCTACCTACCTACCTAACTAACTAACTAACTAAATAAATAAATAAAGTTCCCATGACTTCTAGTGGTTTCTTTTTGAATGTCAAAATGCCTTTTGAAGTGAATGGGCCTTTGTAGTTGCTGGCTACTGAGCTTGAGTGAACTAACTGTTACTAGGCTCAACTTTCAGCATAAAAGGACACATGTTCATCCAAAACTACATGGCTTGATCAGATTTAGAAATTGTATTATGCTATTTTTATATTTATATAATAAACTTGTATGAAGATTATTATTGTAAATGTACCAGCATGTGGAAAGAAATGTCTCCAACCTCGAGTCTCACACGGTGCCTTGTGTAGCCTTCTACTGATATTACCTCTCAAGACAAGGCCTCCTGATGGATGTGTTTGTCCACGCCCTGTGTTAGATATGATAGAAAGGAGGGAAATGTGAAAATCCTACATTACATTATTTGAGCCATCTTTAATTTGTGATGCTGAGATGAAAGGAGCATTGGAAGACAGGCCACTCATTTTTCAGTGCTGAAGTATGTATTTATATATTATTATTATGTAATTAAGCACTTAAGAATATACCACAAAATATTGTAGCCTAAGGGCTAAACAAAGTATAAGTTTAAAATCTTTTATGGTTTTGTTGATCAAACTCTTCTTTGGAAAAAATTGAAGTATACTTATATTTTCAAAGTATACTTAATACTCTGATTTTTATTTTTATTTTTTAGGTAAGGCACTGACATTTCTTCTGCTACAGCCACCAAGTCCCAAACTTCCTCCTCATAGCACCATCCGGAGAACTGCCATTGACCTGATTGGACGAGGGTTCACAGTGTGGGAGCCTTACATGGATGTGTCTGCTGTTCTGATGGGGCTTCTGGAGCTGTGTGCAGACGCTGAGAAACAACTTGCCAAGTATGTGTGAATTCCTGTGGGTTAGTGTGTTGCTGGTGGAGGTATTGGCTAGACTTTAGAAACTGTGTTTAATCAGCAGTGAATCCACGGGGCATGACAGCCATACTGGTAGACACAGCACTCAGTATGCCAATTCCGGAGGACTGCTCCAAGTTCAAAGCCGGACACACAGTAAGACCCTGTCTCAAAAGACAAAAACAAAACATAACAATACAAACTCAACAAAATAGAAAATTGAGATGTAGCTTGAGACAATGAATGATCTATTACATAATTTTCAAATTGTGTTTACTATACCTTGAGACATTACTGATTAATAATTATGTAAACATATTGTTTATAAGGAAAATGATATGCATAATTGGTACTAGATCAAAACTGTTTTACTAATAGAAGATTGGGCTAGACAATTTGGAGACTTGCTCCTCTACATTCCTGTTAATTTTTAAATTAACCTTATTGGCATTTCCTTTGCATGTAGTCAGTGACAAGTTGTATGATGACGAGTTGGGAAGGTAGGATGGCTCAGTGAACACAGATACTTGCCACCAAGACTGACAATCTGAAGTTCAATCTCTTGGCCCCACATGATGGAAGAAAAGAACCAATTTCTGCAAGTTATCCTATGACCTCCCCTGATGCATTGCACTCGTATGCGTGCGCACACACAGTGCACACTCACTAAGTAAATGAAATGTATTAAATTTTTTAATATACCATAATCATCACTTTAAAAATAACAAAAGAGGAAAATGTACAGAAAGAGTTGCTAACCTGAAATGAGTGGGAACACTTGCTGATGGCTAGGAGTTGTGGTGGTAAAGATGGGCATTGATGCTCTCTTAGAACCCAGTCTCCTGATTCCAGGAAAACACCTCTCCTTTGGGTATATTATGCAAGTGGCATAAACTTGGTGATTATCAACAAAAGTAAAGTGACAGTGTACAGCCATCACAACCACCTAGTCCCCAGTAGTGCTGACTCCAAAGCCACCATTGTCCATTAAGCAGTTTCTCCCATTCATTCCTCTGTCTAAATGCCTTAGGAAACACTAATCTTCGGCCTTTCTTAAATTTGCCTGTCCTGGGCAGTTCACAGAAATGAACCCGTGCATCCTGTAGTCTTTGATGATTCACTTCTTTCACTTCTTTCTTTGATGATTCACTTCTTTCACTTATCCCTCTTAGAGTCCATTCCTATTGTAGTGTGTTTCACTGTTTTATTTTGTATTTTAGCTGGATTCCATCCCACCTACTGTTAGACAATGTCTTGTTTATCTGTTGATAGACATGTAGCTATTTTTCACCTTTCGGTCTTATGAACAGAGCTACTGTGAACATTCATATGTAAGTGTTTATGTGGGAACTCATTTTCATTTTCAAAGTGGAATTAGTAGGGCTTATAATTCCATCTTTAAATTTTCCAGGACTACCAAACAATTTTTCATCGCAGTTGAATTTTCATTATCTTCAGCACTGTACAAATAAGATTTCCATTTTTCTGTCTACTTTTTAAAGTAGTTCATCCTAGTGAATATAAAGTGATAGAAATTCCTCAATTGTCCCATGATGCCTCTCTCTGTAAAAACATACCAGTGTCGTCATTGTTGACCTTTTTAAAAACTAAAATGATCGCTCTTTGCTTCATGGCTGCTTTTCCTTATGCCACAGTTCCCTCTGGTTACAGCACGTGGGGACCTGCTGTCTTTCTGCTAGATGGGCTAAGTACACTGTGTGGAAGCCAGAGAGGCAACTGAAGGCTGAAACACAGTGCTGTGACTTTGCCTACAGATTATCCATCCACTGCCCAGTGCCCCTGGTGAACTGGTAGGAGGAGAGTATTCACTGCAAACCTAGACAGCTGCTTTCCTCTCTTACCTCTTGTCATACCTCCATGTTTTCTAATGTCACCTCTAGGTCTCCCTAGCTACCTGAATGGAATTAAAGTGTCTGCTTCAAAAAGTTGATGCTAAGTGAGATTATGTTTGCAAAGAACTGAGAGGAGTGATTAGCACATCTTAAGTGTTTTCATTTGTTACTATGATAAACATTCTGTCGAAAACCAACTTAGGACAAAAGGGCTTATTTCCTTTATACTTTCCAAGTCACAGTCCATCACTGAGAGAAGTCAAGGGAGGACCTTGAAGCCAAAACCATGGAGGAATGCTGATTGCTCATGCTCTGGCCTGGCTTTGGCTCATGCTGAGCTAGCTTTCCTACGCATATATCATATAACTACCTAGGGATGGTATTGCCCACAGTGCATTGGGTCCTTCTACCTCAGTTAGCAATCAAGACGATGTCCTGCAGACATGCCCACAACACAGTCTAATAGAGGAGTCAGGTGACTGGGATTGGAAATAAAAGCTAACCAGAGCATTAAGAGACTGATGGTGTTACTATGGCAGTTGTGTTAAGTGGTGATGTTGTTGTGATGGTTCCAGTGTTCAACAGATTACAAACTGGCAAATGAGCAGTGTTATGGATTAGTGGCCAGAATGGTTTCTGGTAAAGGAGGGCAGCAGATATTTCTCAGGTGACTTTTGGAATTAGGAGGGAATGCTGGCCTATAAGTTTACACCAATAGTACAAGGCAGCTGGTCTTTGTACAAATCTCTAGAACATATTTTCTACCTTTAGCCTCCTCCTGACTCGATGTTGTGTACCCACAGGAGAACACAGCATGGGCTGCACGTCCTGAAGCCCTCTTGCTTTATCATGAGAAGCATGTAATATGTTTAATTATCCAGTATGATAGTTTGTTTTCAAATATGACCAATCCCAATTTCACAAGTTTATATACTCTATTCTGTTACCTGGAATGAATGGTAGGTTTCATTTTAGTTTTATTGTTAACAGTTTTGTTTTTAAAATAAGTTTACATCAAGCTTATATCAGCAAAGTAAACATGTATATATGCCTCATCTACAGAGAGTATGTCAAGAGACATAAATCCTATAGTTTTCAGTAGGTAATTTAAATCTTGCTATTACATCCTTTCTGTCACAAAGATTAGTATGACTTTCTCTACACAGCTCTGAATAAATGAATGTATCAGCATGTAGCCTTGAGGAGTCCAATGTACTTTTCATCATGATAAATTGCATAATAAGCAAGAAAATGTTTGCTTATTAATCTCTAACAAGATTTAGATTGAAAATGGCCTCTTACATCCATGACACACTTGGTAGAGCCTAAGGAGTACTGAGAAGGGGAAGTTGAGCAGCAGTGTCCATGGGCTTAAAGGTGACTCTCCCCCACCCCCACCCCTCGCATCCTGCTGGGACTGATTTACTGTCTACACAATAAGGGGGCTTAAATGCCTTGCTTCTGTCCATGATGCTAAGCTTGCTGTGTGAAAATGCTTTTACCTTGACAAATGCTTACAATTTCAATTCACATTTATGGAAAGAGCAATCATAGCAAATATTTCTCTCTTTTTTCCCAGTCTTGTAAGTTCATGAGGACAGGCTTGGGAGAGACAACTAGTTCTGAAGAATATATATTATGGAAGAGTTCTTCCTCCCTCTCTTTCAAGTACTGCCTTTCCCTGTCAGAATGGAGTACTTAGAGTTTTTCCACAGACCTGTAGGTGCCTCAAGGTCAATAAGAGTGTTTCCCCAGAATTCATAACACCTTACTGTAGAATTCTGACTCATCACTTCTGCTAGTCACAACATCAGCACTTTTTTCTAATTTTTTTCCCAGATATTTTGCTTATAGGTGTGCTTACTAATGATGCAGGCATTTATTAACTAATATACGAAAGGGCCAGGGTTAGCTACTTCTAGTTTCAGGTGGAGTCAGGCAAAGATTCTGTCTCACAATGTCCAGGACATTGAGGCAGTAAAGGGTTGGACAGGCTTGATGGAGTGAATTAACAGGGCAAGCAGAAGGTATGCCTGGATTTTCATATCAGAATAGTCTGTGGTGAAGAGCAGGGACACAACAGAACCAGGCTTAGGCACTGCATGTCTTGAAACAGATCCCAAGTGAAAGTTACCTTCCTCTGAGCTAACAGCAGGGTGCAAGCTAGGATTCACCCATCAAGAAACACAACAGCTTCCTTTCCAGCTGTCTTTGGGAAGTAGAAGGAAGGTTAGGCCAAAGGTTGGTTGTAACTGGAAGCTCCTTGCTTGTAGTTAGCACCTACTGTGTACACTGGTAGATCTGTGGGTTCAAAGTGGAGTCTTAAATTGATACGTGGGAAATTAAGATCCACTTCTTGGAGCTCTTAGTGTAATTAATAAATAATTTAAGAATGAACTCAAATGGAAGCTCAAGGACAATTTTATTAGAGTTTAAAAGAAAAAAATGCCATGGCAAGCAAGCTGTAAATCTCAACAGCTTCCTGGAGGAGAATGGGGGTGGGGGAGGGCTCATACTGTGTAAGATGTCCTGTCCTGAAGGTCAGACACTTGACAGGCAAGCATCCACATAGCTGGGAGGATACTGTAGGGAAAAGTAAAAAAGCCTAAAATATTGGGGAGACCCAAAGTGTTAAGCAATCCCTGCTTAGAAAAGACATAGAAGGAAGAAAGGGGAAATGCACAGTTCTGAGTAATTCAGAAAAGGGCCAGTTGTACAAAACTGCACGGCTGCCAGCCAGTAAGCCACAGTTCTAGGGTGAGCATTCTGGGAAGGAAAAGTGCAATATTCCCTTAAAGGACTTGTTCTGCCTGCGTCCTTACCACGGGCTTCTGTGAGCTGTCTTCCGACGGGTGGTTCTTTAGCTAAGTGGAGTGTTAGGTCATGGGCCAGAGATGAGATTTTGCTTAATGGGCCTTTATTGCTTACTCTAACACACCCACCTCTGAAGAGGTGACCCTAAAATCATTTAGGAACTAAATTAGAGATTAGAGCCTTCCAAATTTCTGGCATCTCTGGCTACAGTGAGGCAGCCAGGGGCTCAAGGACATTTTTGGGTTTTGTCTAGAGAAACTGTACTTCTCTTGGAAGTCTTTTTCCCCTAAACTACCTACCCAATTTCTCCCTCCTGTTGGGCCTTTATTGCTTACTCTACCAATATGCAATGCTACTTGAGGGTTTCTGTGCTGTGTTTATTGCAAACACGTTCATTTAGGTATACAGAAGCCCAAGGCAGTAAACACGATTTTTCCCATTTTGCAAGTGCACACACACAGATCTAGTGTATGAATCTGTGAGAGACACCATCTCTCGTTTTCTAGATGGTAAAAATGACTGGGTTTAATTTCAGGTCTAGCTGACTCCAAAAGCTAAAACTATAACACTATTCAAAATCTTAACACCCATAAATTAAAAGCAGCTTAAATAAAGATTACCAAAAAAATGATCAGGGCATAATTTTAAATGTACTTTTGGATTTGAAATTTAATTTGGAAATTTTCATTAAGGATTTAGTACCTTATAGAAATTAAAATTTTCATTTAAATATCACTAAAAATTTTTAAATTATAGAATGCTTTAATTTGATTGCCAACCTTGCAAAGGGGCCATGCTAATCTCTTGATGGTTCCAGTTTTAGTATATGTGCTGCCAAAACGAATACTCACTAAATTCTTTAAGTAGTGTCTTAGTTCTTACTTTTTAGTGATGGTAGGCAGTGATTTTAAGAAAACTGTATTTTAGAGATGACAGTCTCCATCAACTGCATCTGCCTGGTGCACTCAACATGAAAAGGGCTGGGCCCCCTTTCGGACTCTCAGCTCTCATCCCACAGCTATTGTACTGAAGGCTTATGCTGTTTGTTTGGTGAGTGATCCACAGGTAGCATCTTTTATAAGGAGTTTCTTCAATGAACAAGAATGGTATATTTATTCAATGTGGACTGTATAATAACACAATGAGGTTGTATTTTCCTGAAATAACTGATAATTCAATTATTTGTAAATAATTGAACATCATAATTAATCCAGTTAATTGTGATAAATATAGAAACACAGTTTTTTGTTTAAGAAGTCCTTTTTTAAAGATCTCTGTGAGTCTATACATACTAATAAAGTGTTAAAAATGTCAGACAAATCCTGCTTTCTAGGCAAGCAGGAAACTCCTGTCTTCTTGGAAGGCTAGACTCCTTCTGGCTTTGTGCGACCTGTGATTTGGATTCTATTTGCCTAGGTCATGGTGTAGGGCCTTTATTGTGAAAGAAGAGTGGAGCACAGCCCAGCTGTTGAGGGCCATGCCCATCATGTGCTGCCACAGCTGAGGACAGAGGGATTACAGCAAGCCTGTGGCTTTAGGGCCTTGTCACAGCTTACCAAACACAGAGGGGGAAACAGCTGCTGGAAGCCAAGACTCTTTGTAGGCAGAGAAGCACCGCACATTGGAAAGGTTCCTTTTGAACTATCTAGAGTTAGAAGAATTGAGTATTTCAACTCAAACTCAACCATTTCTATTAAGTTTGGGGTGTAGAGGGAAACATGCTACAGAGACAAACATGTTTTAGAATTCTACATTGAGCAATTTTTTCTATTCCGAAAAATTCCCTTACAAGGGTTTATAACCTGACGACGACGCCCTTTGCATAAACCAGCTCAGCAAGCATAGTGGGTTTTTTGTTTTTTTGTTTTTTTGTTTTTTTTTGGTTTTTTGTTTTTTGTTTTTTTACTTACTGTGACTATATGCAGCCTGCAGGAAATATTTCTAAAAGGTCCATGTTTGGAGGAGTAGGGAAAATGTGTGTCTCTGAGCTTTAGAAATGAATATTGCCTGGAGTTATGCAACAAAGCTCTAGGCACTGATGAGATGGCTCAGTGAGTAAGGGCACTTGCTGACCAACAGTCCAAGCCTGGTGACCTGAGTTTCCTCCCCAGGACCCACGGAAAAGTAGATGATGAGTTCCAACTCCCCAGAGTTGTCCTCTGACCTTCACAAGCACATCAGCATGCGTGCATTCATATATAATAATACTAATAAAAGTTTAAATATCTTCAAAAATGAAGCTCCAACTTGACACAGAGAAATTATGTATTCTTTATCAGTTGGAAACAGATATTGGAAACAGTTATTAACACACCAGTGTTCCCAGGAAAGAGTAGGATGGAAGTCCTGCAATTTAGAATTAATTAATTAATTGATTAATTAAGTCATATAATTAAGAATGTTTTTAAAACAATGTTAGCTTTCTTTGTGCTTGATATGGACTGTTTCAAAGCCTTATTACTGGTGTCTAAGATTTACAGGCTGTTAATCAACAGTCATGTGAAGAGGGAGCTCTGCCTGAGGGGGCTATGCTTATATTCATGTTATTTATCTATAATAGCATTCATCTCTAGTATTTGTGATTAGATAGGCGTGTGTGTGTGTGTGTGTGTGTATGTGTAAGTCCTGAGTAAAATAGTCTGTGATGTCCAATTTCTGTAGAATAAAGACTAAACCCAAAGGCCTAGCCTATAGATGTATAAAATGAATGAGCTACACAACAGCCCATGAGCAGATCAAGAGCACAGAGTAAGGCTGGGTCTACACTCAGGTTCCAGAAACAGACAAATAGCCCTTCCCCTCCAAGCCTCTTGTCCACATAGAATCCCACACTAAGATGCATAGCACACAAACAGGAGCATGGCTAAGCATGCATCTGTGGAGCGAGATGATGAGTCCTGTGGACATACACCAAGTAGTGGTATAGCTGGGTCATTCTGTAGATCTATCTTTAGCTTTCTGAGAATTCTCTACACTGATTTCCAGAGTGGCTGTTCCACTTTGCAATTGCACTGAGAATGAGGGTGCCCTGTCCCCACATCTTCACCAGCATTTGTTGTCATTGTATTTTAGTTTTAGTTTTTTGATCTTAGACTTCTGGCTGGGGTAAAATGAAATCTCAAAGTAGTTTTAATTTTCATTTCCCTAATTGCTAAGGATGTTGAACATTTATAAAGACATTTCTTATCCATTTTTACTCCCTCTTTTAGGAATTCTCTGTTATGGTGTACAGCTCATTTTTAAATTGGTATTATTCTTGATTATCTGTTTTTTTTGTTTTTTTAAGTTCTTTGTATAACCCGGAGGATAATTCTAGCTTTTGGGGTGGGGGGATATTCATTCACACTGTAAACTCTGAGTCTGCATTTGCATTGATTAAATAAAATTATCCTTGGATGAGGAGGCTGAGTTAGCAACTAGCTGACAGAAAGCAATCATAGAACATCAGAGGACATCTGGAAGAGATAAAGAGATGCACTGGAAGGGAGGGGTTTTGAGTGGAGCAGCCTTTTTTGTTTTGGTGGAGTGGAAGGACAGGCTTTTTGGGAGACACCAGCAAGGAGAGGTTAGCTAAGTGCTACTCAACCTCTCTTGAGTTAGCAGGTTTTCACTCCAGCCTTTGAGTCTTGAGGTTTTGTTTTGTTTTGTTTGTTTTGTTTTTATAAATAGAATGATAGAGACTTAGTTAAAGCCACCTTTAGTGGCAATGGCAGAGCCAGTGCCTGTGGGAACAGAATTCAAGCCAGACTGAGGCCTGAGTGACCAGGCCACTGCCAGAGAAGCAGGCTGGGAACTGTGGAGTCCCAATTGCTGACTGAGATAGGAGTAGATGAAGGCGCAGCTGCCATGCTGAAGATATAAGAACACTAGCTCTGAATCTTTAGATTTGGTATATAATCTAAAGTAACCACAGAAGCCAGAAAAATAGAAAAGGACCATGGAGAGGAGAGGGAAGAAAGGAGCTCTAGAAAGAGGGTGAACAATACAAAGAGGCTATGTGTGGAAAATGGGAAAATGGAATGGGGAAGGAAGACATTGGGAAGGGGGTGGGAGAGTAATGTAGCTGAAGAGGGAGGAAGGAGACATACGTAGTACTAAGGATGTTTGAAATACCTATAGGGAAACATGTTGTTTTAGAAGCTTACTACACACACACACACACACACACACACACACACACACACACACACATACACGAGGTGATTAATTCTCCTCACCAAAGCCATAGACTGACTACCTAACAAAATGCCCAGTGTCAAGAATTGAAAACCTCCCTCAGTTGTTGGTTGGCGTGGAGGTGGGGATAATCCAAGAGCCTCCCAAAACAGTATAGACTATTACCATTATCCTTGCTTGCTTCCCAAAACTTGAAGGTAAGTAAGACCTGATCGCTGAAGATACTACACACTTTGGACAAAAGATTTAGAGGAATGAGCTAAACTGTTCTAGAAGTCTCTTGCCTGAGGACTAGCTTTCATGGTGTGGACAGGTGCTATGCAAGCTGCCAAGGGAGAAGAGCAAACAGTAGGCCTTTCCTGGCTGTGCAGCCTAGGAACCACAGCAATGGGCAGCCTAGCCAGCCAGATATTCCCAATAGTGTTGTTATGGCTTTTATCTTGGCAGTAACTGACAACTGTCTAGTTGAACTCAATAGGAGAGAAGTCATGTCTGGTACTGTGAACCCGGTCAACTATCTGTCCTTGGAGCAATCATAGGCCCTAGAGGAGAGCCGACTTCTGCCACCTTCCTAAGCCAGTGTACTTTCTAACTCTATTGGAAATACTTAGACCTATACACAGAGGCAAGTTCTTACTCTCTTCAAAGGTGTTTCTTTTTGCAGCAGATAGAGACTGTTAGAAAGATCCACAACTGGTCACAACACAGGAAATAAGTGATTGTGGGGTGCCCACCCCTAACTGCTACATCTACAGCATAGTCCCCACACTAAGGCTCAGAGAAAATCCCGAAATATGAGCCCCTGCCCCCTCCAAAAGAGTAAAAGCCAGAGGCCCAGGATGCCTGCTGCAGATAGTGTCATCTAAACACAACACAGAAGCTATACCCTGTTGCTGTGAGGAAGATTTAGTCTTCTCCAGAGATGAGCCCCTGATAGGTTATTCAATCCTAAGTGGGCAGTCCCAAACTCGTCAACATAAAAGCAACACTAAATGGACTTAGTAAGTTATATAAATTTGACAATAATGATTAAAGAAGAAGAAGTCATAAGTTAGAGGGGTGCATAGCATAGGAGGAGTTAGGGGTTGAGAGAAAGGTGGAAATGATGCAAATATAGTACTCATGTATGAAGTTCTAAAAAAATAAATTAAAAATAAAACATATTACACATGCAATGCACTCTACACTTTAAAAATAACTACATGTATCCATAACTATCTATTCTATTTCCTTTTCCTAGGGAGATATATCTGTGTCTCTCCATACCCCCAGTACCCACTCTATATCGATCCTCTTTGATTCTACAGATTGTAGCTTGGTGTCATTGACTTAATAGCTACTATCCACCTATAAGAGAAAACATACCTTATTTGTCTTTCTGGGTCTGGGTTTCCTTGCTTAGGATGATTTTTTTTTCTAGTTCCATCCTTTTGCCTGCAAATTTCATGTTGTCATTTTTTTTAACAGCTGAGTAATAGTCCATTGTCTAAATGTACCACATTTTCTTTATCCATTTATCTGTTAACAGACATCTAGATTGTTTCCTATTTTTGTCTATTATGAGTAGAGCAGCAGTGAACATGGTTGAGCAAGGATCTCTGTGGTGGGATGATGTGACCTCTGGGTATATGCCTAAGAATGGCACAGCTGGATCTTGAGGTAGATCATCCTGGGGACCTTCCATATTGACTTTCATGTGGCTGTATAAATTTGTAGTCCCACTAGTGTGGTTGAGTGTTCCCCTTACTTCACAACCTCACCAGTATGTCTGCCATTTGTTTTAGTTATCTTAGCCATTTTTCACAGGTGTACTTCAGTGAAATCTCAGAGTAGTTTTGATTTGTATTTCCCTGATGGCTAAGGATGTTGCATATTTAAGTGTTTCACAGCTTTTTGAGGTTCCTCTTTGGAAAATTCTCTTTTTAGACCTTTGCACAATTTTTTAATTAGGTTATTTGTTTTGTTGATATCTAGTATTTTAAATTCTTTATATATTTTGTATATTAGCCCTCTATAGAATATGTAGTTGGTAAAAAAAATTCTTTTCCCATTATGTAGGCTTCTGCTTTGTTTGAAAGATGATGTCCTTTGCCACTCAGAAGCTTTTCAGTTTCATGAAATCTGATTTTTTTTTTTAATTGTTGATCTTAGTGCCTGTGTTAACAATGTTCTGGTCAAAAAGTCTTTTTCTGTGCCAATGAGTTCAAGGCTATTTCTCACTTTCTCTTCTATCAGGTTCAGTGTGTCTGGTTTTATATTGAGGTCTTTGATCCATCCATTTGGAGTTGAGTTTTATGTGGGGTGATGAGTAGTATCTATTTGGATTCCTCAACATGCAGACACAGTTTGACCAGCACCATTTGTTGAAGATGCTTTTCTTTTTTCCACTGTGTATCTCTGACTTCTTCATCAATAATCAGGTGACCATAGGTGTGTGGATTTATGTCTGGGTCTTCGATTTCATTCCATTGATCACCGTGTGGTTTTTATTACTATAGCTCTGTAGTACAGCTTGAAATCCAGGATGGTAATGACTCTCACAGTTCCTGTACTATTAAGGATTGTATTCGCTGTTCTGGTTTGTTTGTGTTTCTATTTGATGCTGAAAATTTTGTCCTTTCAAGATCTATGAAGAAGTTTGTTGGAATTTTGATGAGGATTGCATTGAATCTGTAGAATGTTTTTGTAGATTGGCCATTTTTACTATGTTAATCCTACTGATCCTTGAGCATGGAAGATCTTTCCATCTTCTATCTTCTTTGATTTCTTTCTTCAAAGACTTGACCTTTTTATCATACAAGATTTTCACATGCTTGGTTAGAGTTACTCAAGATATTTTATGTTATTTGAGGCTGTTATGAAAGGTATTGTTTATAGCCATAGTTTCTCCAGTCCCAACCAACCCCATAGTCCCGTGTTTCTCTGGTCTCACCCAGCCCTGCGGTTGTGCAGCCATTTATAAAATAATCGTTCAGAGGCCTAATATTAATTGCAAATTATATGGCCTATGGCTCAGGCTTCTTGTTAGCTAGCTCTTATAACTTAACTCAATCATAACTATTAATCCATGTATCACCACGTGTTCGGTGGCTTTACCTGCGTCCCATTACATGTTGCTCCTTCAACGGCAGTTTGGCGTCTCCCCTTACTCTCCTTTCTTCTCTCACTGACTCTCTTGGATCTTCCCACCTGGCTCCATCCTGCCCTGCCATAGGCCAATGCAGCTTTATTTATTAGCCAATGGGAGCAGCACATATTCACAGCAAAAAGAAAGACATCCCACAGCAATTGTTTCCCTGATTTCTTTCTCAGTCCATTTGTCATTTGTGTATAGAAAGGTTGCTAATTTTTCTGAGTTAATTTGTATTTACCATCTTTGCTGAAAGTGTTTATCACCTGCTGAGTTTCTCGTGGAATTTTTAGGGTCACTTATGTTTACTATCATATTATCTACAAATAAAGATACTTTGAATTCTTCCTTTCTAATTTGTATACTCTTGATCTCCTTCAGTTGTCTTACTGCTTTAGCTAAGACTTTAGGTTATACTGAATAGGTATGGACAGTGTGGACAGCCTTGCCTTGTTTCTGACTTTCATGGGATTGCTTTGCATTTCTCTATATTTACATTGATATTGACTAAGGGTTTGCTGTAAACTGCCTTTATTATGTTGTGGTATGTCTCTTGTATCCCTAATCCCTCCAAGACTGTTTATTTGTTTGTTTTGTTTTGTTTTCTAGACAGGGTTTCTCTGTATAATATTGGTTATCCTGCAACTCACTCTATAGACCAGGCTGGCCTCAAATTCAGAGATCTGCCTACTTTTGCAGACTGAGTGTTGGGATTAAAGGCATGTACCACCACAGCGGTCTGTCTCAGGGACTTTTTGTCATGAAAGGGCATTGGATTTCATCAGAGGTCTTTTGTGCATCTAATGAGATGATCATGTGGGTTTTGTCTTTTAGTTTGTTTGTATGGTGGGTTACATTTATCAATTTACTTATGTTAAACCATCTTTGCATCTCTGGGATGAAGCATACTTGATCGTGATGGGTGATCTTTTTGATGTGTTCGTGAATTTGGTTTGCAGGTACTTTGTTGAGAATTTTTGCATCTGTGTTCATAAGGAAAATTGGTCTGTAATTCTTTTTCTTTGTTGGGTCTTTATGTAGTGTAGATATCAGGATAAGTATGCTCCCAAGCAGTAGGTCTGACTACACTCTATCTTCCTGTTCTCAAAGTTCAAGATTCTGATGGAGGGACTCACTCATACAAGTGTGCACATGAATTGCTCCTTTTATGTTCACTATCCACCAAACCTAATCGGCAGTGTGAAAATAGGTGTTTGATTTCCTTTCATCTTCATTGACTTGTGGCTTTTCTTCAGACTGTGCCCTTCACTAAACCTTAACAGTTTTTCTTACCATAAATTTGGTGATTCTCCCCAATTTACATGGTCGTTTACTGACGTGAGAAAAGGGTAATCTGTGGTTAGGCCTTTCAATTGAAGTGAGTGACTTGTCTTCCTCTTCGTTTTGCTATATAATTTTCGAGCTATTTTTCATTACAAGAAGCGTCTATTGTCCTCATATAGTTCTGTCTCCTTTTCTTTCTTCCTCTCTCTTCCCTTCCCAATCATAATTTCTCCCCCATGTAAGGACCTGAAACAGGGTAGAAATGAGAATTTTCTGCTCTGCTGGAAGCCAGCCAGCCCCAGCAATCCTGCTTAAAGCTTGGATTACAGGCATTTACTCATACTCTGGGTTCTGAGATCCAAGTTCTGGTCCCTAGGATGATGGAGTGAGCACTGTTAGCTGCTAAGTGATCTTTCCAGCCCCAAGATCTCTTATTCAGCTGAATTTGATCTTTTGAAGAACTTTATGGCTTCTAGTTCTGTCACTTACTGTGATTAATCTCCTTTCAAATATTATGATCAACCCAATTGATGAGTGTAAGCTATTGTTCATTTAAACCATTATTGACGTTTAGTAAAACAAACAAAACCCCAGTATCTTAAAAAATTTCTACAAATAGCCAAACGAATGGAAACACATGAACTATGAACCAAAGGCTGAGGGGCCCCCAACTGGATCAGGCCCTCTGAATAGGTGAGACAGTTGATTGGCTTGATCTGTTTGGGAGGCATCTAGGCAATGGTACCAGGTCCTGGGCTCGCTGCATGAGATAGCTGTTTGAAACCTGGGACTTATACAGGGACGCTTGGCTCAATCTGGGAGGAGGGGATTGGACCTGCCTGGACTGAGTCTATCAGGTTGATCTCAGTCCTCGGGGGTGGCCTTGATCTGGAGGTGGTGGGAATGGGGGGTGGGCTGGGGGGAAGGGGAGGGGGGCAGGAAGGGGGAGAACAAGGGAATCTGTGGCTATTATGTAGAACTGAATAGTATTGTAAAATAAAATAAATAAAAGAAAAAAATTTCTACAAACTTCTCTCAGGGAAGCTGTCTAGCCACTAATCTAACGCCACTAAATTTGGTCATGTTAAAAGTTCATTAATTTAGTTCACCACAGTGTCACCATGCCCTGCTACTCTTTACTTTCTACAAAGGTCAGTGATTGTGAGAGACAGTAATCTCCCTTACTGATGGGGACACATTCCAAGACTCCCAATGGATTCACAAATAGAGACCTGTAATACAGCTGAACTTATAGTTGTGCACTATATCTAAGTTAATATCTAAGATATTAAAAAACAATAAAATTGAATAATCATAACAACAGTGTAATAAGAGTTATGTGACTATCAAATATGAAATTGTACTATATTTTCTGGTTGTTTTTATTTGAGTGGGTGGGTAGTACTTACATGAAGAGACAAGTAAGATGAACTGTATGTATAAGCATTGGAATACAGTGTTATGTATTTCCAGAGAGCCATCTACATACAAGTATTGCTAATACCTTCACAGTTTTCTAGCAAAAGTGACCACAAAGACAGCATATACTGCATGTGTACTCAGGGCAAAGTCATGATTCATATACCAAACAATATGCAGCATAAAATTTTATCACATTACTCTAAATTTCATGCATTTTAAAATCTATTAATTATTGCTGGAATTTTCCATTTAACCTTTTTAGGAAACCTGGAAAACAAATATGAAGGGACCATGGTGCACCAGTACATTAGGTCCTCACTTAACTTTTCTTAACATGATTTTTCATTTGTAAAATGTCTTTATCACCTTGTAGGATAAAGACCTTGTGTCTTTATCACCTTTGCGGCAAATACAAGAAGACATGAAACAGAACATAAGCTAGCACAGCTTCAGTCCTGGAGCCTGAGTTCTAGTTCTAGCCTGTGTGTCTGGTTCCTTTCTCCTGTGCTGAACTTTCCTGATATGGGATGGACTCCCCAGGAAACCGATGTTCCTTTTCCTCGCTGACTGGTTTTACATAAGTTAACTTTGGTTTGTTCAGAAATACTCAATTAACTTACCATTTTGGGTTGTGTCCCCCCTTCAACATCATCAGTCCCATTCATCTGATTTGTTGAAAATAAAAGGAAACAATGCGAGGTATCTAAAATATTTAACTAGCTTTTGAGCTTTGAAAGAAATTGACCTAAAATGTGGATATACAAAATAGTTAATAAGCAATCCACTCTCAAGTCTCATCCTCAGGTAGTAAATATTTCCATACTCAATTTGAAGTGGTAACTTTTAACATAGAAGAGAGACTGGCTACCTGTCATCCTGCTTAACACCCCTTTCTAGCCCCTGGGACCCAGGAGCACCAGGTCATGCAGCCCTCACTTTCCATTTTCATTTAGTTTAGGATATGCATTTGTTCTCGAAGATCGTTTTTCTTTCCTTTTTTTTTTTTTTTTTTTTTGGTAAATATCAAAGTCAGTCTGTGTGTACTCTTCTCATCTGAGTCTCTACTTTGCAGCTAACCTCAGTTTGGAAAAAAGCTTGGCAAGAGTTACATCTATTAACAACCTTTTAAACAATGGTTTTCATCCTTCCTAATGCTGTGGTCCTTTAATATAGTTCCTCATGTTGTGGTGATTCCCACTCCCAACCATAAAATTATTTCTGTTGCTACTTTATAACTGTAATTTTGATACTGTTATGAATCATCTGATACTCAACCCCTGAAGGGATCACGATCCACATGTTGAGAACCACTGCTTTCAAGTAGCACAATAGTCAAAATTTAAAGCAAAATTTTCTGCCATCAGTTTACCTCCTTTGAGGTTAAGAATAGTCATGTAACTCATCTTGATTTCCAACAAAAATTAAGATAACTATTCTCAGGTTAATTATAGAGGGACCCATGAACTTTTTGAGAATGTTTATTAAATAAATCCAGTTTATACATACAGATCATAGACTTGTTTACAATACATTTTAATGGATCTTCACATGTTCATTAAGTTAAAATTATTTAGCTAGAAAAATTATAACTGAATGCAATAAAAAACCTTCCTCTGTATAATTACTATGTGACTCCTTGACTAGATTTTAGTCAAAAGTCTTAGTGCTTTTCACACTAAGTGCATGTATACACACACACACACACACACACACACACACACACACACACACACACACACATCCACCAAGTGAGTTTAGTGATAAGTAAGACTGCTCTCATATGGCAGAGGTGTGAATGCATTATTAACACTGTGATATCAGGCCCGCATGTTCCCATAATCTGGAAAGATTCCCTTCATTGTGTACATCACTTTAAAAGGACTGTCTGCTGTCTCTTCCTTTGTTAAGAAATTTAATAGCAGCGTGTTTACTTTTGTTTAAATGCTAACCGAATGTCAGGTGTGCGTGTGCTTACTAGTGGATGACTCTGAAAGTGCTAAGGGTAGGGTAGGCCCGCAGTGTGGAGAGATTTCAAACTCAAAATAATAGCTAGCTGAAAGTCATTTTGCCCTTCTCAATTCTTTTTATAACTTTGCAAACAGGAGTGAGTTTTGCTTCCTTTCACAAAAGAGCCTCAATTATAGTTTTTTAACATGGCCTTAGGAACAAATTATCTTTAACGTTCAAACATCCAGCGCAGTATGCACCCTACCTTAGCTTCGTGATGTGTATTCAGCAGTAGTTCTTGATAATTTGTTAACAAGGCATTTTTAACCTTTTGGACAGATGCACATACTGTTTTCCATCTTCATGGTTAATAATTCGATTTTGTATTTGATGCCAGAACACCCTGACTCTTAATCACTGCTCATTGTTGCAAGTCTATTATAGTCTAACTGTTTGAGTGCTCTCATTGACCTTGAACTGACATTATAAGCTGTGTCTAATCTTTGGAGTCTATAGTTCTAATGCTTCTTTTCTTTCTCCTTTTTTTCTGATCCCTGTTTAGCATCACAATGGGGCTGCCTCTGAGCCCCGCAGCTGACTCTGCCCGCTCTGCAAGGCATGCCCTTTCTCTCATTGCCACGGCCAGACCCCCTGCCTTCATCACCACCATAGCTAAGGAGGTGAGCATCTGCCTTCATGGGCCACATCTTCCCTTTCAGAGGAATTCCTCCGGACTGTAACTCAGGCGTCAGACCCACAAAGATTCCTTCTAGTTATAAAACAAAGCAAGTTGCTAGTATAGTGCTGAAATGAATGAACCGTGTCTGCACACTCACTGAATTCCAGAGCTATGTGTTCAGGACGTGAGCTCTCATGTTCTTTTCTGTCCTCAGAACGAGCACACTTGCAATACTTGTACCTTTCAATATGAAATATAATAGGTCTATGTGAATTAAAAGGTATTTATGTTTCTCAAGTGTAAGCAAATACTTGTAATCAAAACTAAACTTATTTAGCAATGGTTCTCCAACTGTACACAAAAATGTAAGCCATAAAATTGCTGTTTGTTTTTCCTATTCTGTACCACAGAAAAAGACTAGAAAGTCCATTGATTCCTGCGTTCCTGGTGTTGTAACTAATTGCCCATATCCAGCTGACAGACTAGTAAAAAACAATGGACCGATTCTATGTTCTTTCCTAACATCTTAGTAGTGAGAGAAAAGGGAGTGTTCCTAAATGTTTTTAAAGCTTTGCTCCATTCTGGCATTAGTACTGTGCTGCTCAGTGTCCATAGGGTATGGGCTCTGTCTGGATTGCTTTTCCTATAGCAATGATGAACTTTTAAAATAGTAGATAGTTCTGAGTCTGCTCATATCCTGAAGCCTCCTGGGCCCACATCTACTCCAGAGCAGTCCTTAGAGGCATGCTGTGAAGGAAGCTGGAAGGGAGGGAAGATAGTCCTGGGAGTAGTTTGTAGGGTCGATTATGAAGCAGTACAGCCTTGAATTCATAGCTGAAATAAGGTTGTGGACTACAGGTGTGGAGTTAACAAGCTATGTTTGATTACACACAGGCTTACATGTTGTGTACTTGTATCAAATCTGTGTGTTGTTTGAATGAATAGCTTTAACTTGGAAATTTTTAACCAGTTTTTCCCATGCATGGAAGGTGGTAAAATTATCTTGAGGAAGTTTTACATTAGTCTGACAGGTCTTTATATTAATTATATTTCTGAACTTTAGTTTGTATCATTTCCATAAGAAAATTTTTTAATGAAATGCTAGGATACTCATACCAAAACATTCCGTTGGAAAAATCATTTGGAAGGAGACAGGAGAAACAGTTCAAAGGTATCTTTAGCTACATAGAGTTTAAGCCCAGCTTGGGCTCCATGAGAGTCTGCCTCAAAATAAATAAATAAATAAATAAGTAAATAAATAAATAAATAAATAAATAAATAAATAAATAAATAAATCAGTGCCAGGAAGTTGTGGAATTTTATTAGGCCATACTTACTTAGTTTTTATTATACATAATGCTTTTTTTGTGATCAAAAAACAATTCCTGACCTACCCCGAGTGATGTATTTTTACAGTTCTGATCGACTATATTTTTTTTCCTATAATCAATGGAAAGTAAACCAGTGCCTAAAAATGTAAGTCTGTGTGGAGTGGCAATTTCATCTACAGCATGGTAATTCTTTTGTAGGTCCACAGACACACGGCCCTTGCAGCAAATACCCAGTCACAGCAGAGCATACACACAACAACCCTGGCAAGAGCTAAAGGGGAAATCCTGAGAGTCATTGAAATTCTCATTGAAAAAATGCCTACAGATGTTGTGGACCTTCTTGTGGAGGTGAGGATAACCTGATTCTAGTACACCTGTGCCTGCATTAAATACTTGAGGTTAAAATTAAGGGAGGAAGAAGAGAAGGAACGAGGGAGGAAGGGAGAGGGAATGTGTCACATAACTGAGATTAATTAACCTCTGTGTTATTTCAATAGACCTTAAATCAATTTCCTCAAAACTAAAATTGATTGCAATAGCCATTGACCAGTCACATGGAATTGATATACATTAGAATATTTTAAAGGCTTTGTTGTCACCAACATTCATTGTAAATAAACCACTTACACTATGTGCTTGAGTAACAGCTCTACTGTGCATATGCACACAGTCAGCTTTAGACGAAATGAGTCTGTTTCTACAGACAGGACCAAGGTTAACATGTAGCATTCCTAGGCTTCAAATAGCTCTTATTGTTTTTAAGTAAATACTAATCACACTATATGGATTTACATAGACAAAACAAGGCCCAATGGGATTACTTAAATTTTAGAAAATCAAGCATTTGAAGTTAACTTTCAATCTGTGTCTTTCTGTCAAAGGTCATGGACATCATCATGTACTGTCTTGAAGGATCTTTAGTTAAAAAGAAGGGTCTTCAGGAATGCTTTCCAGCTATCTGCAGGTAAAGAAGCTCCAACTGCATGCAAAATAATTGATTTTCAATAACAAATACTTAAACATTTTAGTGAGGTAAATGAGAAAACCAGGTATTAATCATTATTTGCTTATTTTCTAGAATAAGTATGCACTTTGTGATAAGAACAGAAAAATAATGAACTAGTTATTTAATGAGTTCACAAGAACATTTTGCTTATGACTTAAAAGTACATTGCATATCTGTTTTCACAGTTGACTCAAATTGTTATTTATGTTACAAAGCACTTAGAACACTTCTGACTTAGGGAAAAATATACTTTCCAGCATCAGAAATCAGTAGATCACCTTTTCACTCACTAGTAAATTTTTTTTATTTATCTCTTTATTTTACATCCTGGCCACAGCCCCCCAATATCCTCCCCTCCTAGTCCCTATCCTCAGTCCCCACCCCACCCCAACCCATTCCAACCCCCCAAGTCCCCTCCTCTCCATTCAGAAAAGGGCAAGTCTCCCAAGAAGATCAATAAAACATAGCATATCAAGTTGCAGTGTATTTTGAGAATAATGGGAGTCTTTGCACTATTAGTATAAGGGAGGAAACAAGAAAAGAAGGCAAGAAAGCTAAAACTTTGCAAATGGTACTGGATATATTAACTATAACTTAGAAATTTTATATAACATGAAATGAAGATGGCTTTTGCATTGAAATATAGTACACTGTGTTTACTTTCTTAATTGGATTTTTGGGTAAAAGTGCTTGTCCCATGAGCCTGACAACCTGAGTTTGTTCCTTGGCATTCTCATGGTGAAGTGGAAGAGCAATAACCCCTGCAAATTGTTCTCTGACTCACACACATCATCGTCATCATAATGCATGAAGTGGTTTTTTGTTTTGTTTTTTCCAGGCAGGTCTCTGTGTAGTCCTGGCTGTCCTGTAACTCAATCTGTAGACCAGGCTGGCCTTGAACTCACAGAGATCTGCCTGCCTTTGCCTCCCAAGTCCTGGGATTAAAGGTGTGCACCACCACCGCCTGGCAGCAATTTTTAATTCATCTAAAGTGTTTACAGTTTAGGGCACTTTGTTTTATTTTATTGTTTTTATGTTGTACAAATAGTACTTGAATCTGTCATAGGTAATTTTACTTAGGGCACTCAGTTACTCAAAATTAGATATAATTCTTTTGTTTGTAAGGCTTCAGTGATAGCCATCTTCTCTTTGCTTATTTCTCCAAGTACAATGTAGTATAAGTTATAGTCAGCAGTAAGGTTTCTGAGAACAGTGGCATGTCAGTGTGGCACTTCATCTGGTCCTAACATTTCTGCAACTGTGTGTAGAATGGCTTATGTTCTGTTTATCTGTGTGTCTATATTTTCCTATATACAGCAGAACTTACATCCTATTCTCTTATTGTGCAGCTTGATTTTGCTACCTAGATGTTAAAATGTGAGCAAGAATAAAGTCATACTGTAACACACAAGTACAGATGCTATAACACACATGTACAGATGCTGTAGCACACATGTACAAGTGTTATATAGCACATGTGTACAGGTGCATTTTTTCTTGTTACATAAACCAGACAAATTAGAATAATGTCATTTTCTAACATTGGCTCTTTTGTACTGTTAACTGATTATAACTACACATAGTTATTATTTTCCCAGCTAATGCTTTTCTAAAGAAATGCCCACATGAAAATGGACATTGTTGTTATATTGCTATGTGGAGGTGATAAGAGAGTGGTTGTATTGGGACTTGATTTACTGAGTGCTAATAGGGTTCATAAAGCACTAGCCACTGCTATGTAAGTTAGCTTCCTGGAGCTCAGTGCAGGAGCTGTTCACTAATGAGTCTGTTTTCCAGCTTGCTGAAAGCCCCTCCAGAGCTCCTTGGGTTGCTGTGCTCTGCGGACATCCATGTCTGTTGACTTAGTTATCCTGGAAAGGGAGAGCTGTGCTGGATGCCAAGCAGATTTGTCCTTATTGAGCACTATGTGTACATGTTTTCCCCCTCTGATTTGCCAAAAAGCAATTGTACTTTGTTTATTGACTTAGTAGTATTTTATTGAACACCAACTGTGTATCACGTACCTGTTCACTGGGGAAGTAATGATAGATGAGGTAACTCTGCTCCTCGATAACAGTGGCTGATGGGGAGGAGATTGCATGGGTTCTGAGGGCTGTGTAGGGTGCCTGGTAGACTACCTACCAGAGGCGGAGTTGGGCAATAATATAATGCTCAATTCAGTGTATGGAATCTGAAAAATTTCATAAGGAGAATGTAGAAGAATAACAGTGTTTGTTAGAAATGCCATCATGAAAATGTCTGCCAGATCATGAAAGGGGTTTGTGCTCTGGAAGAGCTAGAGTGATGGCAGAAAGAGCAGTGGTCGGCCTTAGGAGTGTTTCACAGAGCGCTGACCAGGTGGGCTTTGTGAAATGCAAAGGTGTTGTAATCGTGAAAGGCAGAGAGAGAGCCAGGCTGCTAAGAGTTTGGAGTCACAGAAGTATACAGTAAGTTGGGTTATGCCATGAAGTGGGGTGGTTAGCATATACACTTCACATAGAAGTATAGAGCCAAGCCAGGGCTCCGAGTTCCTCACAGAATAGTTTGACCTTATTTAATAAGCAGTGGAGAGTTAGAAAAGTTTAAGCAAAATATTAAAGTTATAATCATAGATAAGACACCGACTTTCATTGTAAAATAAGTACTTATACTTTTTAATAAAATCAAAAATTATTTTAGATAGAAGACTTAAAAGTTTATATTTTCAGAAATGATTTAGCTTTTCTTAAAGTATGTTATTATGTAGACAGACTGATTGATTTTCGTTTTCAAGTAAAAAGCTGAATCAGCTCATTTCACCTTAAATGGGCACTTAAACTCCAGTAAAAAATTGCACACTGTCTGCTTCAGAAAACTGCATGAGCTCATTTTCAAGGGACTGCTCCAAACTTGTGGTCTGTTCTTAGCCTGTTCCGTGCTAAGAGTGATGGAATATAGAACAGCTTCTACCATAACTTCCAGTAAAATCCTTAAATTAGTAGGTATTTTATACTATAATTTGATACTTGATGATTAAAGATGTTACTCATACCCCTATTAGTAGGAATCCCTCTCATTATTATATTCCTATTTCTCACACTTAAAAATCTCCTTAGCAGGTTGTCTTGATGTATTAAAAGTCTTCATGTTAAAAAAAAATAGGACCTGGGTGCACTCAGTTGTAGAACAACTTGTGTGTGTGACTCCTTAAGTTTAATATTATCAAGTAAATTCATGCATATTATAACTCTGGGCCTCTGTCTCTGTTCCATTGTACAAAAGAAGAAGTTAATTTTAAGATTGTTTAAAATAATATAAAGAATGAAAATTTAAGCTGGGTATTGTGGTCCACACCTGTAATCCCAGCACTTGAGAGGTAAAGGCATGAGAATAAGGAATTCAAGCCAATCCTTGGCTAGTTAGTGAGTTCTAAGCCAGCCCAGACTATATGAGATCATCTCTCAAAAAGTCAAAACAACAAAATGAACCCAAATTTATTTTATTTGAATTACCAGATTTTGAGAAAACTAGAATAATTTATAATTAAAATAAGTTTATACTTGCAAAACATAAGTCTTTAAAAATATATAAATTTGGACTATCAAAGCATTCATTTTCATATTTAATTGAATAGCATTAGTCACCACTTATTGCCATACGTGCTAACCTTGTTAGTCATTACTACCATATTGAATAGTACAGATGATGATGATGATGATGATGATGATGACCACCGGTCATGCATTTGCCATAGAAAGAGCTAACCAAGTCCCTTACACTCTGCTAAGTATTTTACTATTATTAACTCATTTCTTTTTTTTTTTTTTTTTTTTGGTTTTTCGAGACAGGGTTTCTCTGTGTAGCTTTGCGCCTTTCCTGGTACTCACTTGGTAGCCCAGGCTGGCCTCGAACTCACAGAGATCCGCCTGGCTCTGCCTCCCGAGTGCTGGGATTAAAGGCGTGCGCCACCAACGCCCGGCTTTATTAACTCATTTCTATTTCTTACAACTATAGTAAATATTTCTGTTTTGCAAATGAAGACACTAATGAATAATAATTTAAGTAACTTGCCATGGTTATACTATTAGTAAGTATAGAACCAGACAACGAGGTTCCCATTTGTCAACCATTGCATAACACCATGACATGCATGGTAATTTTCTTTTCAAGTAGAAAGCCCTATGCATAGGCCCCAAAGCACTTTCTATCCTTTCTTCACCACCCTAGCCACAGCATGCTACATTATAGTAGTTATTTCCCCCAAGGAGAAGTGTAATTTACTCACTAACCACTCAACAAGAAGTATTTATTAACTACTTAAATATGTAAGACCCTGACTGGGAAATAGTGATTCTCAAACAGAATTCTCCAGCCTGACCATCACAGGCTAAGACACCTTCTAGTTGGTCTTTTGAGCTGATACCTTCTGCTAGAATTAAGCACTTCTAGAAAATACCTACTCATGTGTATGTCCGAGAACCTGCACCTCAGCCCCTGTGAAGGATGCCTTTACTACAGCCATTTCGCATGCCTATAAATAGTCCAAGCATGTGCACAGCTTATAGGACTAGAGTTCATGGGGCAGGTCTAAAAACGCTCTATGAAGTCACAAAGTGTTATCAATTCATTGTAGCTGTGGTGTCTCTGTGAGTGGTGATCTGAGGACCTACTCCTGACTCTTTCAGACATAGTGCATGGCTCTCAGAAGAGTTCCATGACATCGGTCCAGCCAAGAGGCATGTACTTGTCTTGTACTTCACTGTGCAGGTGAGAGTGACCATGCTTGCTCCACTGCAGAAATCCTGTCTTTTTTTTCCTGGAGATTCAGTACCTGTGTTGGGAGTTAGAGCTTTCCTCATGGTTTATTGAGACCACATCCTGAATGTCTCAATCTTAGTCACTATTCATGTCGAACAAAGGGATGCAGGGTTCTATTGGTTAAATTTTAAGGAGATTTTCCTTACATTATTAATAAAGCTTACATATGCTTATCCTGCAGAGTATAAACATGTGGATCAATCTAAAAAATATATTGCATACAAATTAGAATAAAAGTGCAATGCCATTTATTTTCCCTCCTGTTGGCAAAAAAAAAAACATAAAAAATGTGATGATTCCAAATGAGCGTGACATTTGGTGAGTGTCTCTAGTAGGAACTTGGCTCTAGTAGGAATCTTAAAAGTTCTTATTAATAAAAACAAATCGGGAGCCAGGTATTGGGGTGAATGCTGGAAGATCAGAGAAGCAGAACAAGCCACAGCCACCTCACCTTGCCAGTTCCTCAGCTGATCCTGTTTCCCTAGACTGGAAACCTCTGATTCCTCATCCAAATGAATCTCAGCTGAACTGCTTCTCGAAAGCCTAAAAGCTTAGCCAGCCGAAAGCTTCTAGTTTCTGGTCTTCACACCTTATATACCTTTCTGCTTTCTGCCATCACTCCCTGGGATTAAAGGCTCACTTTCTGGGATTAAAGGCGTGAGTCACCACGCCTGGCTATTTCCAGTGTCCCCTTGAACTCACAGAGATCCATGCCTCCAGAAGGCTAGGATTAAAGGTGTGAGTGCCACCATTTTCTAGCCTCTGTATCTAGTGGCTGTTCTGTTCTCTGACCCCAGATAAGTTTATTAGGGTGCACAATATTTTGGGGAACACAATACCACCACACTTGGCATTGCCTATCTAAATTTTAAGTGTGCCTATTATTTGATCCTACTTTAATTAATCTGTCCAGCAAAAATATTCACCTAGGTATGCAAAGATCCATGACATGATATAGCCTATGTGTCTATCAGAAAAAGAATGGTTAAGTAGTAGACGGCATGCCCACTGAATGCAGTGGAGCTGTGAGGAAGATCCATGTGGTCCATGTGTACTGATAGCGGAGCATATCCCTACAACACAGAAGCAGATACCTCCCTGCAGGGGAAATGAGGTGTAGTAAATGTGAAAAACACTCATGGGAGAGTCTCTAAATAATTACCAGACATTACTCTTAAGGTGGTGGGGATGAGAAGAAAGAGCTACCTTATTTTTAAAAATTACAATTATAATTAAAATAATTAAAGTTCACTGTGTTTATAAGAGTATGATAATCCATATTTATAATATATAATGATTAAATTAAGGAAGTGAACTTTTCCATTTTTAAACTTTTGATTAGTGCAGAATACATATCTGCAGGAAAATGTGACATTTAAATCCATATGTTCTTATCAAATCAGGTAGTATTTCTATCTTCACGTTTGGAGCCTTTGAGCCATCCTCTTCTTGTTATTCCTAAAGTGTATAATCGTTTCCTGTGAACCATAATCACCCCACTGTGCCCCCATGTTGTCCACACTAGAACGGTTTCTAGATACCTGTAGTTTGGTACCTATATCCAAATTTCCCAGGCCTCATTGCCTTCCAACCTCCAGTAATCACCATTCACATTCAAATGGTCATTTGTAGCGTTTGCATATGTACTTGTCTTTAGGTTTGGCTCATTTCATGTAACATAATGTCTTCAGTTCCGTCTTCGCTGAAAATAATAGGACAACATTCTTTTATATGGGTGAAGATATTCCATTATATATACAGCACTTCTTAGTGTCCTCATTCAATGTAGGACATCTAGGGTAATTTTCACTTGACATTGTACATAGTTGAGCAATAAACATGGTATGCAGATAGTTCCTTAATTTACTGCTATCATTTCTTTTTTTGGAACGTCCATACTGTTCTTCATAATGACTGTACTAATGATGTATCCACCATGCATGAGTTATTTCTCTACATCCTTACCAACATTTGCTATTTAGTTGCCCTTTTGACTAATAGCCATTTTAACTGGAATGGGGGTGATATTTCATTGTGCTTTTTCTCTTCATAATTTTAATTAATTCTAAAAATTCATAGTATAAGTCAGGTGTGGTGGCATATGCCTTTAATCCCAGCACATGGGAAGCAGAGGTAAGCAGATCTCTGTAAGTTTGAAGCCAACCTGGTCTACAAAAGTGAGTTCCAGGACAGCCAGAGCTACACAGAGAAACTTTGTCTCAAAAAAGAAATCATAGTATGCAGTTGTACATACTATCATGTGATATTTTGATATGTGTATACATTGTATAATATTTTAAAGTACCTATCTATCTCCTCAAGCATATTTCATTTGTTTTTAGTAGAACATTCAAAAGCTTTATTTTAAATTTATGTATAGGTTGAAACTATGCATATATGTTAAATGTGCTTACAATGAATATATATTGGTATTTTTGAAGAGGCTTTTTAAATATATTGCTTTAACTTTTAAGAAGAGTCAAAAGCTTATGAATTACTTAACTCAGTATCAATAACCTTTAAAAGCAACTAGGTTCAGAATTGCTTATAATGTATTATGAGGTTTTCTCTGCTACTTATAGAGATAGACGTATACAAATATTTAAGATAGTGTCTGATACATAGTTAGGACTCTATGTTAACTGCATTTACATGTGGCAGATTATATGTTATATATGCAACTTTTTCTATATTCTTATAGACTTAAAGTGGTTTCATATTAAACTAAAAGTTAATTCTGTATTAGGCAAAGAACATTTCTTTTTGCATCTTGAATGATGTCATATAATGTCATAGGATCATTGCAGATTACCAAAGACATAGTTCAGTTATTGTATAGTTCTCTGTCTTTCTCCCAAATCAAAGTTTTGCTGAGGGTTGTATGGGTTTCCTTTTGTTATCTATTCTAAATTGGCCTTTTAAATTTGAAAGGTTTTCCTTTCTTTTTTTCTTTTTATTGAACATAGATTTTTTTCTCATATAATACATCCTGATTATAGTTTTCCCTTCCTCTACTCCCAGTTCATACCCACCTCCCCTCCCCTCTGGATCCACTCCCTTTCTGTCTCTCATTAGAAAAGAACAGGCTTCTAAGAGATGACAACCAAACATGACAAAATAAAATACAATAAGATGAAGCAAAACTATCCTATCTAAGTTGGACATGGCAACCCAATAGGAGGGCAAGAGTCCCAAGAGCAGACACAAGAGTCAGAGACCCACTCGTTCTCACAGTCAGGAGACCCATAAAATACTAAGCCCAAATCTAATATTTGTATTTTTTATAAAGCTAGTATTTTAAATACAGCTAAAAGTTGTAATATATTTGCAGAGGACCTGGTGTAGAACCATCTAGGCCCTGTTGGTGCTGCTTTAGTCTCTATTAGTTCATAGTACCTTACTTAGTTGATTCAAAGTCCTTGTTCTTCTGGTGTCCACTGTCCCCTGGCTCATAAACTATTCCTGCTTGTTCTTCCACATAGATCCTTGAGCCTTTGGGGAAGATGGGTGTTGATAAAGATATCCCATTAGGGTTGTGTTGCTAGAGTTTTCTCTGCAGGTCCCGCCAAGCCCGGCAGTCCGACGGCCCACTTATAAAATAATCACTCAGACACTTATATTGTTTAAACCGTTTGGCCTAATGGCTCAGGCTTCTTGCTATCTAGTTCTTCTATCTTAAATTAACCCATTTCTGTTAATCTATACTTTGCCACATGGCTCGTGGCTTACCGGTACCTTACATCTTTCTTGTCATGGTGGCAGCTGGCAGTGTCTCTCTGCCTCAGCCTTCTACTTCCCAGAATTCTCTTCTCTGCTTGTCCTGCTTATACTTCCTGCCTGGCTACTGGCCAATCAGTGTTTTATTTATTAACCAATCAGAGCAACACATTTGACATAAAGAACATCCCACAGCAGAGTTGAGTGCTCTAAAGTCCCTCACTCTCTGCACATTGTCCAGTTGTGGGTCTCTGTGTTTGTTCTCATCTACTGGAAGAAAAGCTTATCTGGTGAGGCACTGGTCTATGGGTGTAGCATTATGTCACTAAGAGTCATTTCATTACCCTGTTCCTTTTTTTTTTTTTGAGACAGAATCTCACTATGTAACCCTGAGTGACCTAGAACTTGCCATATAGAACAGATTGGTCTCAAAGTTACTGAGTTCCTCTGTCTCCTAAGTGCCGGAATTACAAGTGTGAATGAACCCCTGTCCTCACTGAGGGCCATTTTCAATAAAGATAAAAGTTTATCAATTCAAAAAGAACCATAAATGAAAAATACCACAGCTATTTAGAGGTGAGTTGTCAAGCAAAGTGAGCTCTTGGGCTAGAGTTCACATTGTGTTTTGGTCACAGACTACCAATGTAGTGTGGGTACACCCCATTGTGAATTGCTCCTGAATAGCTGAATTCACAAATACAGCTTTGGAGAACTGAATTGTACCACTACTCCCCAACAGCTTATTCTAATATTTAATACTGAGTTTTAATTATGTTTTGTGTGACAATGCCTCATTCACTGAAATTAGTATGTGGTAGTATTAGTATTTTTAAAAATTCTTAGAATCATTTTTATCCCCAGGAAAATGAAAAATACATTTCATAGTATATATCATAATCTAGACTACTTATATTCATCTTTTCAAATTTCAGCCTATGCAGTTATTTCTAACCTCAAAAGATCGTTAAGCTGTAACTGTCAGTTTTTTGCTAAGGTACCCAGGCTCCAGGGCCTTGGCAGATAACATTGCAAATCTGCCATTGTTTATCCTCATCAAATATTTTTAAAGGATCACTAGGCAGAAAGCATAATTGTCGATTTCTGCTTGACTTTTTGGGGCAATTTTTATTTCCACTATGTCTACCTCAATTGTTATTTTAGACCCTATGGAAAATTAGTTCATCTTAAAAGTGAACATTTAACACAGTTCACCTGCTGCTCATTAAAGGGTAAGCATTGTGTTTGGATCTTAGCTGCATTAAACTTCTTGCTATTGCATCTTGCTTGCTTGATCCATATTTAAGCCCCAATTAGCAGCAGTCTCTGATGGAGGAAAACAAACAACTTTTGATTTATAAAAGGCAAAAATCGCTGTTGAATATTTCAGAGGTGATGGATTGAGTTTAAAAATAGGATGTTGGGTTAGAGAGCAATGGGGAAGGGCTACTTTATCAAACAGGGTGGTTTACAAAGACATTTTTATCCCGATAACCTCAGAATGGGACCTTAGTGAAGTAAGTGCATGAGCAGCTAAGATGATGGGCCATTGAGATTTTCCAGGTACCAGGAGCAGAAAAACTTAGAAATGAGAGCACTATGAGCATATCCAAGAATGTGCAAGGGGATGGCAATTCCTAGATCAGAAAAAGCCAAAGGAACCCAAGGGGAGTTCCCAGAGCTTTGAAGGATAGCTATGAACAAAAAATGGTGTGATGTAATTCATGGTTGACAAGAACCGTAATCCGCATGTGGACAATAGCCAAAGTCTTTAAACATTTTGAATAATAACCACCTTGACCCCAGCAGCAAATGCCTTTTCCATCAATACCCACATCCTTTCCCTTGTTAATGCTGGCTCTGATTGGGTTAGTTTTCCTTTGAGCCCACCTGGTAGATGATAATTACTAGGGTAGGTTGGTGTGGTAGTTCTGTCAACCTGACACAGTCTAGAATTACCATGGAAAAGAGTCTCAGTGAGGAGTCATCTAGAACAGATTGTGCTGTGGCATGTCTGTGTAGGATTGTCTTGAGCACGGTAACTAATGTGGGAAGACCATGTCTACTGTGGATGGCACCATTCTCTAGACTTGGTTACTAGCCAGTATAAGAATGGAGAAAGTGAGCTGATCAATAACCATGTGTTTACTCATTTCTCTCTGATCTTAACTGTGAATTTTTGTAACTAGCTCTCTGAAGTTCCTATTGCCTGACTTCCAGGCAATGACGGACTGTAACCTGGAACTGTGGGCCACAGTGACCCTTTCTCCTCTAAGTTGCCTTTTGTTGGGGCATTTTTTTCACAAATGAAATACTAACAAAAAGGTTCTTGCCAATTTAGTAATTGCCACCTTAGTGTCTTCTTACCATCACAGTGACCTGAACACTGATATGCCAAAGTTCTAGAAAACTTGGGACTTTCCTGGGGATTGGATGGAGACAAGAACAATATTAAAAACTCTAATAGATTCCTGCCTCAACCCCTTGATGCCGTCAGAGGTGGGGGCAGAGGATGCATATCTCACCGTCCCCAAGACGGACAGTGCTCACATGCAGAACTGCTTCCAGAAGAATGTAGTCTAGGGTATGGGGGACCCGAGAGGCTTCAGCAGATGGTGGGTTCCTGCAGCAGCAGACTAACATATATAGGATTTTTTTATTATTATTACAAGAACCAGGAAGGAAATTTTAATGCAAAACTCTAAGCCAAAACCAAGTCCATGAGCCTGTCACTGCCCAGAAATCTTTAAAGTGTTTTTTAGAAATGTTAGTCAAGCAGTAAATTACAGAGAATGAAAAATGCTAGAAATGTAATATATGGTCCTTTCAGGCAGACCAAAGATTTGATACCAAGAATAGATTTAATCTTTTTTATCCCATAAATAATGGTGTTTGTAGATGCTCTAGAAGGATGGGGTTGATATCCAAAGCATAAAGATTAGGTAATGTAACAAAACCTTTCGTTTAAGATTCTGTCATCACAAATGTGTTTTGTTTTGAAAAATGTTATTTTGAAGATGATAATATTGTTTTGCAGTAGGATTTTGGCAGTATAGCTATTAAATTTTTGTAAATAGTAGATAAAATGCCACTGTAAATTTTATTTCTCTATAGTCATTAACTACAAAGAACAAATGTTTGTTAAAACACGTGTGAGAAATTAAGCTTCATGTTACTGTAAGGAGATGTAAATCACCTATGGGTATATATATATACAGAGATGGATGCCAATATTAATGCAGATATAGATACCATGACATCCAATACTCAGACAGATATAGTTACTAATATCAAAACAGCAACTGTTTAAAAACTCTTCTAAAGCATATTAATTTTCAATTATGAGAACATTAGATTTTGAATGCAGATTCCCAGTGTTTATTGAAGCAGAATAATATGCTACTTTCTGTGAACAGTATGGCCAGCAGGGCATTCACAAGTAGTGTCTGCCTTCTATATTACTGAAAATGAAGCCCTATCCTTCCACAAAGCCCCTGCTGATTACATTCAAATTTGTCTCCCTCAGCCTCTCTTCCTAGCATTACAGAACTGTCCTGTATCTTACCTCAAAAATACATTGGAGTTTTTCTTCCTGTTTTTTTTATTTTATAATTAATTTAATTTTACATATCAGCCACAGATTCCCCTGCCCTCCCTTCTCCTGCCCCCCTTCCTCCCATTCCACCCCCCATTCCTGCCTTCTCCAAGGCAGGGACTCTCCAGGGTGTTCAGCTCAGCCTGGTAGATTCATTTGAGGCAGGTCTAGTTCCCTCCTCCCTTCATCTAGGCTGAGCAAAGTGTCCCAGCATAGGCCCTAGGTTCCAAAAAGCCAGCTCATGCACTAAGGACAGGTCCCGGTCTCACTGCCCACGTGCCTCCCAAACAGTTCAAGCTAATCGACTGTCTCCCTTATCCAGAGGGCCTGATCCAGTTCCATGGTGACTCCTCAGCCATTGGTTCATAGTTCATGTGTTTCCACTAGTTTGGCTATTTGTCCCTGTGCTTTTTCCAACCTTGGCCTCAAAAATTCTCACTCATATAATCCCTCCTCTCTCTCGCTGATTGGACTCCTGGAGCTCCACCTGGGGCCTGGCCATGGATCTCTGCATCTGCTTCAATCAGTCATTAGATGAGAGTGCTATCACAACAGTTAGGGTGTTCAGCCATCTGATCACCAGAGTAGGTCAGTTCCGGCTTTCTCTCAACCATTGCCAGTAGTCTATTGTGAAGGTATCTTTGTGGATTTCTGGGGACCTCTCTAGCACTTTGCTTCTTCCTATTCCCATATGGTCTTTATTTATCATGGTATCTCTTTCCTTATTTTCCCTGTCTGTTCTTGATCCAGCTGGGATCTCCCACTCCCCTAAGCTCTCTTTCCCTCGACTCTTGCCCTTCATTACCCCCCCCCCTCACGTTCAGTTTGCTCATGTAGATCTCATCCATTTCTCTGTCGTTGGGCAATTCTTAGGGTCCTCTTTATTAGGTAGCCTCCTTGGAGTTGTGAGTAGCAGTCTAGTCATCCTTTGCTTTACATCTAGTATCCACCTATGAGTCTCCCTTGAAAAAGAATAAAAGCTGCTTTAGGGTTTCTGTTGCTGTGATAAAACACTGACCAAATGCAACTTGGGAGGAAAGGGTTTATTTCCTCTTACAGCTTGTACTCTATCATCCATAGAAGTCAAGGCAGACACTCGAGGAAAGGAACTGAAGTCAAGACCTCTTACTCGTCTGATCTCCATGGCTTACTCAGCCTACTTTCTTATACAACCTGCCTAGGGGTGGCACTGCCCACAGTGAGCTGGTCCCTCCCATATCAATCATTATCAACAAAGTACCCCAATGGAGACAGTTTCTCAGTTGGGATTCTCTTTTGTATACAAAAGACCAGAGGACTCTAGCTTGTATAAAGCTGATGACAACTAAGCAGCACAAGGAAGTTTATTGCATCTTACTTTACATTAACAGGGTCCCCCTGGCTTTCTCAGCAGGTTTCTTATACAACTCAGGACCACATGCTGAAGGGTGATAGCACCCATAGTGGCCTGGTGCCTTCCATATCAATCAATAATCAAGAAAATGTTCTATACACTTGTCTCCAGGCCAAATTTATGGAAGCATTTTCTCTCTGAGAGTTCTTCCAAAATAACTCAAGTTGATATAAAACTAAGCAATTCAGAAAGTGTGTGGCAGCAAAGGAGGAGGAAAAACGTTTTCAATAGACTCTTCAGGGTAGTCCTCATCCCCTGGACAGCTCACTGAGACCATGTGACATGAGAAACATTTGTGAATGTAAAAATCAGACCTGATTTACCCTTCTAGTACCAGCCTCACCTATAGATCCCAGCCATATATGACTTGATATCAGTATGATGGGGCTTAGATCAGAAATCCAAATACTTAATCCATTCCTGAAAATTCATCTAGAGTGTAATAAAAATAAGTCAACCTCTTACAACTTTCATACCATCTACTGTGGAACTTGTTTTTATTTAATGGGTCAAAAATAACAAATATACTTGTTCATATTGCCCATCACCTTGGTTATTTAACCAAGTTAGTAAATCTAGTAAATGTGGAAGATGTTGGGAATTTTCAAGATTTTTTTTTCTGGTGAAGAGCTTTCTAAGGTCATTTTAAATTAATGATGAGAATTCAGGAGACATGCTATTCACGTAGGCATTTATTATTGTTATCTATTGTTATTATATATTGTTATATATTGAGAATGTATATATTGTTAGTTAGATAACGAGCCATGAGAGCACAGTTAAATTGAATATGTGAGTCTTTCAAAACCCTTCTCACTTCTGCTCAAATAGAAATGTTTGCAAACATTTTCATAAAACTGGATTTTCACATTTTTTTTTTGCCTTTGCTCCTTCGTGCCTCAAACTTTCAAGTGTATTTATGATGATAAAATTGCCTATTATCAAAAATAATTTTTAAAGACATGGTCCTTACTCTGTAGTCCTTGCTGGCCTGGAACTTACAGTGTAGGCCACACTAGCCCAAACTCACCTCAGTCCTCTTGCCTCAGCCTTCCAAGTGCTGGGTTTATAGATATGAACCACTAGAGGTGGCTGAAATTTTTCAGCAGGCTAGTGTTCTCCATCAATTCCATTTTAGGTGATTTTTCAAAAGTACTTATTACTAAAGGGAAATATTATTTTAAAATTTCCATGTTGATTACAGATGTGTTTATTTAGAAATAACAGATATAAAGAGATTAAAGCTTTTATATACATGTAAATACATGTATGTGTGTATGTATTTTAGATACATACGTGTGTGTGTGTGTGTGTGCACATTGACTTTAATCTTTGAGAGTATTGGCTTTGTCTTCCATGTGCAGGCAATCTCACCTGGCTTTTTGTTTTTGTTGTTGCTGTGAAAATGTTCAATTCAGGTTCTACATGGTCAGCTATTATGAACGGAGTCACAGAATTGCAGTTGGAGCACGCCATGGCTCAGTGGCCCTGTATGACATCCGGACTGGAAAATGTCAGGTAAATAAATCATTGTGACTTCCTCTCCATGAAGTTATTGAAGGGAGTGAGAGACCAGCACTTCACCAGGTGACGGACTGAGCTGCTGGAACATTATGGATAATGTGTAAGAGATCAATAGTTTAATGAAGGACTCAAAGAATATAGAGCCCTACTGTCTCTATTCTCCAGGACTGGAGGCTGCCGTGATGGGTTCACAATGGAGCTCAGAAGGAGAAGGCACTTCCCATGATTGATTTTACAATATATCTCCTCTTTGTCCAGTGTTGTCTGGGTTTCCTACTTCTGACATGCTTCCTAAAAAAGTTTGACACTACATGTGAGGATGTGATGACTGAGTAAAAATTAATTTTCTGTGTAAGAAAAACAAGATACTTAAGAATTCTGATCAGTAATCTAGTCATATCACACAACAACTCACAATAGTGTTTAATACAACTCCGCAAAATGGGTGCTGTTTTCAATAGTAGTGTGTCATTTTCCTGACTTTTATACTACATTTTATGATTTTATAACATTTTGTTCATGAAATTTTTTTCTTGGCTTTGGTCTTACTTATCTGATTTTCAAAATATACCCAGTGGATAGAGGGGGCAGGTATGTCACCATTTGGATATGAAGGGAATTGAAGCTCAGTGCTTTAAGTAACCCTATTCCAGAGTCACACCATTAGCTAACAGCAAAGCCAGGGATAAATTCTACCAAGGTCCTCGTTTACCAGGATGCTTGATGCTCATTGAGAAAGTGCGATGTCATACCTTTCCCTGTTTCAGTATAAGATTTAGTATTGCTGATTTCATACTGTACAGAGGGGATGTAAGAATCTGTAAGTGTCTAACAGTTGAGGTTATCTCTTCAATGTAATAAATCGCTAATCTGATGTCCTCCTTCAAACTTTCTTTGGTAACCTGCTGTGAAATAGTCGTGAGACGTAATAACAAGTGCTAGGGTAAAAGTTCCAGGTTTCAGACAACTGTAGAGGACGCTGTTTGGATACGAAATGCATTTCCCTGTGGATGCCTCTGAGAGTGGACATTGTGCATAGAGCATATACCATTTACTTTTTCAGCTCTCTAATTGGTGTGCTTCCTCTTCCAGCCTATTCAGATACTGTATTGCTTCCCTCTTGGCTCTCATTGAAGTCAGTGAAAATACTCTTTAAAGATTAAGTTTGGCGTTTTCATATGAGTCTTTCAAAAACGATTCTTCAAACGGCATTTCCAAACTGTCTTTTTTTTTTTTAACCTTTATTAGTTTTTTGTGGGAGCAGAGAGCACAGCACATGTGTGGGGATCAGAGAAAATGAGGGAGTTAATTCTCTCCTTCTACAATGTGGGTTCTGGGGATCAAAAGTAGGCTGTCAGGCTTGGCAGCAAGGGCCTTTACCCCTTGAGCCATGTGCCAGGCCCCAGAATATCTTCTAAGAACTTTGTTTGTTTGTGTATTTATTTATTTGAAAGCGGGTCTCACTAAGTATCCTAGCTGGAAATCACTATTTAACTAGGCACCGAGATCCACTTGACTCTGCCTCTAGTGCTGGTGGGATTGAAGGCATGTGCCACCATACTTTTTAAGTATAATAAACATAATACCAACCTAGAAATTAGCAAAATTCAATTTATTTTTAAACATACCTAAAAATATAATTTTATTTATCAGTGAGATACCATATCATGTTTTGGTGCATATATATTATAATATTTAAATCAGGTCAAATATTTCTGTGTCTTCAAAAGTTGACTATTTCTTTATAATGAAAACATCCAAAATTTTGTATCATTTTAAAGTGTCTGTTACATTATTCTATAGTTAACACAATTTTGCAAAGTATAGTAGCGCTTCTCACTTCTTTTTAACTTAGTAAACGGGCAGCGGTGGCGCACACCTTTAATCCCAGCACTCGGGAGGCAGAGCCAGGTGGATCTCTGTGAGTTTAAGGCCAGTCTGGTCTACAGAGTGAGATCCAGGACAGGCACCAAAACTACAGGGAGAAACCCTGTCTCAATAAACTGGGGGGGGGGGGCACCTTAGTAAACTGAACAACATTTCCTATCCTACCCCACCCACCCCCAGTCTCTAGCAACCACAGTTTTAAAACAGATTTTTAAAATTGGAGAAACTGTTACTAAATAGCAAATTTGATAGAAATACAAACATGTACAGAGCTAAAAGAAGAGGGAAGGGAGGAAAGGAGAGATAGAGATATTTTGTGTCTTCAAAACTGAGAATTTGTGCATTATCACTATTTGAGATAATGTAAGATAGATCAGGTCTACAGCCAGAGCCCAGTCTAAGACTTCTAATGATCTCTTTAACTGCCTTAGAAAAGGCCTTTAGCCCCTGCTTCCTATCAGCATCCCTTCTAGCTGACCTTTTCCTGTTGATGGCATAATGTGATGATCCTACATTCACCCAGCCACATGCAGTCACTTTTTCTTTGCAGACCTGGGGATCTGGGGTCTTCTCTTCTAACAACATAAATTATACCCTGAAGTTTGTTCTTTGAGGCTTTCAGGGTTCTGGTTTTGGTCATCATATCATTCCTCTTCTGAGCTTTGCCTTGTTTCATAACACCATCTTTTTCAACCATGTTCTATCATGGTCCTCTCTCAGATTTTGTAGGAGGCATTCATAGTATCTGTTGGATAAGTGGTCATTATCACAGTTCAGATTTTAAGAAATGGGCCTTTGCTGTATTTTGAACTCTGGGATTGTTCAAAAGCCACTTAATTCAGGGAGGTCACCTCATGGGCTGCTCATCTATAAAGCACTTCTGCCTAGTATGCATGCTGAAGACAACCACACTGAGCTGATGATGGTTAGCTCTCCCTTTAGAGCTACTCTGTTAGATTTCCCTGTAGTCCTTCTAACCCTGTACTTGTCTCGTAAGTCACACAGTTGCCAGACTCCTCGCTCATCTGTACCTGCCATTCTTACTCACAGCAGTCCTTGTTAGTGTTTGTAGTACGCCAGACTTAATATCTCTAATTCAGTTGTTGAACCATTTATTTCCTTTTATTTATTATTTCAGTTAACTTTTTAAGTATAATAAACATAATACCAACCTAGAAATTAGCAAAATTCAAGATTTTCAGGCTACTGATCTGTCCTTATTCATCTGTTTAATATTTTTTTGATCTACCCTTATTTTTCTCTAACAATCTATGATCTATGATTTTTTTGTTTGGCAATTTTTAAAAATTTTTGTAACATTGCTTTTATTACTAGTACACTATTAGAATCTTTTTGAATCAAGTTATTTAAAACTTCATAGTAGACCTTTTTCAAACAGTTTTAGGTTTGTGGCAAAATTGAATGAAAGATATAGATGTTGGCTCTATATCCACTGCACTCACACAGTGCGTGACCTCCCTGCTAGCCATCTCCACCACAGTGGTCACTGGCATCGTGAGGAAGCCCAGACGTTCCTTGGGATTCATGGTTGCAGTTGCTGAAACAAAGAGGCAACACTTGCACACTTATTACCCTGAACACAAGTGTGAAAGCCCTGGGAAACATGACACTTGCAGACAGGCCAGATGACTGGGGCTAACTTTATCTTCATAGTAGAGAAGGAAGTAGGAGGCTGAATGGGGGTAACCGATTGATGAGGGAGAATGATCCTGAAGCACAGACAACAGTCAGGGACAGTATTCCTCTGGACTCTGGGTGTAGTGTTGATGCTCACTGATCCTTCTGTGACAAAGGTTGGGTCTTCATTGGGTAGTGAGACTATAAACTTTGAAGGCCATGTGTTCACTGATGGACCTGACGTTTGGGTAGGTGAAGGAACTTCTAGGAAAGCCCCTCTCGGCAGTGTTTGATCTACATCCAAAGCAGCATGGTGGGGGCAGCATCTTTTCTAAACCCCAACAACTATAATTGATAAACCTATACTTGACTTCCCACACAGTCAGTAGTTTGCATTGGGGTCCTCTCCTGCTGTTCTGTATTGACAGATTTGAACAAATGCACCGTGGAATATTTCTACCACTATTGTGACATACACAGGAGTTTCGCTGCCCTACAAATCATCTGTGTAACTTTTAAAGGCTTATTTTATTATTTTTAGTAACTGTTCCTGTGTGTACATTGCTAAGTCATAAAATGTGTGCATTTGGTTGCCAGACAAATATGAAGCTATTTTCCCACACATGTGGTTTCTCCATACCTTCCTGAGGAAAGGAAATGGGTGTGTTCCACAGAGACACTTGTGTTTCTCAGACTGACTATCAGACTGTGGAAACTCTGAATCCCAAAGAAATGGGGATTCCTCCAGGAATCCCATGCTGGAGAAAGAAAAGGGAGCTTCTCTCCTGCAAAGAGAATCTCCTGCAGGCGGTTCTAACAACTTGTCAGAGAGCCCCTCAGGATGAGACTGAAACCCAGACCGCACCTTGACCAGAACTACCTTTAGATGTGCTTTGCTTGACCCTTGGAACTCTGATCTCACTTCAGGACCTCCAAGGGACTTGAAGGATTCTCTGGGTCTCTCTGTACCTCTTCCCAATGTGGCCACATTAAATAAATCTCCTTTCTCTGGTTTCCACTATTAATTTGGCTTTTTTATTGGCATATTAAGAACTGGTGGCTGGACCTGACCCCCAAGTTTAACAACATTTCTGTGAATTACAGCATGACTTTTGAACACATAAAATCTCATTAAAAAATGAAATTTCATACTTGGCCGATTTTCTTTTAATTTGCTTGGTGTAATGAGAGCCAGAGAGGGGGTAACACATAGAATCCAGGAGACATTTTTTTTCAAGAGTTGGCCCTTTCCCTCCACCATGTTTTGAAACAATCTCCTGTTGTTTCTGCTGCTACGCCACACGTTAGCTGGCTGTTGAGAGTCTAGCCCTCTCGCCTATCTCCACCTCCTACGTGGCTATAGGAGTGTTGAGACTGCAGAGGCCCGCCACTTCATCTGGCTCTTTATGTGGGTTCTGAGGGTCAAACTCAGCGTCATCAGGCTTGTGCAGTGAGCATTTTGACCCACTGAACCATCTCCCTCGCTCCACAATTGGCCTGTTTTGCTTCCTGTTTACTAATCAATTTATAATTTATCATTTGTTCTGTTTGTTTTTTAAAAATTAAAATAGCTCACCACTGTGCTAGACCGCATATTAACATGCAAGAAATCACAATATAAATGAGTATATCCATTGAGGAACAACTGGGGGCAAAGACGAGCCTTCCCATCTGGCTAAAGCATTGTGATCAGTCTTTGAAAGAGGGAGCCCACCCAGCATGGAGGAACACTAACCTAAATTTATGCGGGAATCTTAGGAGAGCTACTCAGGAAAGGCTGCCCTTGAGGGAAGATGTCTGAACAGAGAGCCCTAAGCAGTGAGGCAAAGGGGGGGGGGGGTGAGAGAGACAGTATTCCAGGCAGGAGATGTGACATGTATAAAGCCAGAAGTTTAGGACACATAGAAAAGGCCTGCTTATCAGAAATGTCACATGTGCTGTCCTGCAACATGGAAGTGGCCCACGTAATAACAGTGCTGACTTGGGCATTACACTAGGAGTTGCACATGTGACAAGCATGATTCCAGTGCACAAGGGGAGACACATCTTATCTGTGACTTATTAAATGCCTATTCAGCATAGCTTTGTTAATGAGTTGTATAATATTAGCTAAGTTCCAAGGAGATAGCTGACTACTGACATTTACTATTATCTAAAATAGTATTTATGAAAAAAGGGGATTTGGTGAGCTTGCTGAGTGTTTTCAGTGTGGGATTTAAAGTGTTTTTATGAAAATAAGCCTTGTGAGTTACAAGCTGGCTGGCACCAACCAGGATAGAAGTTCAGAAGGCACTGTATTGTCCATGAGGACAACAATGGTTTGACTTCTTGTTAGGAGGAGAATGGACCTTAAGGGATGCTAAGATTGATGTTTCTTTAATACTTATAGTTGACATTTTAGGTATTTCCTCCTTGCTCTTTCAGCAGCTGCTTTTATGGCAGATGCTTCTTGTGACATTCTGGAGCAACAACCAGAAATATAGCATCAGGGGCGCTAATAAGATGAATGGCTGAAGAACACAATGGCTGCCTGACACCGTTGAAGAATTACCTCGTAGGCTTCCTGTTCTAACAGTGAAATACTATTTAGAGAACCTCTAAGAAAAGAAACAGATTCCCCCAAACAGTGCTGGAATTTAGACTCTGTTGTTCTGAACCCACATCTTAAAATGATATTTCTAAGTGACGGGACAGGGCCAATGTTTTTCTTATGCCGCTTCTCATATTAGCATTACACTTGGAATGTTAATGAACCAATAACTTTGCACCAATAGAGAAAAAGCAAATGCTTAGCAATACCTTGCTCTTAACAAACCCAGTAGTTGCAAAAAGCATTTCAAAATCCTTGCAAAAGTATTGAGTAGACTAAAAATTTTTTTCTTTCTTTTTTGCTGTTTGTTTTGCTAAGTCTAACAGTGTAACCCAGGCTGACCTGGAACTTGCTATGCAGATTAGGATGGCCTTGAACTAACAGAAGTCCTCCTGCCTCAGCCTTCCAAGTGCTCTGATTATAGGCATCTGGCTTAAAATTTCTTTCAATTCTGAGAATTCTCATCATTCCATTCACAATTCTCAGTAACATTCAAGTTCCACATTGCTATTTTCTTCCTACCTTTCCATATATAAAACTAAAAAATGAAAATGAGGATGGAGAGATGGCTCAGTGGTTAAGAGCACTTGCTGTTTTGTTTTGTTTTTTAATTTTTGTTTTTAGAGGAAGCCACGAGGTGATTCACAACTATTTTGCGATTCCAGTTACCAGGGATCCAATGCCCTTGTCTGGCCTCCATGGGCACTATACACATATAGTTCATATACATATATGCAAGCAAACACTCATAAAGAAGAATTAGTATTCTAAAATAGAAATGTGTGTGTGTATACATGTATGTATGTATGTATAAAGTTTTCCTTATATAAGTAATTATGAAATAATTGAGCCATAGTACAGTTTTTCCTCATGGTCCAGAATCCTCAGATTCTGGAGTCTATTATATGTGAAATGGTGTAGGATTTGCATTTAACAGATGAATATCATCTCATATACTTAAAGCATCTCTGGATTATTCATATTATCCTACAGAATGTGAACACTATGTAAACAGTTGGTAGACTGTTTTGTCAGAGGAATAATGAAAAGGTTTACCATCACATAGACTACAGATGGGGTGTTTTGGCTTCTAGGATATTTTTATCGCACAACTATTTGAATCCATGAGTGCAAAGCCTACAGATACAGAGACCAACTGCCCATTGACTGTACTCAGGACTCACTACCATATATTCTTTACATCTATCTATGCCTGCTCTGTAAGGATCTTAAAACAAGGTCTAGCCTAGCAGTTGTTCAATAAACATTCTCTCAAGTCTGTAGTTCATGACAGTTTGTAGGAGCTGTTGCAGAGGTCGAGGTTGTCAGGATTTGGTAGCTACTCATGGAGCCCTTGTATGGTGGGAGACAATCAGGTGTCTAACACCCTGGATTCAGCAGTCAGTCCAGGCATTGCTCCATCAGTCAAAAAATACTGCTCAAGCATAGAAACATAAAAACTGATACATACTTTAAACACTGCATTTTAATTTAATATCCTATACAATTTGGTTTCTCTTGTCTTCTAATATATGACACACTTTCTATATTGGCACATTGGCTTAGGTTCAAAGATGGATTTCTAGCTAAGTCAAACTGGGTTCTTAGAGTGAACTGAGAAATTAAAAGCACTTACAGAGCAGGTTGGCAAGATGACTTAGTGGGTTCTGTGTGCATGTGGCACCTGCCAATAAGCCTGATAACTTGAGTTCAGTCCCCAGGACACACAAGGTAGAAAGAGAGAATTGATGCCTACAGGTTGTCCTCTGACCACCACATGCTCGCAGTGGCATGCCACTTCTACACCCCAAATAAATAAATATAGATGTGATTTAAAAATCACAAAGCAGCCTCAATATAATAATAATAATAATAATAATAATAATAATAATAATAACAATAACAATAATAACAATAATAATAAGTTCATACTTTGCCCACGTCTTTTACAGTCATCTCATTTAAACCTAATTTCATGTTTTAAATGTGTCCTTTAAAAGCCCTCTTATGCTTACTGTATAATTTTCTGTGTTTAATACAGCTACATAAGTTACATAGGAAATCTTGACTAACATTAACTTTCGTTCTAAGGCAGGCTTTTTGGAAAGAAAAAAAAAAGAGCCCTAGCGAGTGGAATAAGAGACAGAACAGTAACTAGCATGCTTTACAGGTGGTCCAGCTAGGTTGATGGAAACGGAGAAGAGAGAGCCTCAGTTACTGGGAAAGTGTGTGGAGCAATTCTGTTTTTCTGCTGTTAACACACAATGGCTAAAAGGCTAACGTGGTATCACACCATGCAGAAAGGACTGGCTTAGTTGGTGGGCACCTGTGTGTGTACAGTCAGGAAGGGCTTACAAGGTGAAAATGTCCTGAGCTGCAATGAACCTCATAGGTCACACAGGAAGAGAAGGTAGATTCAGTGATGGGATAGGAGCAGGAAGAAACCCCTGAAGGCCATATGGTTGGAGCTGATCCATGAGGAGGTATTCCTCATGTGGCTACGTGGGGGAGGACTTTGCAGAGAGGATAAAATGCCAGTAGAAGCTTGGAACTATCATTTAGTTTATGATGCAGAAGCTTATGATGTCAGGATTTTGGAGTGCCTCAAGGAAAGGTGTAAGAGTATGTGAGTGTACTAGAGGAGGTGGGGATGAAGCCCATGGAAGGGGGGCAGGATCATGGTGTGCACTGCAGCTTAGTCTTCTCAGGATCAACAGTGTGCATGCATCGTGTGCACGTGCATATACGTGTGCATGTGTGTGTGCACGTATGTGTGTTACTAAACATAACCCACTCCTTCTGTGTACTGTTACTTATATGTGTGTGTTTTCACGGCTGACCATTTGGTACTGGATAACCAATTGATATGCTCTTCCCTGGGGAAGAGTGTTTCACACTCAGCGTTCCCTAGTTGCCTGTAGTTCTTTGTATTGGATTGAGGCCTTGTGGGCATTCCCTGGTCCACTTTAGTATGTCTGTTAGTGTCTTCCTTGCCTGGCTCATATTTAGGCAGTCATTAAAACCAAAAACCACATCCATAGGAAACATCTTAAGATCAAGTAGACATTAATAATAAACTTAGCAATGGTCTCTTTTTCCCCTTGGGCACACAGAAAGAGCACAGGGTGGATCCCAGAGATGTGGCTCCTACCCATTCAGTTACCCACTCAGAGGCCTGACCAATGACTAGCGAGAAGGCACGGGCCTGCCCTGTGAACCTTCCCTTCCCCCATTCCTCCACCCAGCTGGGGCTACACTTTGAAGCTTATTTCTGCTGTCCCCTGAGGTGACCGTCTTAATCTAGAACACTTACTATGCAGAGCAAGGTAGTGTACACAGAGTCTACTCCAAAGAACGAGAGAAGCAAAGAATTCTGAGTAGAATGGCCATCACACCAAGCCAGGTGCTCCTTTCTCACGTGTACAGAACGAGGGGACCAGCTCCCACAATCCCCTTGGCAGTTCCCTGGGTGAAACCCCGGCATCTGGCCCCGTTACTATGTTGCTGTAATTTATGTAAATGTCTTGTCAGAGATGAATTAAACCTGAAAGCAGTAAATCTACAAGGACACAGCTATAACTCACCCAGATCTATTGCTTGGAGAAACGTATATCAAGCCTCTGAAAAATTACTGCCTCTTCAGTAGTCAGAGGTTAAAGAAGGTAGCAGCTTACATGCCATTATACGTAGACAGCAGTTTGTCATTCTTCAGGAGTGTGATGAATGCAAAATACAAGCATGTCCTCCACTTTACTGTCGAATCCCTACATTTCAACACCCAAGGAGGAACCAGGGAAGTCACTTAAGCCCATTCATGAACTTGCTACTTAATTTTCTGAGCCTGAAGTTGTTAGGTCTAAAGCCCTATTTATACACTTGTAATACTAACCATGACCGCTTTTGTGCAATAATCGTGTATATAATGCATTCATTCAGCATACTCTGAGTGCCAACTGTATGTCAAGCACAAAATAATCTTTTTAGAGAATGAAATAATTTCATCCCACATCCTTATCTTTGTAAAAGGAGAAAATGGGGCCAGAAAATTCGGGTGCTTCACAGAAATGTCTGAAAGTACTTTTGAAAATTACAGAGGCCATTCAAGAAAAAAAATCATTTATTATAACAAAAAAGCCAATGTCTCCTTTATGTAGGGATGTATCACAGTGTGTCTGGCCATCTAAGGGTTCATTTGCCTTCATTCTCTAGGCATCGAGATTCAGCATTGTTCTTTCCAATCTGAGTCAGAACCTCGGAGGCAGAGATCCAGGCATCTACATCTTATAGAACACCTCTAGGTAAATCTGTGGCAGGCTAGAAGTTAGGAACTCTGTTTATGCTGAATAAAAAATAGGATACAGGGTGGGGAAAACTAGCATGTGAATTATTGTGTCAATTTTTCAGTCCTCAGGGTCTACGAAATCAAGTAATTTCAGAAATTACACAAAAAAATGACTTCTATCTGGAACCATATAGACTAAAATGGCGCTTAGGATGTCTGGAATTTGAGGTGTACTTGTATTATCATTGAAAAAAATAATGTAGCAGCAACACAGAAGGGTTAGAGGGAGCCCAGTGCTCCCCTAGGAAAAAATGAAATTATGCTCTACATACCCTGATGAAGTCTTTAAAACATTACTTAAAATCTTGAAATTTTAGGTTCTAGTTAAGGGTCTTGATTAATTCTTCTATCCAGATATCTCTCTCCCTGTCCCAAGCTCACCTAGCTCTAGCTTCTCTAGGCTTTGCTTTTGCATTTAAGTATGTTCCCCTTTCATTTCACCTACTTCCTACCTGAGCTGGAAGCCAGGAGTGCTAAGAACACCGCTAGCTTTCTTTTCTGACCAGTTTCCCTGCTGACTGACACCTTTTCAGTTCTTTCAGATTACAACTGAAGGGAACCTCCAGCAGATAAAATCACTAATAGAAATGTACTGACAGAGTCATCACTACCTTTAGCCCCTTGTAGTTCTGCCTCTAATTGGGACTTTTTGCAGAATACAGATAAAGTGCTGAATTGAGGCTTTTCCAACTTCTGGCTGTCTCTCCCATTTGGTGGGATCTTTTTTCCGGCTGAAGTATCCATTCAAATTATTTACCACGGTACCAGTACTGTACACCATCAAAATAATGCATTTCCATACCCGGGGAGACACTCGTGCTTTCTCCACAGAGAGGACTGGGAGAGAGTCGTTTTGGCCGCTGTGCTCATTGAAGTTCTGAAGCCACTGCCAGGACATAAGCCACTACGCGTTTAGCTGCCTCCCATCCAACAGCCAGAACTCTGCCCTGCCTAGCACTTACAGCTCTTTGTCGAGGCTTCTCTACCAAGAGGTCATGACAGAGGACTAGAGGGGACTTGCCTCCACAGAGAGCACCTGAAAAGGTTTTAGATCCTTATGAGAAGTGGAGAAGATCTGGGCTTGCTCCCCAGTCATTCCATTACAGAGCTGTAGACTGTTACAAGTTTCTGAGCCCTCCCCTGCACTCAACCACTTTAATATGAAAAGGCATCTTGTAATGTCCTCGCCTAGGCTACTGTTGTTCCCCATGTACAAGCCTCGGGCTGACACTCATTATCATCCAGCAGCTGTGGTAATGTCACCAGAGAACTAAAGAGTATGTGAGTATAAACAAGGAAGTCAGAGAGGGTGACATCAGCCCTTTCTGAAGAAATAGCATTTAACTCAAAGGTACATTAAGTTACACAAAGTTAGTAAGAGTTACAGAAGCATTGAGTAAGAGGAGCACATTCAAAAGCCTTGAGGTCAGAGAGAGGTTAAATCATTGAAGAAGTTAATTGGGGGAAAAAAGGGATGGGGGGCGGGGTCTGAGTTGCCTGTCTACAAGATGGTCCAGAACCAAGTTACAGGGGGCTTTGTAGGTGAAGATGAAATATTTTTAAATCATTCTTGTGAGGAACCATGGAATTTTGAACAAATATAATGACCTAAATTACCTTTTGTAAAAGATCATTTTGGCTGCTGTGAGGGGCATGTGAGGACAAAGTGAAAATAGAAAGAACAGTCAGAGGCCATTTGCTAAGTATTTGAGTCCAGAGAGAGTAGCAGCCTAGGTTGGTAAGTAAGACTAGAAGAAACAGACCAGCTTAAATAATGTCTAAGGGTAAAATGGGCTGAACTTGTGACACAGTACCTATGGTAAGTAAGAGAGACCTTGAGAACATTCGCAGGTTTGAGCATGAGCAAGTGATTGGCTGGGAGACACCGGAAGAGCAGGTCTGTGGCATAAGGAGTAACAACATCAGTAGTTTACAGTTTGATGTTAGCCTTTATAGAACAGTCTTGAACAGATGACTTCTATGTAACTGCCTGCATGACTCTAGAGCTCAGAAGATGTGTCTGGGCCAGATGTCAAAATGAAGACCTCATAGCATGTTCATGTACTTAGAGCATGGCCATGTGAACATAGAACACTATTGCCAACTCTTCACAAAAATCTTCAGCATCTAAGGTGGGTAGGAGGGAGAATGTGAGAGTGGATGGTTTGAGGGGGTGGAGGAAATCAGAAGGGTCTTAGATTCCACAGGAGGAGTGTGAAGAGGGGGAGGTGCTGTGAAAGGCATGGAAAGTCAAATAAGAACAGCTCTAACAGGAGATGGTTAGCAGTATCTTTACAGAAGGAATCCTGGTCCAGGGATGATGTAAAGTCTGGCAGCAAAGGAGCCAGTGGGAGGCAGGCTGTATAAACCACTTTGAAGGAGCTTGGCCAGAAAAACACGAGAAAAAAGACAGCCTGGTATAGTTGAAAGTTTTCTCCAGTCCCATAGCCACTTATAAAATAATCATTCAGAGGCTTAATATTATTTACAAACTGTATGACCTATGGCAGGCTTCTTGCTAGCTAGCTCTTATAGTTTGACTCAACCTATAACTATTAATCTATGTATCGCCATGTGTTCTGTGGCTTGACCTGCATCTCATTACATGTTGCTCCTTCAGTGGCTAGCTCACTCTCTCTAGACTCCGCCTTTCTCTTTCCTGTCTCCTTGGATTTCCTGCCTGCCTCTAAAGTGTCTTGCATAGACCAAAGCAGCTTATTTATTAACCAATGGGAACAACATATATTCACAGCGTACAAAAAGACGTCCCCCAACAGCCTGGCTTTTTAAATAATTAATTAATTAGTTAGTTAGTTTTCCCCAGCCTATTCTCCATTTCCCTCCTTCCTCTCCTCCCAGCCACTTCCCCCAACACCTCCCCCTCCCATCCACTCTTCCTCCTTCCTCTTCAGAAAAGGTCAGGCCTCCCATGTATATCAGCCTGTCATGGCATATCAAGTTGCAAGAAGACTAGACACCTCCTCTCCTATTAAGGCTAGATGAGGCAACCCAGTAGAAGGAAAGTATCTCAAAAGCAGGTAACAGCCCCTGCTCCCACTGTTAAGAGTCCCACAAGAAGACCAAGCTACACAACTCTAACATGTGCAGAGAGCCTAGGTCGGTCCCATGCAGGCTCCCTGGTTTTCGGTTTATCTCTGTGAGCCCCTATGAGTCCAGGTTAGTTGATTCTGTGTTTTTTCTTGTAGTGTCCTTAACTGTTGCTGGCTCCCATAATCCTTCCTCTCCCTCTTCCACAGGATTCCCTAAGCTCCGCCTAATGTTTGGTTGTGGGTTTCTGCATGTTTCCATAAGTTACTGGGTTAAGCCTCTATGATGACAATTGTGATAGACAGCCTGGCTTTTTAAGATGTAGCTTTTCGGGGGAGTGCTTTTGGAGATGTTTGTTTGTGAAAGGGTCTCATGTAGTCGAGGCTGATTTCAAATTCCTTCTGATATCCTTAAACTTCTGTTCCTCCTGCCTTTACCTTCTGAATGCTGAAATTACCATCAAGTACCTCCATGACCAGTTTTTCTGGTCTTGGAGATGGAACCCAGGACTTCATACTTGCTAGACAAGTACTCTACAAATTGAGCTACGTCCCCAACCAAGATTATCTTTTTAAGTACTATCAAGTATTGTCTATTGCTAATGAGCACCTGACTTACCATTACCAAGGTAATGCATCAGGAGTAGGTATGATTAAAACAGTCATGAAAGATGTTTCTTTTGAATTTGACCCGAGCATGATACTCTAGCATGTTGTCAACATGCTGATGTGTGCTGACACTGTTGCTGTAAACCATTGTGATAATCATTCAGTGCCAACCAACCCAAAGAGTCACAGACTTTAAGGTCTACACTAATGAGAGTAATAAAGAGGCCTTTGAGACAGTAAGACACAGAGCAGTATACCCCAAGTTTGGGCTAGAAACCCATACCTGATTTTAATGAGTCGTTAAAGCCATATGTTAATTTGGTGACTTCTCCAGAGCCCTCAGCTTCTGAATATTCATTAAAGAAATTGTAAGTAACCCTACCAGTATATGGTTAAGGGAAATATATATATATATATATATTTATATATATATATTTATATATTTATATATATACTGTTGCCAAAGATGCAGTACCGTTTACTTGCTCACTAGCACATTCTGGTATATTAGCTAATTACTCTTGTGCTTGATTTTTAAATCCCACCCCCCATGTGTGTAAGCAAGCTAGTGTTCTGTTCACTTGTGAATTTCTACCACAGGAAGACAAGTAGCCTCACAGACTTGCATGGTTTTCATATGATTCTGCATCTCAATGCAGGAAGAGCTCTTCTCCAGCTTCCCACCATTTCCATAAAGCAAATACAGAGATGTTTATAGCAGCCTTCGTCTGGCTTTGGCATTGATTTTAAATCACCTGGATTGATCAAGTGTGGTTATGGAACTTCAGAAAATCCCACCAGACACAATTGAAACCGAGGGCTTTTTAATCTGCTAATGTAATATCCATAGGAATGAATTGTCAATTGTTCTTAATTTGGATTACCTGAACAATCGGCACCACCATGATACCACGGTGTCTGGGGCTGTCTTGGGTACTCTGGGCAAAATGTTCCTGGCTTTGGAAACAAGCATCTGAAATCCATGTGTGTCTTGGAGTGTGTCAGTGCAGAGCACCTTTCTCAACCAATGAGAGAGCAGCATGCAGATCCAACAGCTGTCTGGTCATACATGCCTCTGTTGCAGCCCAGCAGCAGGATTGAGGAAAGCTGATTGCAACCAGAGTTGACACACAGGTGAAGAGTCAACAATTAAATAGTTCACCACAAAGTCTCAAATAACAGGCCAGTGTGGAGGGACAGCAAGGGAACCCACAGGAACCGCTTATTAAACACTGGGGTCTCTCTTCATGTCAGACTCCCACCATTAGGCCTATGTAAGTCTGAGCTGTCATAGTGGATAATGAAGTCACTCCTGTATTTTCCTGATTACTTTTTACATTATTTCTACATAAATAAATGTTTAAACTACTTTCGGAGGTCAACTTCCCTTAAAAAAGAAAAAAAAAAAAAGCCGTGATTTTTCTGTAGTTTGATATCATACTGCAATGTTGTTGTCATAGAAACCAGATAATGTAATATAACTTTTCAAAAATGGAAACCTGTTTTTAACTTTATTACACCAAGAAGAGCTCAGAATGGATGATTTATATGTACTCTCTCACCATGACCCAAAGTCTAAAATTTACTTTATACACACCAGATTTCAATAATTGAGCATACAGAGAAAGCTCTATCATTATCCAAGACATTAAAATATAATAAGCATCAACAAGTAAATTATTTTTTAATTCACAATCTTTGGAGTATTTTCATGGTAGCATTTCAGCATTTCACTAAATGGTATATAGTTGTTTCCTTGCTGCCTGAAAACAGCAGTCAGCAAATGAGAGGAGAGGCCGAGAGACAGACAATGAATTTTCTTGCTAAGGGGCTGAACAAATAAGATACCGTGCTTTTAAAATGCTGGAGGAGATCGGTGCTTTGCTTCCCAAATTCACTCACACGCTGTTCTGCACACGGCAGTTTTCTTTGTTTAAGATGCTTTTGATTTTGGCACAGTCGGCACATACTGCACATAACCCTGTAACAGTTTTTTGGAGCTTGACCTAGGGTACATTTTAATGCTTCATGTTATCATTTTATGAGTTAAAATTTTTAAATTTGAGTAACAAATATAAGGCTTAAAATATTTCCCAGGCTTTTTTTTTTCTTCCAGCACATTTTCTTTATGTTTTGAGGAAGCTGGCTCTGCATGAGAACTTAGAAATAACTCGTAATGATTAACAGAGTGATGGATGTGACAAATCACCCTTTTCCTGAGAAATAATAAATCAACATATTCCTACCCATAAATTTTTACTGAAAAATGTGAAATATTAGCACCATATATTTAACTAGGTGTCAGATACAAACACTTGTCAAAACGTTGCTCTCAGAACCAGTGGACTATAATACAATGGGCCTTTGGTTTATTTTTTTTTTTGAAATGTGATTCAAATATAATTTACAGTTTATGAAATTTGTCATGTTTTTACTTACGTGTCCTTCTTTCGGTAAGGATGACATAGTCTGAATATTACCCATAGTAGACTCCAAAGTCAAGATAGAACAATCTCCAAATAGATTTTTGTACTCAGAAAAAATTTGCTTGAACTTTAGTTTTAGGGTGACCCACTAAATGTTTCCTGACTGTGTTTGCCCTGTTTGTGTTTATCTAATTCTGTCCTGGTTCCATTAGCAAAGCCTCTTTTCTGTTTTCCCTTGTTGTGATGCCATTCTTTTAGGCAGACTGTATATTGAAATCTGTTTGGATTTTGGGGAAGCTGAGATGAACACGATGTATGACTGAATTAAGAGGCTAGTGGATTGTAGCTTAGCCAGCATTGGCTTTATTTTCATTTGGGAGTGTTTTCCTCAAGTCGCCATGGTGTATTGTGGGAAGTAGAGCAGGGCAGTGGCCTTCCCCTGGCTCTATTGATTTGCCCTTCAGCTGTGTGCAGTGCAGAGAACCTCAGGCCTTGTTGTTGATTATCTACACAGTGTCTCTGGGAGCTGTATTGACCCATTGCCGCTGACTGCCTGTGGCTCTTGATTTTTCACACCGTCTCCATGACACTCATAATAAAACATACTATCTTATTGCTTCTCAGCTCTGGGAGTCAATGGATTCAGCCTTCAAACACCACAATGTTTCGGGAGAACATTTATTATATGTGGGATAAAGGATAGCAATTTTAGGACTTTGTATTGTATAGTTTTAGTAGCTACCTCTGTAGTAAGAGTCCATACACAGTTTACATTTCTGATGCCGTTAAAAAGTCAATGCTAGCTTTATATCTGTTGTTAACGTGAAATTTTGAATGATGTATACAGAATTAATTCTAAAACAATAGGCTCATTAACCAAGTATATCTTGCATTAAGATTAAGTTTGACACGTTGAATTTTCAAATACATACAAGGATTGTTCTATGATTTAGTACTGCTTTGTAAGTTTATTACAGTAGACAATAGGATTGTACATATTTTAAGGTTATTCTTGTCTGGATGTCTTAGATACTTCAGTGTTGTGAGTAAAATCTTTCTTAGCTATCTTGAAAGATTTACTTTCTAGTTAAGATATATTTCAGTGGTTTTCTCTAAACATAGGTCTTTCGTCAATATTAGGGTTTTCTATCTTGTACTAGTATCCGACTATTTTAGATGTTGTTACTGCCTACATGTTTCCCAATCCAGAATTACCATCAATAATTTCTCTATGCCGCATGTTTTTTGTTTGTTTGGTTGGTGTTTTTTTTTTAAGCTTAGAGACCTGGAAAGGCAGGATTTATTTTCCTAGTCGAGAGAATAACAGGCAGGTGTTTCCTAGACTGACTTCTAATATTTTAATGCACTGTAACTACTATTATTGTATACAAGGTAGTGTTGCACCAAAGAGAGAGAGATAATATTCTAGACTTAGGCCAGACATTTTTATAGAAAAGGCAGAGCAAGAGAATTACAGGTGAGGTTATTAATATAGTGATTACTTTTTGTTGACGTCAATTTGAATGTTTCAGTTAGTCAAAGAAAATGAAGAATGCTTGAACAAACCTAATTTCAATAATGTCTGTTATATACATTCACCTTTGTAAAGTAACTGTGAGCTTCACCATTAAAAGAAAAACAGGAAAAGGACCCTGGCCTTTAAGCTTCGTATCATCAAACCACAAGTAATTTTTTTCACGTTTTGAAATAATAATTTCTTTTTATTGGTTTATAAATTTAATGTTCACATCTTCCTCCTTTACTAGATTTTAAAGGATTGGTTTTAGGTTTGAAAGATACATAGTTTTGTAAATAACCGCTTTTAAAAATATCAATCCACTTTAAACTAACAAGTCACGAGTGGAAGCTTTTAGCAAGTGTTGTTTTAGGGACTGGCATGATATAGTGCAGCCTCCATGTGCTGCCTGCCTAGGTTTGCACAGGAACCCTGGAATGTCCACATGAAGCAGGCAGGTCATGGGTTTGAGGACAGCATAGACTACACAGAAAGGTCAAGGCCACTCTGAGTTATACAAGGAAGACCTTATTTCAGAAAACCAAATCACAAACAAAACCAGAGACATCAGAGGAAAAGCATTGCAGCGCCTTCTCTCAAATTCACATATTTCTTCCATTCTTCTTAAGTCTCTCTAATGTTTTTTATTATAATGGTTAAAATTCTTTAGAAAACATTGTATTGGTGTATATTCAATGAATGTGGTACTGACACACCGCACAGTTTCACTCTGTTTTTTTTATTATAATGGTTAAAATTCTTTTGAAAACATTGTATTAGTGTATATTCATTGAATGTGGTACTGACACACCGCACAGTTTCACCAGTACTGTGGTGCTGATAGATACCACTAAGCCTCTTGCCTCAAGCAGAGGCCTTTTCATTTCTGGGTTCCTTGACTTCTGATAAAAGTGATAGGGTACATTTCACTCATTGTCCTGAAAACTTTGTCCAGCGTTTTCTGGCTTTTACCTGCATGGACCCAGCACTCACAGCCAGTCAAGCTCTGGGCACTGTATCTAAATTGAGTGTCAGCTTTAAGTAACCTCATTTACAGTTAGAGTTCTTTATGCCGATAGTTTGGGTAGTATAAGGTTCATGTTCCATTTAAACCCAAGTATGCCCCTTTGTCTTGGGAATTCAGAACCATGTTTAAGTGTACAGGAGACTCCCTCAACAGAGTCTTAGGTATCAGGTATTGCAAAGGTTAAGCCTTATCATCTGCACCAAAATAAAAAAAAAAAAAGTGAGGTTTCATCAAAAACTTCCATCCTCACAACCTTTCAACCACAATTTGATGATTATTATTGATTATTTCACAGCCTTTCACTCATGCTCTGCCACTGTGGCCAGCCCTGATATACAGATAGGGCTGTGGTCCAGCTGAAATAAGACTCCATCTTGATAATGGACTGAGATGAGATGCTGTTATTTGATAAAGATAATTGATGTTTCACAGTGAATTGAAAAGCAGCTCCAAGCACACTGGATCTGGAGCCGTGTTCTTCTCCCAAATATGGCAGTTGTTTATAAAAATAGAACAAAAGAATGAAAGTTAAAAATTTGTGAATGGATTAAAGAGACTTTTAGTATTAGAATTTTTATTTCCTTTCCTAATTGGTTATTTTTAATCATGTTATTTTAAAATTTGATTCCAGATTAATTTGTTCAAATCTTATGTGGCATGGATGTTACTGATCAGATCCCTGGCAGACTTAATATCTAAACCTCATGTTTGGTCTTGTATAACTAGGTATCACAAGTCACAGTTAAATTTTGTTACCACTAATTTTGGGGATGTTTTTGCATACTGTATGAAAACACAATTGAAATTATTGATCATGAAATCAAGTCTCGTGGAAAATGCAGTTCACATAATCTGTGACTGCAGACAGGGTTTCTCCTCATTCATTATTAACAAATGTTTCTGCAAACACCACAGAACGTACTGCGTATGTTCACTGTGCTTCCTTCAGTCCCAGCTTTAGGTTGATTAAGGTATCATTCATCTCTGGTGCTGTTCATCCAGTCTCTTTTAGTCTTATCACCTTCATAACCCCTAATTAAGCAATAAGGCTTGACAGGGAGTATGGTTATCGTGAGATAATGACGCCCCAAGTGTGTTGTGAGTCACAAGGTTCAGCTGAGTGCTTCTAAACCTCTACGGGTGTGATTATCTCATGATAAACATGCCACATTGCTGCTCATTGATACCACTGATGCATGCACACCATTTGAGCGAAGGTGAAATTGGCATTTCCTTGCTTACCTGCTCACCCAAACCAAGTAGCTGATTTTATAAAGTTATTGGCTCAAATCTTAACAGTTTGAATCCACAAGCTCGTATTTCATTGTTTAGATGAAAATAGTTGAACTTACAAGTACACATCTAAAGGAAACTTAATAACCTCACTGTGTTTTAAAGGTTAAGCTTCCTCTGAAGATAGGTCTCAGGGAAGGCAGATACATTTTCCACTGTGGGGACTTCTGGCAACCCATTTAATGAATGGCAAAAGTTGGGCATTCTTGTAAACTCAGAATAGTGCATACTTTCAGGCTAATGATGTTTACAAACTCTTGAAAGTTCTCTAGGATACAGTAATTGGATTTCTATACTGGGAAGCTTTTAATAACCTACAGCTTGCAACTATTCCTGTTAAAAATAGTGTGAAAGGGGAGATTACTAACTACTTAGCTATATTCTGTTTGATTGAACTTTTGAGGGAAATTAATTTGTATTCCCTATGTCGACTCTAGCTTGTCATTAAAAAAAAAAAAAAAACCTGAATTATTTCTTGTAGATTTGTTTTGAATGTCATTGAAGAGACCATATTTCAGATTATATATTTCTCAGGAGAGAGAGAAAGAGATTTAAAAAGAAAAGAAGTAATGAAAATACTGGGGCTAGCTTTTGAATGTTTCAACATGAATTCAAATTAATGCAGTCTTCTGAAACACACTACATCGAGAATTTTCGATGTTGATAAAATATTCAGTATCTTTACTTTCTGATATTGTAGAATCTAGCTGTATATAGTTCTTGAGACTAAGGACGTAAGTTTTTATATATTTCATTTTTTTGTTTGTTTGGGTTTTTTTTTTTTTTTTGGTTTTTCGAGACAGGGTTTCTCTGTGTAGCTTTGCGCCTTTCCTGGAACTCACTCTGTAGCCCAGGCTGGCCTCAAACTCACAGAGATCCACCTGCCTCTGCCTCCAGAGTGCTGGGATGAAAGGCGTGCGCCACCACCCGGCAATATTTCATTTTTAATGTGGTAAATTGACTGTCAAGTGGCTATATGGCTAGTGACTAATACATAATGCATATGACAAAAATTATATATTGTTTCTAAAGAAAAAAAAGTCCTTGTAATTTAATTTTTCTCAAGAGTTTGTGACTTAAAACAAGTAATTCAATCATGTTATGGCTTTATCTTTTGATGTTCATGTCAGATCTAAAAGAATTTACTTTAGAAGGATGTCTTAATTCCCTGTTGAAGTTCTAGTGTTGTCCAGCATGTGGATTTGGTTTATAGACCTTCTTATCATGTAACAGGTATTTGAAGTATGTGGAAACTATGAATTTAGGTATGAGTTAATATAATAATTTTCCTGGCAAAGTACTATCATTTAAGGAAAAATTGCTATCAAGCCAAAACTGGGGACTCTGGTACTTACTTACTATTAAATGACTTATAATATTTGGTCATTCCATTTTATTTCTCTCATAGAAAATACTGTTTCCTTAATATACTTGGTGATACTTACCTTAATTCCTGTAGTTACTGTTCCCTTCCTGGTAAAGGCCAAGAATATTTCAATCTTGACCGCTCTGCTGGCACACACAGACCCCATTGCTTACATGGCCAAGTTTGTTCATACTTAAACAGCATTTGATTTTAAACTAAAATCTTCTTACACTCAAGTCCATAGTAAGTGTCCTCTAAATGAGTTGACAGGACCCAGTGAGACTGAGATCCTTCTGCATATGGGAAGTAAACAGCATCATTATTACCCTGTGGCTGCTTGGTGCTTACATTAATTTTGTTTCTTAATAACATTATGCCATCTAAGCAGGATACTAAACAGAATTTCTGATATAAAATAGCATAGAATTCTATATGAAACCAGTGACTTTCCTAATCCAAGACCATCACAGCTGTGTTGGCAGATCATGGCATAGTAAAATTTTGATAGAGGACCTGGGCGAGGAAGAGCAGAAGCTGCCACCAGGCCACCTAGAGAGAGGTGACACTTTGAGCTGTGAACCAGAGGCCAGTGGAAGTCCTGTGCTTCTCTAAGTCACTAGAAACTGCAGTGTGGTGCCTTTTTGTTAACTGTGGCCCCTTCCCTCACACCAGCCTATAGTCAGTTCACAGCAGATACGGTCTTAAGGCTTTAAAGATTACTTCAGATCAGTGCAGGAAGAGAAGGAAGACAGTTCAAGATAAAGCAATTATTATTAATCATAATTAATAAAGTAATCATGACTGATACTTTCAGTTCTGTTTTGATTACCTTGATATAATTTGAAACTTCCCATAATGGTTTTTAAATGCAACTCTATGAATATTGGATTAATAGAAATATTGATACTATAATGTATGCTACTCTATATAATATAAATAATTTTCATAATACTTATTGAGTAAAATCTGTTTATGCCATGGTTTTCTACTTTAACCTGCTTGCTGTTCTGGCCTGCTCTCGGCCCAGACTGACTGACTTATTTTTTATTTAGAACAAACAGCTTTTCTCCCTGACCTTAAAGTCTTTGCCGATGGTGTTTCTTTATTTAGTATCTCTCTCCTCTCCTCTTCTACCTCACTGTTTTTAGTGAAATTAACTCCTGTCCTCATCTGTTCATAAGCCTGACAATAGCTCAGCACGTCACTAGTTCCCTGGCTGAACTGCTGTTGACACTGTGTGGACTTGGTCCCCTTAGTGTTGGAGTTCAGGCTGCTTGCTTACCTCTGGTTCTCCTGACTAGACCCAAGGCCGGGAGAATGGAGAATGCCCTACCTCTCACTTGCTGCTGCCACTTTAGACATAGTGAGGGAGGAGCTGATCAGATGAGCTTGGAATGGTCTTGAAGAAGGGGAGCAACCATGTGAAACTGGACTGCAGAGTGCCGTCTCTCTCTCTCTCTCTCTCTCTCACACACACACACACACACACACACACACACACACACACACACACACACGGGGGGGGGGGGTGCAGGGGTGACACTGAAAACTTTAGAGTGCATTAAACAAAATGAGCTTTTGGATCTTAAGGCCCTGTGGATGTCAACAGGCTCACAAGTGATTATAAACTTAAGCAAGCAACCAAGAAAGAAAGAAAGAGAGAGGGAGGGAGGGAGGGAGGGAGGGAGGAAGGAAGGAAGGAAGGAAGGAAGGAAGGAAGGAAGGAAGGAAGGAAGGAAGGAAGGAAGGAAGGAAGGAAGGAAGGAACTGCCTTTTCTAAGCATGTAGTAACTTGCTCTCATTTGAAATGGCTCACTGGTGACACATCGGATGTTAATAAAATGAAAATTCCAGAACACTGCTTCAGAATGTATGTGGAGCTCTCTTGAGAGGCATGAGCCATCAGGAGTAGGAGCTGTACCTTGCAGTTAATTTTCTCTCTATGACTTCATGTTAGGACTATTCATGCCTTTCAAATATACCATTTTTGATATAAACATTTTTGCCCAGTTTTTAACATTTTTCTTTTATCCGATCACTCGCATTAGCCAGCCGACATGGAAAAGGCAATGGCGGCTCAGTTACTGTGACCTCTGGCACTGCTGTTGCTTGTCTAGAGCCACTTACAATGGAAAAGGGCAGTTCATCTAATCACACATCTTCCTCTGTCCTGGCCTGTCTCAGTTAAGACAGTGGGTTTTCTGTAACATTCCCCAGCCTGAGAATCCACTCCACATTAAACAAGTCAGTAGGAAAATGTAGCAAAGTGTTGGGAGGCAGGACAGGGTGCCTGGCGTGTGTGTGGACTCTTAACTGTACACAGCACCTCAGCTTCCTGCACATTAAAACCTGTGATGTAAAGGAACTATAGAATATCTCTGTAAAGAAGAGCTGTCTGCATAGAGTGCTCCTTAACAAGCTAAGCATCCCAGAAGTGATAGACTCAGGATAAAGACAGAATTCAAATGGGGTCTTGATGTAGGTTATTTCCAAGGAAATGGATTTTTATGCTAATTTTACCATTAAAATAAGGATTGAATTTTATCTAAAAATAGAAAATACTGCATTTCTAACAGGTATAATTAACTCTTTTTTTAAAGTCTTAAATACTAATTTGGAGTATGAATTAAATGTTTAAGGTTAGAGTCATATGGAACTGGAATGGTGATGGAGAACCTCTCTGAATACTAGCTAAGAACTGCCTGGGAGAACAGTGTATTTCATCACATAATGATGAAGTAGGACAGACTTCGTGTGCTCTGTCTCCTTCTTCCATCCAGCCCTGTGGCTGATCAGTTGCTTCACAGGTGTTCCACTGAACTTCAAGTTTAGAGGCAGGGTGGTCCAGGACCTGCAGCATTTGTTAAGATTTTTGGTAAAGGATATCCCACGGCTTTATTAGCTGTATGCCGAGCATTTGGCCTTGAATGAAAGAAGTCCAAATGTTGACCAGAGTTGTCAGTGATGGAGACTCAGGAACCTTATGCTGATTCTCCTGCAGGCTAGCTCACTATGCCAGTGACCAGCAATTCTTGAAACTCTTTTATGCCTCCCGAAGTCGAAGCTATATAGTGTGCTAATATTGCAGGGAGTTGCCTCTGTAGTCTGTCTCCTGCACAGGTCAAATAGGCTGAAGGAAATGAAATAACTGGGTGTGTGTGAACAGCAGCTCTATGACTAGACTGATCACTTGACCTCCTAAGAAAGGAAAGTGGAGAAGCCTTCTGGGTTAGTTTAGAACAGCCAGACTAGTTGTGGAAATTCTGAAGGTCTTCAGGAAGCAGACCTAATATCAAGAACTTGGCATCCAGCAAACAAAACCGTTTTTCTGAAGTTTCTACCTGATATTTAGCTTTTCTCAAAAGAAAAAAAAAAATGTTTGGGCCTGGTATGGTTGCCCAGGCTTTTAATCCTAGCAGAGGCAGACAAAGCTTTATGAGTTCAAAGCCAGACTGGTCTACCTAAAGAATTCCGGGATAGCCAGAGCCACAACATAGTGAGGTCCTGTCTCAAAAGCAAGCTCACACACACACACACACACACACACACACACACACACACACACACACACACACACCAGTGTTGACATAGTCATCAATTTAGGTTATTTTCCCTTCTTCTCCTTGGGAATGAAGCCACGTGCTATGAGACCAGGCTGCCTGGGACAACAGTAAAGTGCTGACCACGCTCTGAAGCTACATCACCCAGTGCTGCAATTGGAAATTGACATTGCGTCTGGGGAAAGGCTCGTAAAAAATTGAATTTGTATCAAGAAGAAGTGCAGAAATGTATCTGATTTACCCCGGTCTCCCTAGGCAGGCTGTTTCAGCTTTCAGCTCTGTGACGGTTCTGTGTTAGCAGAGCACTTTAGCCCAGGCTGTCAAAGGAGCTTGTCTCGGGAAGGGGGATGTGTGTCTCTTTTTCCTGTGCGCACTAATTTATAGGAAACCCTTTCATAGAAAGGTATTTTCCTGTAAAGTGATCAGTCATCTCCCCGGATGCTCTTTACATTACTGGATACATATTCTACAAGAATCAGGCAGATAACTTGTTGTTGGTGTGTGGTAAGCACTTGGGGACCCAGGCCTTCCTTTGCTAGTACAACAGCTACTTTATGATGTTGGCTAAAATAGAACAATTATGACTGTTCACTCATTACTGTTTGAAGGACCATTTGCACTGCCCTCTGTGTGCATGTCTATGGAACTAACTGAAAACTCGCGGATACTCAAGTTCTCCTATGATTGCAGCAATACTGAGCACCTCCATTCCAATATCCTCTTAACTTTTAGATCATTTTGCATGATTATTGTCATCTTAAGAATAAGAAGTGGTAGGGCTGGGGAGATGGCTCAGTGGTTAGGAGCATTGACTGGTCTTCCAGAGGATCCGGGTTCAATTTCCAGCACCCATATGGCAGTTCAAAACCATCTATTAACTCCAGTTCCAAGTGTTCCAATACCTTCTTCTGGCCTCCAGGAGCACCAGGCACACATGTGGTTCTTCTGTGCTCTGTGGGGAGTGAAACTAGAGAGGAGTGCAGCTGGGTCAGGTGCACAGTAGGGCAGCATGGATGTTCTCTGAGGGGGTAAAGGCCACGGCTGCCGTCTCTCTACGTGCAAACTGACAGTGCAGTTGAGGCTTTTATTTAGTAAAATTGAATCAGAAAACTCCTCTTACATTATGAAAGTGGGAATGCTCCTGATAGTCTCCAGGAGAGAGTTTAATTAAAGCCTTGTCACTTGGCATCTGTATCTTGTACTGTGCTGTTTGTTTGTTTGTTTGGTTGGTTGGTTGGTTGGTTGGTTTTTTGAGACAGGGTTTCTCTGTGTAGCTTTGGTGCCTGTCCTGGAACTCACTCTGTAGCCCAGGCTGGCCTCAAACTCACAGAGATCCACCTGGTTCTGCCTCCTAAGTGCTGGGATTAAAGGTGTGCACCACCACCGCCCAGCTGCTGTTGTCTTTTATAGCACCTCATACATGGAATTCTTTTAAGGAATGATAACTTGGAGAAATGAGATCCATTTCAGTCAGTTAGGCATCCAAGGATGCATATAGTAACTGTGAAAATATTTATAAAGAATAAAAACATAAAATTTGTAAAACTATTTGCATAGACTTACTTAAGGAATAGTATTTTGTGGATTTGAATGTCATTTAAATGGTCATTTATAACAGAGAAATAAATGAGAATATCCTGTCTCTAAATTAAGACAATGTCTTTAAAAATTTAGAAGGATTGAATATCTGAGAAATGACAGGCCTTATTTATTTATTGTTCCAAGTTCTTGGTGGTGTATTACAGCACTTAGTAACTAAAGAAAGTAAGCGTTTGGCACTGATTCCCAACGAACAGTGAAAGGATGTGCCATACAGAAGGCACAATTCATCTCAGGCCTTTGAGTGTCTGAAGCTGTCCTCTGCGAAAGTTATCTCTAAGAATATTCGTAAGGCTTTATTTTAGGAAACATATAAAGGTATTCACGGAAAATTACCGTAAGACAAAATTCTTAACTTGATTTGAAACTTCCTGGAAAATAATAATGAGTTCCACATCTTCCAAGTGCCGTGGAATCCACCTGGTCTGTTTGTTTTTTTTGTAGAGGAGAGTAAACCCAGTGCAGACTTTAGGGTTGCAGGGAAGGTGTTTTTAGCACAAAAATACAGAAAAGTAATTCTTGGGTAGATATATTAGAGATAAATCCTTTACTTAACAAATAAACCTTAAGAAACAATATATCTAACATGATAATAATAGATTATGTACTAAATGAAGGTTTGGACAAAAGAGAAACTATAGGATGCTTAAGACACTTGTTTTGAAGTGACGAAAATAATGAGAAAGGGAAGGGACGCATCTTTTCACTGCTTCTCTATGGGGTCAGCAGCTATGTTAATATTAGCTGCTGAAGACCTTGAAAGATGTCTAGGAAAATGGCTCAGGAAAAAGAAAAATTGGTCAGGAAAAATATAGTGTAGAACCAGGCAGGAAAGACTTCCTAGGGAAAGCCAAGAAGAGATATTCCTATTATGGTAGGCAAAAGCAATCAAGGAATAATATAACTAATATAACTATAACAAGTTAATGCTTCTACCAACATCTCATGCAATAAGTTAAACAATGCCAGAGGGATAGAAAGAAGGATAGTAAATAAAATGAGGAGTGAAGAGGAATACAGGGCCTGGGGAGATGTCTCAATGGCTTGTACAAGCCTGAGGGTCTGAGTTCAAATCTCCAGCACCCACATCAAAAGCTGGGAATGGCCAGGCACACCTGTAATCCCAGGCTGAGAGAGGCAGGATTATCCACCTTTCCTTGGATAAGAGGATCCCACCAGCCTTATTATACATTGAGTAAGAGGCCTTGTCTTGAAGAAATAAGGCAGGGGATGAAAGAAAAAGACACAGTATCCTCTGACCTACAAATGTGCGTATACACATGTACACACGAAAGAAGGTAGGAAGGAAGGATGGACGGACAGACAGAGGAGGGAGGGAGGGAGGGAGGGAGGGAGGGAGGGAGGGAGGGAGGGAGGGAGGGAGGGAGGAAAAGAGGTAGGGAAAAGGAAAGAGGGGGAGAGGGAGGGAGGGAAAGGGAAGGAAGAAAGAAAGAAAAGAAAAGAAGGAACTAGCAGATACCAGTTAGGGCAGAAGCTCGCTGCTTTCTAAGAGAGGGGGTCATGTCACGGCTTTGTTAAATAAGGCAGTCCTGGGAACTGAAGGGAGTTCTGTTCTCTTCTGACCCCTGTTAGCTGCTCTCTCTCCACCATTGGTAGAATTCATCTATATTTCAGGTATCTTGAGGCAAAATTGACTGTGACAAATTCCTGCACTCTCATCTCACAGTAGAGTGGTGCTGGACATCAGGAAAATGGCCTGGTAACCACGGAGGGAGGCAGGGTTTGGGCATGTGCAGGAAGGTTTAAGACGGATGTCCTTAAACTAAAATCCGACTATATAATTCTTTCCTCTCTGAAATAGTTTCAGAGATGTATTAGTATTTGTGTTTAATTAACCAGAATTACATTTATATTTTTAAAAGGCTGTCATAAAACAGAATTATTCAGTGACCGTGGGGAAGAAAAGACTTAACTAAATAATAATGGTGCATTTTTTGTATCTGATTTCCCTGATTTTGTAGAATCTCTTTTGATATTTTTCTTAATAAGGAAGGTATTGATTAAGAATGATGGAAAAATCCTGGTTTTATTCCTTATTGAATATTCATTTTTATTTTCAAGCCCTACTATTGAATGTTGCATTGATTAAAAGTAACGCTATATTCTCCTCTAGACAGATTGGTTTTTCCTCCCAGGTCCTGCTCCTGGTTTTTTGTTTTTTGTTTTTTGTTTTTTTGTTTTGTTTTGTTTTGGGTTTTTTTTTTTTTTTTGGTGATTTTGTAAACTTCTTTTTTGGAAGAGGATTGACTTGTTGAGAATCAGAAAGCTCACATAGCCATACCTCACCGAACCACTGTTCACAAGCATGCAGAAACAAAAAGAGCCCTGCTAGAACTCACAGTACACTGTAGGCTCGAGCTATGTGGTTTAGGTTTTTCTCAAAAACTTAGGTTGTTTTAGAGAGTATCTAGAGGTTTCCTTCAGAGAAAAATGTTATGGTTCATCCTGTCACCGTGCTGTTTCTTTAATAGAGATCATAATAAATTTCTGGTCTGTCATGCATAGAAGTTTGAACTTGCAGATTCTGGAACTTGTTTAAATGCTTTCTAGGTCTTTTGTCTTTTCAGCTGAATAGAAATAGGAGCAGACAATAAGACATAGTTGTAGATTTAGAGCTGGAAATCAAAAGGGCCGAGACTCTTCTGGCCAACCAATCCTGGATCAATAGGCAGTATTATACATTGAGCAAAAATGGATGGCTTATTGAAAAGAAAGAAGTGTCTGTTGTGACATGTCCAGATCTACTACGGAGTGATAGACTACAGTTCTAGGAAAAGAGCACTTGGAGACGGTTTACAGGAAAGGCTTCCTGGCTGAGGATGGTAAGTTGTGGTTAAGGTTCCCCAAGGGACGTGGTGGGAGCACTGTCCATTGAGGCCTGTTGAAAACTAGAAAATGCATTCTACGAAGCAGCCTTTTAGCCTCTGGCTCTAAGTAGCTAGCCTTTCGTGAGTCCATTTCTCAGTACTTCCAGGCAGTAGCAACAGAAGCGTCACACAACTTACTCTTTTCTAATGTGTTTTCCTGTACATACATGTGTGTAACTGCTTTCAGGGGATATTATAATATACTGTACTCAGTTTACTGGTTATGAGTTATAGCTGGGTGAATAATATCAGTGCATTCAGCTCTGTCACCATCACATGCGGGAGTGTGTGTGCGTGTGCGTGTGCGTGTAGCTGTGGGAGGGGGCTGGAGTCTTTAACTCAGCATGTCTGCATCCATCTATGAAGCTATAGCCAATTTGTTTCCTTACTGCTAAGTGCTACTTCACTTGTACCTACAGAATCCCGGATTTGAACTTGACTGGAAAGACGGGCTCATTTACATTGGAGCAGGACTTTGTAGAGGCACTGAGTACAGGCAGCAGTGATTGTGGGGGCAGTCGTCCTTTCTGAGTTGATGTCCCACCTTTTTGTTTTTCTTTGGGCTTCCGCTGTTTTGCCTTCTATCTCTTATGGTGCACTTCAGTATCTGTACTTTTTTTTTAAGTAGAAAGGACTTTAGTATTTTGTGATAGTTTCCCAGTTTTTGTAATAATGTACTGTACACTGAGTTATCTCAGACCAGCACTACAAATTACTGGGTCAGGTTTTAAACAGTCAAGCTTGTGACTACACTGATCTTCTCACAGAAAAGAACCCAGCTAAGCACCTAGTGCAGGCACTGTCTTTCCTGGACTCGGGCTTTAGCTGGATATTCTTTCTCAAGCATCCAGGATGCTCTACAGCGTGAATCTAAAGCAAAAGTTTATTGGTATCCTTTATCATAGTTATTTAATCAGATGAATGAGGTACTCTAAGTCATGGGCAAAACAATATTCGGTGTCTCTGAAACATTTCTTCCCACTGTTGAACTGGATTTAAAGTGAGCTAACTTGTTGGCTGTCTCGTTCAGTGATACGGCATTTCAAGTATATAACAAACACATGTAAAACGTCTGTAACACTTGAATGGCTGCAGCTGTCATCTCATTTTTTCTGGATTAAATTTGGTCAAGAAAGAAAGTGCCTCCTTTTCTAGTTGTCATTTGCTCAGGAAGTGAAAGCAAATTCTAATGAGGGAGTCCCAGCAGGAGAGCACCTAACAAATGAGAGACACATATTGACTGCCGCCAGCATGGCATGCCAGTGATAAATGTATTTCAGACACTGTGGTCGAGGCCGCTCACCATTGTCCTTGAATTTCCTGCCATCAAAAGTTGTAGTGCAGTTCACATCCTCAACGGTTCTAATAATCAGTGTAAGGAGCCTACTTTTTTAAAATGCCAGCCATTACAGTATCATTTTTTCTTTTTTTTAATTAAGAATTTTTTTATTCATTTTACACACCAAAGATCCCCCTCTTCCCTCCTTCTGCTCCCCAGCCTCCTCCTCCCAACCCTCCCGCATTGCCTCCTACAAGACAGTAAGGCCTCCCATGGGGAGGTACATTACTGTAGCTTATTTATGTAAATAAAATGTACATTTTTACTAGAACTTTATCTTGCCACTGTCTAAGTTTGATTAGACATCAAAGAAATGATAACCATTGAGGAGACACGGGTGAGGTGAACCTGTACAAATGTACTAAAGTGGTCATAGAAGCAAAACTTGAACACAGCCAGACTTTGGGAATTTGCCCTTCTATGTTTGTTTGTTTAAAGTCTGTGAAAAGTTTTACAAGCAAAATTCCAAAGCAGAACCATTTTTGTGTTAAAGACTGTGTGTGTTTATTTTATTTTTTTTCTTTTTGTTTTTATTGAGAATCAAACCCATTAATCACTTCATGCCTTCTAAGAATATGCTATACACCTGTGCCAAGACTTCTGCGTGTTTGGAATAAGGTATACACTAAAAATCTAGAAAGGAATATGTTTGTGTTTTTTCCCTATATCCTTAAAAAGCATTTGTCTTAGGTTTCTATTGCTGTGAAGAGACACCATGACCACTACAACTCATATAAAGGAAGACATTTAATTGGGGTGGCTTACAGTTTCAGAGGTGTACTACATTATCATCATGGCGAGACATGGCAGCATGCAGGCAGCCATGGTGCTGGCTCTATGGTGTTAGTAGCAGGGAGTGGTCTGTCTGTCACCCCCACCCCCACAGTGACACACTTCCTCCAACAAAGCCACACCTAGTAGTGCCGCCCTGTATAAGCTTATGGGGCCAGTCACCCTTAAACTCCCCCAGCATTCTTGGTGTTTAGTATGTTTGCTAGCGCTCTACTCTTTATCATTGTTCAGTGAGATCCAATTATTTACCATGTTTTGTTTAAACATGAGCTGTACCTGCACAAATACAACCATCTAGAACTGGGCTATGGGCCTTGAGGAGATGGGTTACTTAGCAAAAGTGCTTGCCATGCCCGTATGAGGATCTGAGTTGAGATACCCAGCCCACACATAAAAAGCTAGGCCCAGAGCTGCACTTTGGAACCCCAGTGCTAGGGAGGCAGAGACTGGTGCACCCCTGAAACTTGTTGGCTAGCCAGTGTCCCCAACCAGTGCATGCCAGATGCAGTGAGAGAACATGTCTTAAAAAATAAGATGGAGAAAACTGTCGAAGGCACCCGATGTCAGCTTCACACACACACACACACACACACACACACACACACACACACACACACACACACCACTCAATAAATAAATAAACCATGTCATTACATGATTTTTCAAATCTCCAAACATAGCAAAATGTTTAAGAATTAATGTAGTATTAAATGTGTTATTTTGGTGTCTGAATCATACGGAGAATATGATGGCTTGGATAGCAATGTCTTCTGTAAGTAGTTTGAAAACTCAACTCCTTACTGAGTTTAAGAGAAGTTCCCTCAATGTGGGGTCACAGCACATACTCCTGCTGTCTTCTTGATTTGCCATCCTCCCTAATCATCACTGCAGCCTCTAATCTGCAGATCCCAGCCATTCTGGAGGTTTTGTAGCCAGCACCCTCCCAAGGATAGAATAGCACCTTCAGCATACAATGCTCTTCAGTTTTGCTATCCCTCTGTACTTCAGTGTGTGTTTCTCTCTCTCTCTCTCTCTCTCTCTCTCTCTCTCTCTCTCTCTCTCTCTCTCTCTCTCTCTCCCTCCCTCCCTCCCTCCCTCCTTCCCTCTCTCCCTACATACGCACACGCATGTGCGCTCATGCGTACACACACACACACACACTAATTTATAACCAGAAAATTACGAAGGTTTGCTATCTACTCTTACAGTTATCTCATAATTTAATATCTACCAGAGTGTATGTAGGAGAAGGTAAAAGAGTCTCTCCCTGATGTTAGCTTAGAATTTAGGGGAAAACCTGGAAGGTCAAGGTAGTGACTCTTTTCTGCACATGCCACACTGACTCCCACCAGCTTGATAACACCTGGAGATGTCCCTTGTTCCGTCTCTCACTTCTTTTCTGAAGGAAGGCTGGGATGTTGCTTTTTGATTGCTATTATGCCAAGTCTGGAATGAGAGTCAATCTGCTATGGCATCTCCCTAACAGAACGAGCTGAACTAATCAATGAATTGAATTATTTTCTATCACTGTCTAATTGAAATGAATATACATTTGAGGAGAAGACAAGTGTATTTGGTATCATTCTAACATCTTAATGGAAATAGACTTAAGGATAAATATAACAAAGTAAACTAATGTAAGTTTTATTATAAGATAGAAGCCAAGTAAATGAGCTCTATTCCTTTAAAAAAAAAAAAAAAGGCTGTAGCACTTTGTCCATGTGCAGTTACTAACAGTGATTTATATGTCATTTGGGGATAAACTAACTGACATTGATGAATTAAATAGTGTTTCAGTATCTACATACTGATAATCCTTATGATATAAGCAGTATAGCCTTTTGATTTTTTTCTGTGGGGGATAATATTCCACCAGCTTAGGAGTAGTGAGAACAAGTGTGAGTGTTGATGCTTTCCCTTTGTAATGAATGCGGCATCGCTCAGAAGTTCAGGTTTCAGTTTTCCCATCATGAGACAATATGATTACATAAAAGATACAAAGGTTTAAACCAAGCTAGTGGGAACTCAGGAACTTTAGACCAACAGCTATGGAGCCTCCATGGGACTGGACATAAACAAAACAGTTGTGTAGCTTGATCTGCTTAAGGGGCCCCTGGCAGTAGGATCAGGATCCATCCCTGGTGCACGAGCAGGCTTTTTGGAGCCCACTACCTATGGGGGGGGGACACCTTGCACAGCCTTGATACAGGGGGAGGGGCTTGAACCTGCCTCAACTGAATGTACCAGGCTCTGCTGACTTCCCATGGGAGGCCTTACCTTGTCAGAGGAGGGAATGGGGGGTGGGTTGGGGGTAAGGCTGGGGGGCAGAGATGGGAGGAGAGGGGAAATCTGTGGTTGATATGTAAAATGAATAAAAAAAATTCTTAATAAAATAAATAAAGATACAAAGGTTTAAGCATACCTACTCTAAGAACATTAAATACACCTTCCTCTACAGTTAATCTCAGTAATGGGGGGGGAGGTAATTCACTTCTCATTGAAGTGAATCTGAGAAATCTATAGTGAATGCTGATTAAATATACAGTAGATGGCTAAAAGTAATAACAAAGTACCCAGTGTGTCTTTTATTGATTATAGTTATGATTCCATGAATTGTTGAAAATTACAGCTGAACAGAATTAGTGAGTGTGGTCATTAGTAAAAGAATCTGCACATTAAAGTGAAGAGTCAAATATATATGTATGCATACATGCAAACAGTCAAATTCATTTCAGTTCCTTATTATCTTTTCTAGCTTCTAATAGTGTGGCTTTTTTCTTTTTAGAATTACACTAGGAAAGTCTTACATTTATTATTTATTTACTATTATAAAACATAACTGTGGATACTGATAAAGTTCAAGATTAAGATAAAATTAGGGATCTACACTGTCAGTAAAAATAGGCTTCATTGCTGAAAGTTAGAAAGGTAACCTTTTGGAAGCATCATAAGGTCCTAAGATGCTTGCACAGAAACACTTGAGCAGCTTCATGCAGTGATAATTTAGTCAGTCCCCTTGAGCCTTGTGACTGGCCGCAGTTAAATGATCCACTGTTTGATGATGCTGTGATCTAAGCCTTGTGAGCAGCCATAGTGAGATGATCCACTGTTTAATGGATTTATGGTTGTGTCTATCTTAGTGACTTGCCAAGCTTTGTTTCCTTGAACAGATGACTCTTAAATATCTGCTGAAATTTTCCTTAAGTAGTTGTTTGGAAGAAAGAACAGGGAACATTTTTCCTTGGATATAATTCAATCTTACTTTTAAACTCATCTGAATTGGCTATGTTGAATGAGCCTTTTCTTTGCCCATCAAGTGTGGGAGCCCGTTCTGGGGTTCCTCGTGGCTTTACCCAGCAGGTCCAAATAGAGGATGATCAGGACCACGGGCCTGAGTGCAGGTGTCTGAGATGGTCTGCACTTGGCTGTGCTGGGGGAGGAGGTCTTTTGCTCCACCCCTTGGCGTCTCTATAAAAACCCTGGACCAGAGACAGTCCGGGCCCGTTGGAATAGGTTCCAGGCCCTCTCGAGGCTATCCTTTATTTTCTATCTGTTTATCTCCGCAAGATGCTCTGCTATAAATCCTTCTATCTAATATTTCCTGCTGCTCGCACTCAAGAAAACTCTGGGAAGCTGTGGGGGTGGTGGGTAAACGCCCCACAGAATGGCGCCGTGAACAGGGACTAAAGAAAAAAAGGGACTAAAGAAAAAAAGGGACTAAAGAAAAAAAGGGACTAAAGAAAAAAAGGGACTAAAGAAAAAGGGGAAAAAAAGGGACTAAAGAAAAGAACTAAAGAAAAAAGGGACAAAAAAAGGGGGGACTAAAGACAAATGAACAGGGACTAAAGACAAAGTAATAGGGACTAAAGATAAAGGAAAATAATAGTTTTATTACAGAGTTTTTGGTGAAAGTGCTGAGTTAGCCCTGCCAGTGGAAAGGCATGCCGGTGTTATGGAATATATATATATTTTTATATATATTTTTTGGGAAGGCAGGCGTTTTATCCTCGAGAGAAAAGGAAAGCGGACTGGAAGGATGTCCGATGCTGCAGCGAAATTCTCTTCTGTCAAAATTTTCTATCTTCTATCCCTTTCTCAATTTCTATCTGTGATAAGTATAAGATATAGGGTAGTAATATAGTTTAGGAAAAACCTAGAAGTATAAGATTGTGTAGGAAAAAATAAGTAAGGCAACTAGACAGAAAAACTCAATTTTCTAACTTTGGGGGCTTTGAAAGCAAACTGGGGAAAAAATCGTTCTTTGGGCTTTTCGGGTAGTAAAAAAGCTCTTCTTTGAGCTTATGGGGAAGAAAAAGTTTCTTATGGAAGCTTTTGACCTGGGGACAGCTGAAATGCCAAATCCAAGCGGCAGGAGAAAGTAATTTCTCCCTGAGGCAAAAATGGGGGTGTAAGAAGTCAAAGTTTAAAGTTGGGAAGTTTTGGGAAAAGTTGGTCTTTCTCCTGGGGGGAAAAATCTTTCTCTTAAACGCTAAAGCTTTTCTTGGAAAATTTGGGGGAAAAAACTCTCTTAAAAAGCCTTAATCTATCTCTCTTAAGAAACTTAGAAACTAAAGCCTTTCAGAACTTTCTCCCTCAGAAGGACAAAAATTAGAATCACCTGAAGATATTAGTATGGGGACCACCTGTGATTAGCTCTAAGGGAAACCAACAAACTTAAGACAGCAAAACCTCTAAGTTCTCTTTCAAGCTTTAAATATCCTCTCTGCAGTGCAAGAGGCTGGAACAAGTTTCTAAAAACCCCTTCTAAGCTCTGTCTCTTCAAGCTAGTAAAAGACAGTGGGTCAGAGTACCCTGAGGGAAACGCTTGGGGAGAGTGTGGGTGAAGAACTACAGAGAGCCCAAAAAGGACAGGAAACTTTACCTGAGAAAAACAAAATAGTCAAGCTTCACAGTTACAGCTGAGCTGAGGCAGCAAAGGTTCTGAGTGAGCGTTTCAGAATGAAAAGGTGCTCCTAATCGTCTAATGCGAAGATTCCCCGAAACTGTTAGCATTGTATCCTCGCTTCTGAGCAAAAACCCAGAGGTGACTGGCCAGCGTCTCTGAGTTGGAGTGCATTTCGGGGATACTAGGGTTCCTGCAGTTGTAAACTTCCTGGAGCACAGAGCTGAGGCAGGAAGGTGCAGGACCCAGGGGAAGATTGCTAATGAATAAACAAAGCTAAAGCCGGTGGGAACGGCACAGTTGTCCACTTTCCTACAAGTCCCGGGTTGATAGGTCCACGACTGCAAAAAGAAATCTGAAAAGCTTTCCTATTAGAAAAAGGACCTTTCTGGGAAAACAGTAAAGCTGAACTGTGTCTGAAGCAGTCGTGCTGCTGAGTCAGAACGCTGTCTGGGGAAAGAGCCCAGCCAGGGCAGAACAGAACTATCCAGGAGTAAAGCTTTCTTTTCTGTCAGAGAAAGCATCTCTTTGAGAAAAGCTTTGTTTCAACTGACTCCCGATGAAATGAGGGAGTGTAGCCCTAAGGGGTGACTGCCTTTGGCATAAGCTCTGTCCTGAGCACCCAGACAAGCAAACACAACCCACTGGGGGACTGGGTCAGGTGAAGGCCTGATGAGGCAAAACACCTGTCCTAATGGGAGTTTAGAAACGGCAAAAACCTCCCTTGTTAGATTTTCAGTCTGTACGCAAACCACACAGACCCTGAAAACAAACGGACAAAAAGCCCCTACCTTCAGTAGCAGGGAAAGCCGCCGCTCTAGTGTCGGAAACTGTTTCTGGGGTAGAGGGGATAAACTGAGACCAAACTGGATACTGTCAGGGAGAAAGACTCTGAAGAAACAGAGGGGACAGATTCCTCCCCAGAAAATGCATGACCTAACAAAGCTGCTAGAATTTGAGGCAGATTCAGGGGGAGAAAAAGAAAGCCCCTACCTCCAAAGGCAGCTAGCAGAGGTACAGAGCCGCAGATAGCTGAAGCTCTGCATCTGGGGAAGGAAGGAGCAAGCAAAATGAGAATAAGATCAGTGGGAGAAAATCTCTCTGAAGGAGCTATGGAAAAGCTGTTGTACATGATCTTGTTTTTCACTGACTGGCTAAAACAAACACAAGCCCCGAGGAAAGTTGCTATCAGAAATGCCAGCCTCAATGCCGGCTACCGAGGCAGGTGTGATTCTGATTTGGGGGCCAGTGTCTGATGAAGGAGAAACACCTGTTAAAGCCAACTGAGGAGAATAGAAACCTCCCAATGTGCCATAGCTGAAAATGTAAAATGCTTGTTCAAATCTCCCGTTACAAAAGCAAAAAACTTTGTTCAAACCTCCCGGGCAAGAATTTGTAAGCAAGTCTGGTAAAAGAGAACCAGTTGACTCTCAAACCCGATAAGAAATATGGAAAATGATATAAAGGACTGATATTATGGACTGATATAAGGGAAATGCATTCTGGGAAAGGTAGTTTTTCTGCTAAAGATGGCGACATTGCCCTGAAACACTTTTGTCAGCTCTAAAATTAAAATACAGCTTTTAAAAGAAAAAGTGGAAAAGTCGTCTAAGGGTTTAAGTGTCAGTTCCAATGAAAAATTGAAAGGATACGGAACTAGGTGCACTTCATGGTTTGGGGCTCTGTTGGTAAAATGCCTTATTTACCCTAATAGCTGTGCAAAGTTTTTACGGCAGTTGGATGACAAAAAGCTACCTATAAGAGCAAACAAGTCACTTTAAAATCCTTAAAATACCACCTAATAGCTGTGCAGTTTTTGGCGAAGAGCTTTACAGCAGCTAAATATGGTAATTTCACCCTCAGTGTGAAGTGAAGTTTTTTGGTAGAGCAAACCAAAAGTGCTGCTGTAATAGAAACGTTTGTTTGAATTGAAGTTCTTAGGGGACTATTATGAATTTGGGTGTAGGGACAGCCTCTAGTTAAAAACTGTCTACCGCTGACAGTGCATCTCTGCTGGTCTGGAACTGCTGAGAGAACTGGCAACTTGGGGATGTGGCTTTGTCCGGAGAATGTTACAGTACCCTAGCAACAAGTATCACAACTCTATAATGACAACACTCACTACTAAATCCCAGTGCTTTATAACAAAGCTAACTATAAACTGTAAACTTTAGAAATGATGTACGTACTTCCTGTCTAGTTAAGAGAATCTTTATAATAGAGATAGTGATAATAATTAAGAGTAAGAAGTAGAAAAATGAAAATAAGATATGTGAGTTTGTAAAAATTCTGTCTTGTTAGATCTGTTAAGAAATCTTTAGGTGTTTGCTAAGTTAGATATATGCTAATGGTAGCCTATATAAGTTTGTAAAATAGATCTATAGAGTTCCTTTAAGAATATAAGCTTGTAAGAAGTATCTAAGGTAGTCTTAAGACATGTAGTAATAAGCTTGTAAGATGTTAGTTGTAAATGTAAGTTTAAATAAGAAATAAGATTGAATGAATATAAGTATATAAGAATTAATAGGAAATATATTTGCTAAAGTAGTTCTATAAAGTATAAATAAGTAGATGTTAATATGTTGTATGTGAGTTTGTAAAAACGTGTAAATGTTGAATATGAGTCTAAATGCTTTGCAAGGCAAAAAAATGTTATATGTGAGTTTGTGAAAAAGTGTAAATGTTAAGTGTGAGTCTATTAATGTATATGGTGAAAACACCTGAGACACAGGAGATAGTGTCCTAGTAGACTGCAAAGTAGGCAGTCTGAATGGTTTCAAAAGCTCCAGAAGCCGCTAAGAAGCTAAGAATGGCGGACGCCAGAACCAGCACAAGGCATCCGCAGCTGAGATTCGTGGAATATCAACGCAGCACAGAAAAACCTGAGCTAACAGCAAAAACGGTGCGGTTTAAAATCTTACTATAACTAAAAAGGTCTGTCTGTGAGAACAAAAGTTGCAGAGACGCTTGTTTGAACAAAAATTATTAACTGCAAAAAGTTTTGGTTAAAAAAGTCTCTTCATATTTGGAAGTAAAAGCCTGATACCAGAATTTTTCTTGTTTGAACTTTTTGAACTTAAAAATGAGATAAAATTACAAAAAGACTTTGGTTATGGATTTCTTCAAATTTGAAAGGCTAGTACCAATATTTATCATTTGAATTTTGGTACTTAAATGAAATGAACAATAGAGATTTCATTGCAATGGGACAATTTTGAGCTTACTTATAGTAATGACCTAGGAACGGTTTTCTGGAATTGGGTTAAAAATGAAACTGTTTAAATGAAGAAATGTATTTCTACTTAGAATCAAGATGCAATTTTGTGTATGCGTATATGCTTTATTAACTGGAGATTTATGAATTGTTTTGTGGAACTGTTTATGTAAAAATGGAATTACTTATGGAACTGGTTTTGTGTTACAAATGAAACTGTTTAAACATATAAGTTTGGGTTCCTCTAACTAGGTTTGAGTTTTTGTTTAAAAATTATAAAGAAAAGGAGGAACTATGAGATCGAATTATGTTCGCAGAAACCTATTGATATTAATGCACCCTGGTTTTGTGGAGTTAAGGAAATATTTAAGTTTGATGTGAATACATCGAAGTTTTTCCTATGTTCTGTTAACAAGAAAATTCAAATGATTGAGTTAAAGTTGTAAGACGGAGAAAATTGTTAACTATATATAGCACCATATATGCTAATTCAAATGGTTCTGTTAAGAGTTTGCTTTGAGTTGTAAGATTGAGAGAATTGTGACTATGTATAGCAATATTTGTTAACCTGTTAATGGTAATGATGAAGCTAAGGGATTCTTGAAGTTTGTAGTCACCGAGTTTTGGTTTAGAAAGGGCTTGAGGCAGCTAAGACTGCTGTAGTCACCTTGGACCTAATTCAAAAGAGAAATGCCATCTATATCATCCTCTACTCCCATACTGGGAGGTGTAACAGCTATGGAGATTGCTGTAAGCCATTAATAGTTATTTTTTTATATATTAAGAAGGGGGGACCTGTGGGAGCCCGTTCTGGGGTTCCTCGTGGCTTTACCCAGCAGGTCCAAATAGAGGATGATCAGGACCACGGGCCTGAGTGCAGGTGTCTGAGATGGTCTGCACTTGGCTGTGCTGGGGGAGGAGGTCTTTTGCTCCACCCCTTGGCGTCTCTATAAAAACCCTGGACCAGAGACAGTCCGGGCCCGTTGGAATAGGTTCCAGGCCCTCTCGAGGCTATCCTTTATTTTCTATCTGTTTATCTCCGCAAGATGCTCTGCTATAAATCCTTCTATCTAATATTTCCTGCTGCTCGCACTCAAGAAAACTCTGGGAAGCTGTGGGGGTGGTGGGTAAACGCCCCACAATCAAGCAAGGCTGTTGATCAGAGTTATGTCTTTGTTTCCTCTCTGCTTTGAAAAGTTACCTTCTTGTCAGCCTGACATGAAATCTGTGACTTCCTGTGTTGGGACTCTGAAAAGACATGCAAATCATATACTGGATTCTCTGCTTCTGTGCCCGTTTCTGATTTGTCTGCTGTGAATATGAGTATGTAAGAGAAATCATACAGAGTGACCAGAGTTTGGCCCACCCTGGCATTGGGGACCATCCTTAAATGGTATCAGTACCAAGATAATGTCCATATTGCTAGGTCTTGCCGTTTGGGGACTCTGTACTCACTCCCTGGGCATTTTCTGAATAGTATGGCCATCTCTAATCTATCTCTTGCCTCCATAGACCAGTGAACACTTTGTTCAGGCATTTCCTAACTTCAGGCATCTAGCATGTTGTGCTTATGAAATTAAGGAGGATGTTCACCCTGTCTCTTGTTGCAGTGCATGTGTCTCAGTGGAAGGGAGAACTGGGTCTTCTGTGGACACGCACAGCCACTGGAAACAGAGTGCTCATGCCTTCAAACTATATCTGCCTCGTTCCTCCAGATCAGCCATGCTGCTCTCAAGGCAGCTGCTTCTTTCTCAGTCTCCAAGACCTTGGTGCTGTGAAGTGCAGACCATGTTCTTTTTATTTTTCTGTTTGCGTGTTTGTTTATTGCTTGCAAATACATGGTAAATCTTTGTAAACATTTTGCATGTGATATTTATGATAGCAAAATTCTACCTACTTTTATAAATTTTCCTAATTTTGTTAAAAGTGACTAATATTTTGTTTTGGCCTCAACCACATAGATAAGAACAGAACCTAGCGAGAGAAATGGGTAGGAAATACTTATTGCTAGATACAATATAAATAAGCACTTCCCATTATTAATCTTGTCCCTCAGATCTTTTTCTTTCATTGTGCAATGGTTTGGGGTGTTTAATAATCTAGTATTCTGTCTCTTGCCTGGGATAATTGTAGAATTTCTCTTATTCCTCCTAGCACTTCCAAATTAGATTATTTTCTTCATCTCATCTCTTTCTTTTTGAAAAAAGTTTTAAAATTTACTTTACATACAAATCACAGTTTCCCCTCCTTCCTCTGCTTCTGTTCCCTCCCCCACTTGCCTTCTGCCCCCTCCCCTCCTCCATCTCCATTTAGAAAGGGTAAAGCCTCCCCCTGGGAGTCAACAAAGCATGGTATATCAAGTTGAGGCAGGGGACCAACCTTCTCCCCCTGAATCAAGGCTGAGCAAGGCATCTCACCATAGGAAAAAGGTTTCAAAAAGCCAGTTCATATGCCAGGTACAGGTGCTGGTCCCATTGCTAGGGGCCCCACAAACAGACCAAGCTGTACAACTGTCACCCACATGCAGAGGACCTAGGTTGGTACCATGCAGGCTCCACAGCTGTCAGTCTACAGTCCATGAGCTCCCACAAGCTCTGGTCAGCTGTCTCTGTAGGTTTCCCTGTCATGATCTTGACCCCCTTGGCTTGTACAATTCCTTCTCCCGTTCTTCAACAGGACTCCAGAAGTTTAGCCCAATGCTTGGTTGTAGATCTCTGCACCTGCTTTCATCAGTTACCGGATGAAAGTTCTATGATGATGATTAGGGTAGTCACCAATCTGATTACAGGAGAAGGCCAGTTCAGGCACCCTCTCCACTATTGCTAGGAGTCTTAGCTGGACTCATTCTTGTGAATTCCTGGGATTTTCCCTAACCCCATAATGGCCCCCCTCTATCAAGATAACTCTTTCATTGCTCTTCCTCTCCATCCCTCCCCCAACTCAACCATCCTGATCCCTCATGTTCCCCCATCTCCTCCCCTCTACCCATCCCACCACCCCACCACCCACCCCCAGTTTACCCAGAAAATCTCAACTATTTCTCTTTCCAGGGCAATTCATGTGTGTCCCTCTTAGGGTCTTCCTAGTTACCTAGCTTCTCTGGGGCTGTGGGTTGTAGACTGGTTATCCTTTGCTTTACATCTTTATATATCCACTTATGAGTGAGTACATACCATGTTTGTCTTTCCTAGTCTGGGTTACCTCACTCAGAATGATTTTTTTTCTAGTTCCATCCATTTGTCTGCAAATTTCATGAGGTCATTTTTTTTTTTAACTGCTGAGTAATAACTCCATTGTGTATATGTACCACATTTTTTTTATCCTTTCTTTTGTTGAGGGGCATCTAGGTTGTTTCCAGGTTCTGGTTATTATGAATAATGCTGCTATGAATATAGTTGAGCAAGTATCCTTGTGGTATAATTGAGCATCCTTTGGGTATATGCCCAAGAATGGTATCTCTGGGTCTTGAAGTAAATTGATTCCCAATTTTTTGAGAAACTGCCATTCTGATTTCCAAAGTGGTTGTACAAGTTTGCATTCCCACCAGCAGTGGAAGAGTGTTCCCCTTACTCCACATCTTCTCCAACATAGGCTGTCATTAGATGTAAGATGGTATCTCAGAGCCATTTTGATTTGCATTTCCCTGACAGTTAAGGATGTTGAACAATTTTTAAGTGTATCTCAGTCATTCGAGATTCTTCTGTTGAGACTTCTCTTTTTAAATCTGTACCCCATTTTTAAAATTTAATTATTTGGTATTTTGATGTCTAGCTTCTTGAGTTCTTTATACATTCTGGAGATCAGCCCTCTGTCAGATGTGGGGTTGGTGAAGATCTTTTCCCATTGTATAGGTTGTCTATTTGACCATGTGTTATTGACCATGTCCTTTGCCTTACAGAAGCTTTTCAGTTTCAGAAGGTCCCATTTATTAATTGTTGATCTCAATGTCTGTGCTACTGGTGTTATATTCAGGAAGTAGTTCTCTTGTGCCAATGTGTTCAAGGCTACTTCCCACTTTCTCTTCTATCAGGTTCAGTGTAACTGAATTTATGTTGAGGTCCTTGATCCCTTGGACTTGAGTTTTGTGCAGGGTGATAGATATGGATCTGTTTGCATTTTTGTAGATGCCACCATCTAGTTATGCCAGCACCAAATGGGTATCAATGTCTTGTTATGTAGTTCTATGAACTTTCCTCTTAGTACTGCTTTCATAGTGTCTCATATATTTCGATAGGTTGTGCATTCATTTTCATTGAATTCTAGGAAGTCTTTAATCTCTTTTCATCTCTGTCTTTTCAATACAGAAATATCTTTGACAAAAAAAAGATGCATAGCAAGACATTGATACCCATTTGCCCATAAAAAGACAATGAAAGTACTTTTTGACACTTGTTGTTTTGAAAATGGCCTTTAGGGTTTAGCATCTGAGACTGGGTTTGCTACCTTACAAGTCACTTTCAAGTTCAGTGAGATCCTTCACAGCTGGTGTCTAATGCGATGTGGGGGTTGAGTTTCAAGTCAGTTCAGGTGATGTCTGCACCAATCTTCAAGTCCAGAGAATCTGAACAAATGACAGTGGCAACATTTCATTATAGTAGGGGCCAAAGCACCTCCAGGGCTGGGGGAGTGATGAACTCAGTAGCTGCACCACACTGGATTACAGAGCACTGCCCTGCTCCAGTCATATTTCCTCATCCACAAGAGACCCATGTGACAGCCACAGCCATGCTCCTGCAGCTTCCTTATGTTGCTTTAGAGGCATTTCATACGTGTGTATACCTGTGTGTTTGTGTGTATGCACATGCATTTGTAGGTGTGTGTGGGTGCATGCTTGCATGTGTTTTCACCTGCTCGAAAGGCTAACCAAGTTTGTCCAAAATATACTTCAAAGAAATTTAGATTCAAACTCTGTGTATGTCTGGACTTAAACCATTCAGATGAAAACAGAACAAAGATGAGCAGAATGTGTAGGCAGTATTTATTACTAGACACAGACTGAGCATAAATTTAGTTCTGAGCTTCCTGGCAGTAAAGGAAATACCATTGGATTATGTAATGACTGTTATACCATAAAAAGAAATGTGTCTAGTAAACAAACTATTTTCCTGATTAAAAAAAAAAATATATCTCCAGGAGGAACTTATTTACAGCAACTGTTAGAGATAGCAGTTAACAAGAAGCCATGGATCCTGATGTGGAGGTGTTTTTCATGTCGATGTCCTAAACACTAGTCTGTGTAGAATAGGAGATGTAGGATGAACTGGCCAGACATATCCTGCACGGGGTAGATGTGGGCCTGGTGTCTGGTTTTCTGCATTTAGCATGGCTGACTTACACAAGAGAGTGTGCTACCTGGCTGTTGGATGTGCAGCCTTGTGGGTGACTTGTTGCTAATTGAGGCAGGATGCTAATCGGAAAGAGATCTTGATTCTGTGTGGATATTCAGAGGGCCACTGTCCAGAACATGCTTGCTCTGCTTCCACTCAGGACTCTGAGGCTTTCAAGAAGGGCCAGTGTGTTCTTAGAAAAATAAGTAGTCTGCTTGTGGTTTTAGATGGCTGCTCAGATCCTGGACCGTGGGGAACTGTTTTGAATCAGATATTTGCAATGGAAAGGCTAGATTCTATAGAAGAGCTGTCTGGCCCACATGTCTGCTCTTGTGTCAGTTCTACACTAGTGAAGAGCAAATGTCTAAGCTGAAGTGTCCTTGTGTGAGCCAGATCCGTCTCTCCAGCAGCTCAGTTTCTATGAGATGTGGTAAGTTAGAAATAGGGGCACAAACCTTTTTAAACAGTTGGCAGGTCAAACAGAATACGCCTAGAGTCCAGGGCTGGGATTGTGCTAGGTTGCTTGCATCATGTTTAAAGCCCTGGATTCAATCCACAGTACTACTACTATTAATAATCATAATAGTAGTAGTAGGAGTAATAATAATAAATAATAATTGATGATCCTCTGTTATAACCAAAGGTCTCCCCAATCAGTTGTCTTAACAAAAAAAAAAAAAAAAAAAAAAAAAAAAAAGGAAGGGGGATTCAGATTGGCCTAAAGGAGGTAAGGTGTTTGTAGTTATGCTTTTCCAGAACTGGATACTAATTTTTAAAAATGAAAGTGCTTTCCCATTGAGTTCCTTAAGCTGATCTAGTAAGTGCCAGTAGACATTTAATTTCTTAAAGATTTTTCTCCTGCCTAGAATAATTTTCATCCCAGCATAGTTGATGTTTAATTACTCTGGTTTCCTTCACTAGCTATTCAGCACAAGTACCCATTGCTTTATTAGCACACTTGTTGCCAGCACCCTGGATAGCTCCCACTTGTCTTTATTTAATGATGGCACAATCTGAGGTCTGTTTCTAAGCAATCTAGGATGCCAAGTGAAACTGATTTGGGCATAAATGGTTTTGGATTTGTGGGTGAGAGGTTATTAAAAGACAGTAAACAATTGAGTTATGTGATTGTTAGATTTGTGTGGTCATTCCTAGGTAAGCAAGCGTAACAGAAAATGTCAATAATATTTGCTGAGTTTTTATTATGTGCAGGTTACAACATGTATATTAGCTCATTTAATTTTCACAAAGCTCTTTGACACACATATAATCACTATGAACATCATCATCCTTATGTTATAGATATTGATACTCTGAGGTTAAATAATGTGACCCTGGTTCCACAGTGACTAAGTAGTGAGCTGAATGCAAACCCAGACAGTCTGACTCAGCTCCCATGCCTTCTGCTGCTTAAGCCCAGGTCTGTGTTAACAGAATAGCATTCTTTCTTTGAGTACTTGATATGCCGTCAAATCAAATGACAGGAAAGAAGATAGCAGAGGACATTAAGAATGTGCTTGGCTCATGTCTCTGTCCTCCCTAGTCTTTCTCATTGGAGTTTTTGGATATCTATTATGTAAAAATTCTTATAAAAATTTACAACATGTATGATCCGAATGACATCACAAGTCTGTGCTCATTGAGACTCATTTCTCCACTGCATTAAAGACAAAGGACTCTGGGTGTTAACTAACAGTGGAGGTATGGTGCTGAACAGTTGGATGTGGGTTAGGTTACAGTATTATGCCAATTTTCTTAGCATGGAGTATTTTCAATAATTATTAATATCATTGGATGAGTGTATTGTTTTATTAGTAAAGACCTTTTATCAGAGACCTACTCTAAAATACAACTTCCTTTTCATTATTCATTGTTAAATCAATGGTAGCTATTGGCAAAGGTTCAAGACTGTCCCTGTTAACATGTTTTTAATAGTGTTTTATTTATATGTGCACATACCTCCAGTGCAAGCATGTATATTGCTTACTAATTGCAGCTGTATGCAGTTAAGCATAGTGTTATTGGTATAAAATCAAGGACAAAATATGAAAAATGTATAATTATTAAGGAGTTGAAATTAGTCTTTAACTTCTTTCAGATTATAATACAGGTTTGATTGATTTTCCCTTCAGATAGGCAAGTTCCTGGGTAATTTGGGTAAATATATTTTTTGCCTTTTATATTAGTTGGGCTTCACTAGAGGGACAGAACTAATAGAATAAATCTCTATCTCTACATAAAGGGTATTTATTAGAGTGGTTTACAGGCTGTGATACAGCAAGTCATTCAACAATAGCTGTCTACCAACAGAAGGTCCAAGAATCCAGTAGTTGTTCAGTCCATGAGGTTGAATGTCTCAGCTGGTCTTCAGTGTCCACCAAAATCCTGAAGAAGTGGGATCTGTTACCAGTCGTAAATGGACTTGTGAGCGACAGCAAGTAGCTAAAGAAAGCAAGCTTTCTCCTTCCATGTCCTTCATGTAGGCTGCTAGCAGAAGGTATAGTCCAGTTTAAAAGTGTATTTTCCCACCTCGAAAGATCTAGATTAAAGGTGTATCTTCCCACTTCAAAAGAAATTCTCTCCCAGTTATACCCAGCCATCCCCAATGCAGTCAAGTTGACAACCAAGAATAGCTATCACAACTTTCTAAGTAATTGCAAAATTCTTCCCTCTAATGTAAAGAATTATGGCTCTGATTTATCCACTAATATGCACTTTCTCTTTGGGCTCATAATGCCTTTCAAACTGGAAGACAGACCCACTCCTCAGAACAAGATTGATGTCCTTACATAAATGAAGAATTTTTTACTTTCTTTCATTTTTATAACCTGATTTTATAAAGAACATTGCAGTTTGCAGTATCAAATATCTATGATATCACCTGTCCAACATTGAGTACGTTCACAGAAGTACTTGTAAGAGTTCTATGGAATGCATGTCACTAATGACCTATTAATTTCATTTCAGACAATCCATGGGCACAAGGGACCAATCACTGCAGTGTCCTTTGCTCCTGATGGACGTTATCTTGCCACCTACTCAAACACTGACAGCCACATTTCTTTCTGGCAGGTAAGCAGGTCTTAAATATGTGCCGCATGATGTGCTTTGGTGGGAAGGTCTCCTGTCGGGCCTATCGGCCAGCCTGCCTTTGGGCCCTTCCTCCCTCCCTTACACAAATGTCAAGTGTTCAGATTGCTGATTATGTGCTCAGCGTCAGCGTGCAGGAGGCTGAGAACACAGTTAGCAATCTGGCAGAGAAGAAGCGCCTGCTCCCCCGGGACTTCACTCTAAAGGAAACACAGGTAAACACACGAGCAATTACAATACAGAATCTGAGGATGAGATGGTGGCAAGCCCTCCAGAGCAAGGCACATCTAGGTGGAGCCATGAGAGGTGGAGGAGGAGCACAGGTGAGGCTGGGCTGGCTAGGAATCCAGGGGAAGCTGTACTCAAGCCCCTGGTTTACAACAGGCACGCTAATGAGGTCTTTGGATCTACTGGAGTGGAGCACAGGACACTGGGTATTTTCCTAGGATTTTATGCAAGTTCCTTGTCTCCTGTTTTTTTATGTCATGTTTTTGTTTGGGTGGAAGGTTGTTTGTTTAGTTTTGTTTTTTGTTAGTTCAGTTTTTGTTTTGTTTCTATTTTTTTCTTTTCTTTTCTTTTTGAAATGATCTTAATAACCCAAGCTTGCCTCCCACCTCTACCTCTCAAGTGCTAAGATTATAGGCATGTGCTTACTACCAGGCCTGGTATTCACATAATGTTCTGAATTTCTAAACTATGCAAGACATTAAAAAAAAAACTAGAATATCTTCATCTGGTATTTCATAGAAATATATATGTAATTTTGATTAAACTAAATGCTAATTTTGAGTAACTAATTTTTATAGGAGACTACTAATTACCATCATTTCTTCTTCTTTTTAACTCTCTTTAGTCCTGACAATTAGAAAAATATTACCAAGAAATCCCCACTCAGCAGTATTCCAAAATTTTAATGGTAACTTCATTTTCGGAGGATGCAAATAGACTATGTAAGACCAGCATATTGCTTTAAACGCTGAAAAAATAATTCAAGTTTTGAGACGGCTTCAATACAACCTGATGATAGTTTAAGAACAAAATCAATAGCTAATAGGATGTAAAATGAATACAATAAATTGTTTGATTAACAACATCCTACTGAAATGTGACACTTTCAAGTCTGTCAGGACCTTTTCCTACTTTTTAATTTAATTTAGCCTTCCAGGTTTTCTCATTGTGTCTCTTGTACCTTAATTAACTCAAATTAAACCCCATCAATCAGAGACCTCACCCAGTCTTCATTTTTGACTCTGAACAATCAAAGGACTGGCATTTTCTACTGTGATCCTCCATGAGTCCATTAGGTATCCACAGATGGGCTTAGAACACAGGTCCTTCCAAGAGCTTGCCCGGTCATGTGTTTTCCTACTCACATCTGGCCCAGTGGGCTCTGTCCATTGTGTCTCCTGTACTTTCATACAAATTTTCCTTTAGTTTCTGGTTTTCTGGAGTCTTAGGTGGGTACACATTGCCTACATGTCCCAGTGCTAGGTTCTGGCCCACATTGGAGATACAGAGATTAGCCAATCCCAGGGCCTAGTTCTCAAGGGGACTAGCTTTTCCCATGTTTGCCTTTTTATAAAGAACAAACCAAGCCTCTTGTTTGTTTATTTGTTTGGTTTTGGTCCAACTTTTGTTCAACTAAAAATATACAATGTTATATAAAAAATAAATCTAATTTGACAGCTTTCCAGTGCTTTCTTGAATTTGTTGAGTAGTAAGGTTTTTTCTTACCCTTGTCTATATCATTAAGGTTCTATTTGAATATATTTGTTTGTTTGTTTGTTTCATTTCTTGAAACATTTTCTGTTCCTATCCAGATCTCCACCCAGCACATGGGTGGAATTGTGAATAGTGGTCATCCTTTCTCTCTCTCTTTTTTTTTTTTTTTTTTTTTTGGTTTTTCGAGACAGGGTTTCTCTGTGTAGCTTTGCGCCTTTCCTGGGACTCACTTGGTAGCCCAGGCTGGCCTCAAACTCACAGAAATCCGCCTGGCTCTGCCTCCCGAGTGCTGGGATTAAAGGCGTGCGCCACCACCGCCTGGCGTGGTCATCCTTTCTTATTTTGAAAGCCAAGACCATATACGAGATGGTCTGTTTCCAGTTCCTTTCCAGCCCCTCTCTGCTGGCTCACTGACGTGTCTGGGTTTTTCTGGATATCTGAGCCTGTAAACGTGGTGCCATCCGCATATGCCAGAACACTGGGCAGTGCGGCCACTCCCAGGTCCTTGCTTCCTCTAAAACAACATCAGAGTGGACAGTGCGGCCAACTCCTGCATAGCTTGAGGTGTGCCCCACCCAGTCTCCAAATTTAACTGGAAAGCGTGGAAAAAGATAATTCTGGCTGTCCAAGAAAAGACAACGACAGCTCTTCCTGAGTTAGAGTGGCTTTCATTGGAATTAAAGAGTGTCTAAGTGCAGTGGGTGACTCTACTGCGCCTCCCCTGACAGGGATCCACGCTGCTCAGTTCTAATGGTGTCTGAGAAGACTTTTGATCATTCCAGGAAGTGTACTATAATATATTTTGAAAACTTAATGAAGTCTTATTAATACAGAGCCTTACTAAGACTATCAACTATAAAATCTTTGCTGAGAAATGAGTGTTAATGAGAAATATTGGTTGGGTAATTACTCAAGTGAGACTCAGTAAAAGGTTTGTATGCAGCATTACTTACTTTGGGGAAGGCATTAAAACACTTTCTGTTTTGATGAATTATGTCTATGTGTGTTTTTCTGTTCAGAAAATAATCTCCACATAACTAGTGTTGTGATGCCTATTTCTGAAGAAAAGGGAGAAGCCAGTGTTGGATTTTGGTACTTTATATAATTAACTGTGCAATAGAGTGATCTGGCAGCAACAAACCATATTCCTACGATTTGAGTATTTCACTTCTGTATATCTATTTGATATTCCAAGGAGGAGAGTTTAGTAATGAAAAACATCCTTAATTCTCTCATGCAGATATCACCAATACCACCTAACAAATAAATCTTGTTTTTCAAAAATGTTGATAAATTACATAGATACTAGTTTCTTTATATTTACTCCATCACAGAGTGGAGCATAACTCAGCCATTCAAAAACATTATAGTCATTATCATGATGATTTCCTTAACATGTTGTTGAATTGAAAGAGCAGATTGTAAAAGTACTTTTTAATGTGAGCCTGTTTCTTAGATCTGCGTGTGTGTGTGTGTGTGTGTGTGTGTTATGTGTGCATGCAGTGTGCATGTGAGTGCATGGTATTTAAATGTGCATGTGATATGTGTATGTAGTATGTGCATATAGTGTGCACATGAGTACAGGGTGCTTGCTTAAGAGTGCATATGTGTGTGCACATTGTGCACATACATCCATAGTGTGTAAGTGTGTATATATCATTGTTTGTACAATTTGCATATGAGTGCCAGGTGTTTAAGTGTGCATGTGATTGTGAGTGCATGTGTGGTTTGTGTGTGTGCATACATTGTGCATGTGTATGTAGGGTATATGCGTGAGTTAGGAGGTTCAAAGGTTGTTTATCAAAATGTGACAGTGATTATCACAAGCAAGTAAGGTTTTGAGAATTTTTTTCTTTTTTATACTTTTATTTAAAATATCATATTTATAATAGTCTAATAAGAGAAAATGCTTAATATTGCTAAATTTTGTAATTCTATGTAGCTTTCATTCAAAGTTTAAGTTTCCTTGAGTTTTAGCATAATTTATAGGCAGATATCAATGAATTGAAAAAAACAACAACATTGACTAGCAGAATGGTGTACTGTTTCAGTGAGAATTGACCTCCACTCTGGAGACTTAGCCAGTCCTCATTTGAAGGCTTGTAGGAAGAATGGTCATGGAGAGATGGAATCTAATGAGTGTGTGGGTCTTCATCTCCACACCTCTAACAGTGTGTACTTTCGAGAACTGGGCAGACCCTGTTTTCAGATGGAAGTCTATTCAGTGGAAGCATTGAGCAGAACAGGGATGACTCAGCTTACCGGAACCCAGACCTAGCAATGGTTTTTTTAAAATTTGCCTATCTGTGGCACTTCTACAAGGCACTCATCTTTTAGCTCTCAGTTTGTTTCTTGTAGTGGCTACATTGAGACAGATCCAAGCCTACCATATGCCCTTTGCATCTTCAGCCACCAGCAGAAATCAAGCTTCATATATATTTTCATAGCAAATCCATAAGGAATGGAAAATACTTTCTAGCTCTTTATCAACTGAGAAGTCACATTTTTTAAAGTACAGCACACCTGTTAATGCCAGTTAATTTTAACCAACAGTTTCCTAGGTCAATTGGATCTGTGTTATAAGAGGACTAATTATATACTGTTAGGAGGTTTTGTACATGTGATACTAGCAGGTCAAATTCACCATTGTTACTGACATTTTAAACAGTGGGGAGCCTCCATAGGCAGTAAGGCTTAGTTTTTTATCTAGTGTGAATTTTTGTAGGAAAAAGAGGAAAGGAAGCCAGGAAAGAGACCTTGGAAGGATGACAGGTGAGGTACTGCTTGTCTTGAACTGAACTTCAGCAGAAAGAGTTAACGATGACCATACATGTGGTTTAAAATGTGACCTCGTACACTAGTGATTTTTTTCACCTCTTCTGTTGTGTTCGGCACTATTATTAATGCAGGAAAATCAGTAACATTAGTCATCTTAAAAGGGTTATTACTCAAGATGATTTAAATTGTGAAAATGTCAGTGGAGCCTGCACGCACCCTGCTAGAGATGCCATGATTTACGCCCTCTGACACCGTCCTGCTGCTGAGAAGGGCTGGGAAAGGAATGGCTTCTATTTTGCACTGATCCAAATTCAGAGCATGGTATCACAGTAACACACTGAAAGGTCCTAAGATCTGCTAGAACTTCACCCGCTGGTGCAGCTGGGTCATGATAGGCATGTTTTGCCCACGTAGCCAGCATGTGATCCATGTAGATGAAGCTTTATTCACCAGAGGAATAGGAAGTGAATATTAGCTTGGAGGAAGAAGATTATTTTCAAGGCTTCTTTCCAGTTTTCAGAATCCTCTCTCTGTGATTTATGATAGCACAAATAATGCATATTGAAGTTGTTTAAGTAATATTTAAAACTTAAAGTAACCTTCAAATTCAGTGGCTCCCAAACCAGCCCACTTTGACAACCACCATTGGTATTCAACACCTCAATCTAATTACATAGTTGTTCATGACCTATAATTTTTATAGTGTTTTCATTTTTGTGAAAGGATTAAGAAAAATCACATTTTTAATCAAACCCAGAAAAAGTCTCAAAAAAGGCAAAAATAGCAAAGAGGTAAAAAGATGTTGTCAATAAAGCATGAAAAGCATATTGTCCTTAGTAGGGTAGCAGAGTGGTGGGTGCAAGTGCTTCTCCTTTCTCTCTGGAAAATAAGGAGGAGCTGAGGGCTGAGGAGATGCTCAGTGGGTAAAGCACTGAGGGACTGAGTTTGGATCCCCAGCACCCACATATATGCTGGGCAGGTGTGGTAACCCCCCCCAAATCACACTTAGTAGGCAGAGAAAGCGGGGAGGGGATCCCCTAAGCAAGCGGGTTAACTAGACAAGCTGAATTTATGAGGCCCAGGTACAGGGAGAGATGATGCCCCAATATATAAGATGGAGAGTCATTGCAGATGCCTGACCTGAACCTCTGGCCTCCAGCCACATGCATACACACACATGAAGTAAATACATACATACATACATACATACATACATACATACATACATATATACATACATACATACATACATACACACACAGACTGTTTTTCCAGAGCCTTTGAAAAGGCAGATGGGAATATTAGTGGTTGGTGATGGGCATGGAGCTTAGGGCGTGGCCCAGTCAGCTTTCACTCTGTCTGCAGCTTGGTTGTACTTCACTTTCCTCAACCAATTATAAACCAAGTATTGTTTAATTGAACTGTTTTATTAGCAGCCTTAATGTAGCGTCTTTCCTCAAGATCAGTGGACTCTCTGCTGTCAGGTTCTACTCACCAAGTAAAATTTCTCAAGGTTTATGTGTTCACATAAATGGCATCATCACAATTTGAAATCTACTGAGAGGAGCCATTTAGAGTTAGAATAACTCAAAGCTGCGTGTGAATTATCACTCAGGAGGAGAGAGTGGGTGGAAGAAATAAGCCACTTTCTTTGGAGGAAGAAGGAAGGATTCTTTTTTTTTTTTTTTTTTTTTTGAGTAAAACTGAAATTTATTATAAGCCACAGTCGTCTCATGGGCCTCAATGCTATATATATAGCCTCTATGGTTCTATGGGTTGTGGTCTGATTGTTCTTTATTTTATATCTAGAATCTACCTATGAGTGAGTACATACCATAACTGTCTTTCTGGGTTTGGGTTACCTCACTCAGGATGATTTTTTCTAGTTCCATCCATTTGCCTGCATTTACTCTGCTGAGTAGTACTCCATTGTGTATATGTACCACATTTTTTTTCATCCATTCTTCCATTGATGGGCATCTATAAGGAAGGATTCTTAAAGTGACATGTGTGTCCCCTGTCCCTGCAGATGAACACATCCCTCCTGGGAAGCATTGGCATGCTGAACTCAGCACCTCAGCTGCGCTGCATTAAGACCTACCAGGTCCCTCCAGTACAGCCAGCATCCCCTGGCTCCCACAACGCCCTTCGGCTGGCCCGCCTCATCTGGACTTCCAACCGGAATGTTATCCTTATGGCCCACGACGGGAAGGAGCACCGCTTCATGGTCTAACACTGCTGTCTGCTGCCCTGGCTGCCTGTTAATTCCATATTGTCTAAGCTGACGCTGCTCTGTTCTTACTCATACTGGACTTTTATATGCTACCTGTGCCCTCCTCAATGCCATCCAGGGGCATGGCAGGTCTGTGTCACTTGTGCATGCTTCTTGGGGCAGACTCCACACGGGCAGCCTGTCTATTTAAAGGCACACACACCACTCAACAGGATGTGGCTATTCTGTCACTAGGTGGGTTTTCCCTGCAGAGATAGGAGGGGAGAGCTGGTGGTTCCTGGAGATGCTCTTGTTGCTTGATGTAACAAACGCCTGAAAATCAATAACCACTGTGATTGCATCCCAGCCCTGATCCTCATTGTCAGCCCTGGAAGCTCAGCCCTGACCTGGATTCTGGGACAATGCGGAGTCCTCATTATTGAAATTACTTCCCTTTGGATTTCCCAGACTTACTGTGTTTACCAAACCTCTTCCATGTTTACATTGAGTTTTTCCTACTAGCAGTTGATAGGCAGTTACTCAATTCCATTTCCTGGAATTCGGCCACTACCTTCTCAGTAGCACCAATCCCTATTTGAGATTAATGAGAAAATATGAAAATACGTATGTATTTTTTTCTTTTAGAAAATAGTTTTCCAGATAGCTAGCTTTCTAAAATGCTCATTTCCTGCTTAACTGTTAGTATATTTCATAGTTTAAAATATGGGTCATCCCTACTCACCATGTGGCGACTGTCGCTAACCTTCTAAGGGGACTCTCAACCAAGAACCAAGTTGGGAAGCATAGCATATTTGTACAGTGGGGAGAGCCGCCTATGTGTCACTATAGATTCCTCTGTTCGGAAAGGGGCTCCTCCTCAGGAACCCCACAACCCACAGTTCTCCTGTGTATGGCAATATCACTTACAAGTGGCCATTTCAACCTAGCTTTCCAAATCCCGACCAATGAAAGAAGATGAGGAAAGCATTTCCTTTAAGCAAACACCCTATAATCTAATAACCATGTAGACACATTGTTCAAAGTGTACAGAAAAACTCAAAGACTGCCAGTTTATCTGAATCGACACTACAGTGAAAATGTTCACTGTGCTTCAACACAAGCTCTAACTCCACTTTCTTCTTGTGTCGAATTATGTTGGTCTTATTGTAATAGATGACAAAACCCATAGTGCAGTATTTTGTATGAGTTGTTCCTAAAAATATGATATATATGAGCAGCAGGGGGTTGATTTGTTTGTTGGTTGATTGGTTAGTTACACAAGATTGCTTATTAAATGCAAACATAGGAAAGGAGTTAGTTATTGAATTCAGAGAAAATATGTAATACTCACAGAGGAACTGAAATGATAATGAGAGCATTTGGTCTTAAACTCATAGGTTGTCAATGTGTGTGTCCTATATAGAAAAGCAGGATCAAGGTCTGTGAATAAACACATAGTTTACAGTACTTCAAAGTGTGTGAAGAAGCTAGTATCCTCAGAATGCCTTGCCTACCCACGTATGTTATTTTCATTGGTGGCAGCTCTAGACTGTCCCTTGGTTCTCCATGTTGGGGCTCTTTCAAACGTGAATTTATTCCACATGCATGTATATTGTATTTATAATGATTATATATGTAGCTTCCAGGAAGGAGATCAAGAACTGTGCAGTGCAGACTTTGATGATCAAGCTGATATATTTGATGGAGATGGGGAAATGTGCAGCGGGCTCAAGAGGCCACTGTCTGCCGAGCACAGGTTTCCTTGGGGAACTTTAGAGGGTGGAGTTAAACCATTTGGAATGACAGGACAAACACACACCTTAGATGTTTTTTGAAGCAAAGTGTTCCATGCCTTAGGAAAGTGATGCAGGGCTGGAAAGCATCCACAGATGGTGCCTATCATAGAGATGGGTACAAAGCAGCGAGGGTACCGGAACAGATCTCTGCTCTTAGGTCTGGGCTGGTCCTTCCATGCCCTGTGTGTATAGTCAGAAGGGCACAAGGACTGTAAAACTCTGTGCATATAAAACTTCATGCTAGAAGAATCGCTAACATTAACACAATGCTGCCCTTGGCTGTTTTGACAACCATAGTTCCCAGCTTCATCTCAGCTTATCTTCCTCAACATGGAGGTAAACTTTGTATTGTCACTCCAGTGTACACCTGTAGTGTTCATTGACTTTGTTGACACAGCATTTGGACCTGTCCTTATAAGTATAAAGACCTATGTGGCTTCATTGGTAATTTACAAGCAAAAGGTCACATGATGTGATACCTGTATGAAAATACTGTCATGTTTGAACTGCATATAGTGAATGAATTAAAATGTCTGTCTCCTAAGATGTTTCTAGATGACTCCCTTTAATAGACTCTATATATGGTTAAAATTGATGTGTACATACTTGTGTTAAATAAAACTGAATTGTACTGAAGATTGCTTTTCTCCTGTTTTTACTGTGGTCCCACTTAGACATTCTCTGTTGAAACCATAGGTTCCTCTAGCCCTCATGTTTCTAGCTTCTCATTTCACTGAAGAGCAAGTTGTAGGAAAGGCAGCTTTGTTCTCCAAGGACAGGAGAGCTGTGGTGAAGGCTCTTACCCACAGTCAGAAGCTTGAGACCAGATGGAGAAACTCAACAGCGCCCTCTGTGGCTTGGGCAGGGCAATTGCATGTGTGGTGCTTTATCTCCAGCCCCACTTGCCCCTGACCAGATGGACTTTGCACCAAATTGAACCTTGTCAGACCTCATGACCGGGGTTAGCTGCCTGGGAACCAGACTGCGATCATTAAATTCAGTTCATTTAATATTCAGTTTGAAGTTGAATTTGAATCGCTGAGGTAAGAATAACAAAAATTCTGGTCACTCACAGAGTGATTATTACAAGTAAACAATGACTGTACCTTTCTCCTCCTGCTATCACAGAGCAGCTTGACTCGTCAGTCATGTATAACAGCATAATCATCCCCCAAAATTAGACGACGATAACTTAAATGTGTCCTTGTAGGAAAATAAGAGCAGTAACAGTTCTGTGTGGTTGGTGATCACATAAACTGATCAAATGTGGAAAGGGCGTGACATTAATAGGAAGGTAAAGACAAGCAATGCTGGGTGAACTTTCACCTTTCACCCCTGTGCCTGACTGACAGAACTGAGTGTTGGAGAAAATCAATACTTCAGAGCCAGGAGGGAAATATTTCCACCCTCTAACTAGAGAATATATTTTGACAAGGCCAAGATAATACAAGCTGCACAGGAGAAAGAGAAAAGACTCATTTTTAAAGCTTGACACTTCAAGGTGTTTTTGTACAAGGGTTTAGAGATCGTCAATACATACAAATACCAAAGGTCAAACAGAGAAGCCAGAAGAATTTCAAAAATTAGATGTTCCAGTTCTTTCTGCTGTTTACGAACTGAAGAGAGACTACCTATTGAGGGGCTTGTGTTTGCAATTGTTATTTAAATGATCCGAGAACACCACTGGGTATTTGACGCTGTCATCTCTTTAAATCTTGTAGAGTCAAAACTATGAATATAGTGTGGTGACAAATATTTCCCTTGCTTATTTCTGTAACACTTTGCAGTTTGTGATTTAGACTTGTCTTCTCATTGGATTCAACCTTTTGCATAGAAAAGAGTCCACACACCTTTAGAGCTAAAATGCTTCCTAGTTTCCCAAATCCTGGTAAACATATCACTTGGGGATCCCAGTTAGAACCTTTCTAAATGAGAGGCTTTTCACCATTGTGGAAAAAAAATAAAAGAATTCTGGCCCGCAAGATTTGGGTCCATTTTATATATACATACATGCGTGAACAAATGTGGATTATTTTCCTATAGGGAAGAAGGCAAGGAAGCCATATGTTGCCAGATCTTCCAGGCAAGCTCAGAAGGACACAAGAATCCTAAGTATAGGGTAGTGCTCATAGCTGATTCTCATCAAGCTTGCCAAAAAGATTACTGAAATACAGTCTCAATTTACCTACTTTTCCTTTCATTAGTGAATGCCACTCTTCTCTGAGGAGATAAAGTCTGGCTGGACATGTTCAGTCTGGTTATTTCAAAGTGAGAATGCCAATAACCAAGACTTCTGGGTAATCTGGGAATCCCCAGAGAAAGCCTGCAATACCATGCCTGGTTTGCAATCTACAGTATCAAGTAAATGGATGCTACTCTGCTAAATCTATGAGATTACACCGTTAAAAAGCAATATCCACTAAGTGTTCCCTAAATGTAAGTGAGCACTTTTAGTAGACATTTAGAATTTATTGAGCATAAATAAAAATGATTGGCCCTGCCTTTTGGAAAGTGCTGGATTATCTGTTGTCATATTTTGCTTCTATCTTCACTCTGAACATCCCCTCTGGTATCTTCACTCTAGGATAGCTCTGAACACAATAGAGCTCCAAGATTCTAATCCTGTTCACCAGCCTCTTTGCCAGGTGCTATGGATGACCTTGCTTCTCACCAAAACCTTCAGATGTGAAGAAATGTAAAAACATATGCCCTCACAGCTCCAGGAGCGCACTGGAGGTTAGCTGGAGCCTTCATTGACTGCATCACACCTAAAACCCTCCCTTTGCTCAACCCACATTCATTCCTCCCCTGCAGCCTTGATCCTGAGAACACAACACGACACTATAAACTTCCTATATTCGGTGTTCTCTCCCTCCTCCCTCCCTCTTTCCCTCCTCCTCTCCCTCTTCCCACTTCTCTCAGTCTACATCCCAAAGAGCCCAGCCTATGACAGTTGGTACCAGGAGCATTCAAGGAAACAGTCTAGAACAGGATTTGGTACCACTGACCCACAATAAGGAAAGGGCAGACATAGCCTCCAGGACACTGAAGATGTACTGTTATTAAAATTCACTGATGATGACCGGACAGCACACTCGTAGAGGGTGCCACTAGAGGAACCACCAAGCAGGCATTTGAGAGGTAAGGAAAAATATAGGTAGAGCCACGAACTTAAATAATGTGGAAGAGATGACTCGGAGGTCAAGAGCACCAACCACGCTTGCAAAGGACCAGGGTTTGGTTCTCAACACCCACATGGTGGCTGGCAGCTGGCAGTAACTCCAATTCCAGGGGATCAAAATCCCTTTTCTGGCCTCTGCAAGCACCAGTCACACACGTGGTGCGCATACATAGAGTTGGGCAAACAAATGCTCGAAACACGTTAAGTAAGTATCTAGTTTGTTTGCAACAACAATCGGTTTAAATAATTGTTCTAGTGCACTGAGGGGAGACCATGAAAGGATAAGGGTGATTAGTCACCAATTAAAAGCTAAACACGAGAGCCAGAGCCACTCACTGGCAACATTAAAAAGGGCCTTTTCTACAGCCACAGGCAAGATGTGCATGAGGCCCCCCCATACTCACAATGAGAAGTGGAGTTCCAGGGCTGGTGGAACTATTGACCTCATAAGGTCTGCTGCCTCAGAACAAAGCATTGGTTGAAATAGAAAGGGCTTCCTGGTCATGGCAGTTTGAATAGGTATAGCTCCCAAAGACTTGTATGTTTGAATGCTTTGACCATAGGGAATGACACTATTAGGAGGTGTGGCCTTGTGGAATAGACGTGGTCTTGTTGGAGGAAGTGTGTCACTATGGAGGCGGGCTTTGGGGTCTTGTAAGCTCAAGTCTGGCCAGTGGGACACAGACTCCTGCTGCCTGAAGATCAAGGTGTAGAACTCTCAGCTCTTTCTCTAGCACCATGTCTGCCTGCATGCCGCCGTGTCTCACCATGATGATAATGGACTGAACCTCTGAAACTGTAAGCCAGCCCCAATTAAATGTTTTCCTTTATAAGAGTTGCCTCAGTCATGGTGTCTCTCCACAGCAGTAGAACACTGACTAAGACACTGGTTGATGGACTTTAACAGTCTTTAATCACCACTTTGCAGTGATTCCTCCTCATTAGTGTTTCCTTAGTGTCCTAGCCCATCTCTGTAAAAAAACAAACAAGCAAAACTACTGTTCCTTTTGCTTGAGGATAATAGTGCATGTCCCTGTCTCCTCTCCCACCCATCAGACCAGTTGACCAGGTAAGTCACACTGTCACCCAGCTGCTGAAGTGCTTGGTCTACTGACTGGGAAAGGGCTAGATCCCAAAGGAGCTGGGAGACCTCACCAATACGTACCTGGGAGAATTGATGAAAATAGGACTGTTTATGGGGGATTCCGGGAAGATACAGTATAAAGTAAGACAAGGATGGGTTTATTGATGCTATTTAACAAGGCTCACTTGCTGATGACCAGCTGCTCAGGTAAAGGAAGACAATGGCCAAATTCTAGACAAAAAAATAAAAAATAAAACTATACAACAGCCATGCTGGAGAAGGGGACCAAATGCTGACAGAGGTGGAACCGCTGGAGTAAACACCAGTGCTGTGGATATCGATCACTCTGTATGCTGCTGTGAATGTGTTGCTCTGATTGGGTTGATAAGTAAAATGCTGATTGGCCAGTAGCCAGATAGTAAGTATAGTGTAGGCGGGACAAGCAGAGAGGAGAATTCTGGGAACAGGAAGCCTGAGTCAAGAGACACTGCCAACCTCCACCATGGGAAGTAAAATATAAAGTACCGGTAAGCCACAAGCCCTGCGGCAACTTATAGATTAGTAGAAATGAGTTAATTTAAGATATAAGAACTAGAAAACAAGAAGCCTGCCACGGCCATACAGTTTATAATTAATATAAGCCTCTGTGTGTTTACTTGGGTCTGAGTGGCTGCAGGAGCCAGGTGGACTGGAGAAAACGCCATTTACACACCAGTAACAGGAACATTTACCTACCAGGAAGATGCCTCTTCCCAGGGAAAAAAACTTTTTATTTACCATTTTATTTATGTATTTTTTCATTTTATTTACCAAGCAATAGGATGTACAACAGGCCCAGTCAGTGCTGAGGGTAAAGGATGGCATTATAGAACTAGACCTCTCCTAATAATACTGAGGGGGGTAAAGTCCTCAGACAATAGAGACATGGAAGGTGAGCCTGACCTACAGAGATCTTTGCCAATGATTAATAAAACATGATTTCTCTGTAGGCAAGACTGGAGGGCTGCCAATAAGGGTGTAATTTGTCCATACAACCAAAAGAAGCCATTCCACTAAAATGTCAACCTCCTACCCTGCCTTGTTGATACACATGAAGCTCACGGTTGTCTAAAGCTCAGCCCCATCGTGGGAAAAGCTTTGGGTTATCTTGCCACTAAGAAGAAGAGGAGCAGATTGTCCCACACCCGCAGCCACAGGGGTGGTAGATCAGGCAGCAAAGGTGACAGTGGTGGCTTGAAGAGCAACTGCAAAATAAAAGACACAGTGTTCCCACTATTTCTGTGTGTGTTGCCATTTAAGTAATGGGTTTCAATGAGACATTTTTATAAATGTCATTATACTTTCTTCCAATTTGCCCTTCCCCAGGTATCCACTCCTGCTTCCATGTTATATAGATTCCATTATCCTCTCCTGTTCCCCCTTCCCATTGGACCTCTCTCCACTTCTGTAATCCTATTTGTACTTTCAGACCTACCTATGTCTATGACCATCTATTTAAATCTGGGTTCTACATAGGATAGGAAATATGCAGTATATGTCCTTTTGGGTCTGGCTTATTTCATTTAACATGATCTCAAGTTCCATCCATTTTCCCACAAATGGCATAATTTCATTATTTAGAGCTGAATGAAATTCCCTCTTGTATATATAACACATTTTCTTCATCCATTCAGCTACTGATGGACCTGTAGGCTAGTTTCATGTCTTGGTTACTGCAAACCATGCTACATTAAATGATGCTTCTGTATTCCTGGTTTGGGATCCTTTGGGTGTAGACCCATCAGTGGTGGTTCTCTTTTTAGTTCTTGAGACACTTCCATAGGGACTTCCATAATGGATGTTCCAATTTTCATTCCTCACCAGCATTTGTAGCTGCTGCTTGTTTTCTAGATGATAGACATTCTGATTGGGATGGGATAGAAGATCAGTGTAGTTTGAACTTGCATGGCCCTGATGGCTAAGTATGTTGAACCCATTCCCCATTATTTATTAGCCATTTGTATTTCTTCTTTTGAGAATGGTCTATTCAATTCATTAACCCATTTATTGGTTGGGTGATTGGAGGAGGGGTCCATTTTTGGCAATTCTTTATAGAATCCATGTATTAATCCCTGATCAGCCATGTAGACTTGCCTCCACTCTGCTCTTTGTTTCCTTTGGTGCACAGAATCTATTTGCTTAGCCTCACAGAACCCTACTGTCAACTACTAAGATCATTTCCTGTGATACTAGAATCTTTTTAAGAAAGTCCTCAACCATGTCAGTACCTTGAACTGCTTGTCCTCTGGTTCCCTCTAGAACTTTCAGAGTTTCGGGGTTTATATTAAGATATCAAAGCACATGGATCCCAGTAGGACAGAGGGGTTGTGCTCATCTCCTGGGCTGGGCTATAGGCAGCTTTCTTCTCTCTGCTGGATCCTCTCTAGGAAGTACTTGGGGTCCAAAAAGCCTCCAGCCCACACATAGCTTCCCAGGAGCAGCTACAGTCAATAATTGGTCACAGGGAGAGGTGTTAGATGAAGACTTGGCTCTCCCATCCTCATATTGGGACAGCTCCAAAAGACCTTCACAATGTCATGGCACCTAGGGAGTTCGGCTAAGGACTTTGTTACAAAAACTTTTCCTTCTGTCCATGTATCCTTCCTTCTTGTGCTCTTGATTCCAGAAGGGGTTCCTGATATGCCTTTTTCTAACACATCTGTGCGAGGATCTCCTGGAAATGAGCCGGTCAAGGTTCAAGACTGGCTCTGCTACTTGTTAGTTCTATAGTTCTGTGTTCTTGTAGGAACAGTACTCATTCCTGCTTCTTGACCTGATAATAAGTATTCAAAGAGAGTCTGTGCTACAGAGAGCCTTGAAACAAGGTTCTCATAGTAAATATTCACTCCGTGCTCACTTCTAACTCTTATCCTTACAGGTGGAACTGGGGGATTTTCAGGTTTTCATCATTTTTTGCTTCTGTGTTACAGGAAGATATACTTTTCCACAAATACTTTTCTTGTCTTTAATTTTTTTCTTTAACTCGTTAAAATGTTCTCCCCTAAAAAGTGAGGAGGAGAGCTGGTAGGGAACTAATACTTCTGAGTATTTGCTTTGTACCGGACACTATAGTGGGTGCACTCATTGCTCTGTATTTCCTAATCCCCGAAAGCCAAGAACTGCTCTCTCCCTTCTGCCTATGAAAGAAGCAGCAGTCTCGTAGACAAATTACCAAGATCACATGACTAATAAAAGGCAAGTCTACTACTGAGTCTTAGACTTGGTCACCAAGGTCCAGCTTTCCTTGCTCTCCCTGTGTCTCTTGTGTGACAAGCTTGTCAGGACCAGCCAGCCATCCTCTAGAGAAATGGAAATGTAGTTAAACCAGAATAACTATTGCTAAAATTCCTTCCCATGGGGAGACAGAAGTAGCATCTATCCCTTCTCCCAAGGTTTCAATGACAAACCAAAGCATGTTTCTACCAAAGATCACTCTAAGGAACCAATGAGTTTACTGAGTTTCTTTATATAGCATAGGTGACAGGTTACTTACAGGGGTGTGAATGCTTCCCCAACAGGCCACACTTGGAAAGCCTTTAAAGCTGCGTAGATGGAGCCTCCTCATTCCCTAGTCTTCCCCAATCTAGATACTTTAGCCCTTCCCTGAGGCCAAGTGCAATTAAGGAAGAGTTATGTACAATGGATAAGGAGTGGCTGGATGTTTGGGTGAGAGTCCTAAGGCCCTCTCCACCCTCTATAAGGGGATGTAAAGAGTCAATAAGTTGGGGTGGGATCATTTTTTTGCAAGGGAGTGCCACTAAACCCGCAAAGACTGTAGTCACTGGGCTTAGAGGGTAGTCACAATGAAAGACGTGGATTCACTTCAGGCATTGTTCTTTCTCTTTGCATTTATAACCATTGAGTCAAATTTTTAAATGACTAGAACTGCATTGATTTTTAGTTACAAATAATAGGACTGCATTTACCATGAAATAGTTGAGTTAAAATGTGAGTGTTAAAATGAACTCCTGGGCTGGAGAGATAGCTCAATAAACCCGAGCTAAGATTCCCAGAACCTATGTTTTGAGAAAGCCAGATGTGGTAGTGTGTAGCTATAAACCCCACTGCTGCTGTGGTGAGGTTTGGAGGTGAAGACATGAGAATCCACAGAAGCTTGAGGGTCAGCTAGTGTAATAGACAACAAAAGACTGTCTTAGGGAGGATGGCAAAGGGTGACCTCTGACTTCCATCCTCACATCATGGCATGTGCACACCAACATTAACCCCGCAACCACCCAAACACACACACACACACACACACACACACACACACACAGGCATCGAGAGGGTTTTTGTTTTTTTAAGTACTGTAGTCCAGATTTGGTTTTACATATTATAATTGAAGAACTAGAATTTTTCTCTTAAGAAATGGATATCTTTAGGGGCAGAATGAGAGAATCAGAGTCACAGCCCTTAGCCCTTGATTTTACTGATGATGTAATAGCATGAGGTACTGCTGCCCTGTCCCATGAAGTAGATCTCTCTTCGCCCTTGGGGGGCCATGTCTGTCTCTCTGGCTTGCCCTCCTGGTTACTTTGGCTGACACAGCCTCTTCAGATGGGTATGTTTCTCCATAGGGGAGGGTTTTATTTTATTTTTAATAAGTTTAAACTCATTGGCAAACCTGAAAGATACCCTAGAAACTTCATACTTTTGAAATGGAATTAAAAACTGACTTTGGAGATTCCCCCTCCATGGTAACTTGAACTCCCATGTGCACAAAAAGCATCACAAGACTGACTTAACTCCACTTAACCATTCTGTAAGTTACCATCCTGTTGCTGTGATGACCAGATTCCTAAAGGTTCCTTCTGGCCTGCAGTTTGAGGGTGTAAAATATTGTGTCAATGAAAACATGGTGGAGAGAGAGAGGACCATGGTGCTTCTGCTTTTCCTTCTAACTCAGTGTGAGCGAGCCCACGGCCCAAGCAAGGTACCAACCACACTCAGAGGGAGTCTCCCCACCTCTAGAAACTTCCCAACAGACACACCCAGAACTTTTTCCACAAGGTGATTTTAACTCCGCCAAGCTGGCAGTGAAGATGAACCACCTCGAGTGTGCTCCTTGTCACCCTGATACCAAACATCGCATCTTTGACCTTAACAGCCTATATTCATCCAAGAGTGTCCCTGCCGGGACAGAGGCCACTCCAGCATCTACTGTCACACGGTAGGTTGATGTCACTTTACTTCCCCTGTCCATGGTCATCTCATCTTAGGAAATCTTGGAATACACCAGAAGTTTCTAAAGCAAACAAAATCACACAGCACCATACTCACAAACCTTAGACCCCCACTTAGGCACTTGGCATGTTTCACGTCCTATGACTAACAATTCTTGTGTCACTTTCCTAACAAGTCGGGGAGGACCTCTGAGGGCCCAGGTGTGCCTTGAGATGAAGTCAGGCATTTGGTATATTTGATATGTGTGATTTCATTCAGGCCTCTCAATAATTCTATGAGTGAAACTATAGTCTATAGGCTGGAAAACTACTGCACTGACAGATTAAGTAACTTCCCTGAGGTCACACAGATACTTAAGCGGTGGAGCTAAGATTAAATTCAAAGTGCTCTCTCCTCTCGCTGATGGACAGGGTCTTCAAGGGCAATTTTATAGTACCTGAAGAGACATGGTTTATTTTTATATTGACCTCAATAAAAACAACAACAACAAGGACTTCAAAATCCATTCTTCATTTATTTATTACACGTGACTTATTGAATGCCTATTATTTTCCAGGCATTTCTAGAGAGGGTGAAATTAATACAGCCAAAGCACTCACATCATTTATGCATCTCAAAATCTATCTAGCTAATGTGGTGTATTTTGTAAAGCCCATTATGCATATTGCACTTGCATGTGCATACAGACACACAGACACAGACACAGACACACACACACACACACACACACACACACACACACACACACACACTGTTTCTAACGGTTGAACTTAATGACTGAACTTAGTCAATATTCTCAAGGCAGTGTGCACGGACCCCAGGTGGCCTCCCCAGTGACCCAGGAGTTAATATTCTTACATGCTTCAGGATTTCCCCTGGACTCCAGCCAAGAGTTCTGAACATCTATGATTCCATTTCTTCTTCTTTTTTTCTCCTTTTCTAGCTTTTGTCTTCAGAGTCTTTATTCAAAGGAAAAGTGGCCTAAGCCTAACAGATACAATGGGGATGACAAGGAGGAAGGGACAGAGAAAGGAGATGAATGCCCGGCCTGGAAATGAGGAAGGAGACATTCAGAAAAAAAAAAAAAAAAACCATTCATTCAAACATACGCATACCGGTCATTGAAAATTATACTCATTCATTCATTTGGTAAATAGCTAGTGAACATCAGACAATGAATGAGGCGCTGGGCTTGCAGTGTGAATGGACTGATTGCGCTGTCTGCTGGATGGGGTTTGCATTCTTAGAGGAGTGGGACGCGGGCAAACCAAAGTGTGAACACGAAGGGGTGAATAGAAATAGGAGTGAAAAGAAAGTAAAGAAAGGATAGACATCCCATAACAGAGTCACAGAGGTAAGCAGAGGGAGGGTGGAGCAGTCATACAACCAACGGATAGCGATTGAGAGGGAAAGAGCCCTAAGCAAAGAAAAATACAAAGGTGATGTGTTTGAGGCAGCATGGAGAGGAGGGCACTGCAGGTCATGAGCAGAGCCGTGTCCAGTGAGTCTTGTCTTCATAGTTATACGACAGAGTCAACAGCTCCATCGTGAAGCCACTTGCAGATGGTGTTTGAAAATATCCTGGAGAGTGTGCTGTGACATGGCAGGAAATGCAGCCAGGCTTGTGAGCGGAGGCCACAGAAGGCTTGCATCCATATCTAGAAGTCTGGCTTCTCCTGGGAGGTCTGGGAAACTCACTCAAGGTAGGCCATGCTCCATCTGTTGGCCAAGCCTAGCAGAGGGCTGAATAATAGGAAATGGGGAGATATAGGGTGAGGAGGTGTGATGGCCATTCTTGGTTGTCAACTTGACTACATCTGGAATTAACTAAAACTCAAATAACTGAGCATGCCTGTGAGGGATTTTTTTTTTTTAATTTAAATCATTTGAAGTGGGAAGATCCACTTCTAATCTGGATCTTTGGGGTGGGAAGATAAACCTTTAATCCAGATCTTTTGAGATGGGAAGAGTCACCTTTAATCTGAACCACACCTTCTGCTGGCAGCCTACATAAAGGACATGGGAGAAGGAAGCTCTCTCCCTCTTTGCCTGCTTGTTCTCACTCTCACTAGCAAGTCCATGTCTTTACTGGCATTAGAGCCCACTTCTGGCATATATTGAAGACGAGCTGAGACATGCAGCCTCATGGACTGAACAGCTACCTGATTCTTGGAACTTTCATTGGTAGACAGCCATTGTTAGGCTAGCTGAACCACAGCCTGTAAGCCACACTTATATATACTTATATATCACATATATGTGATATCATACATTCTGTTCCTCTAGAGAGCCCTGACTAATATAGGTGGCTAACAGATGGGAGGTAAGTCCCATCAAGAAAACTAAGAACTTAGACTGCAGAAGGTGCAGACACAGGAAAACCCCAAGGACATCTTTGGAAGGAAGCCTGAAGAGACAGTGAATTCAATGTCAGGGGTGAAGATTAACCTGAGATTTCCTAGAGCAGTGTCTCTCAAGCTTCCTGATGCTGCGGCCCTTTAATACAGTTCTTCATGTTGTAGTAACTCCCAACCTTAAATGGCTCTGTTGTAGCATCTTTCTGGGCCTTCCTTTATTGCCTTAAAAATGAAGAAGATAAACTAGGTAACCTCCACATATGGTGATCATGTAGTTTATTGTCCTTAGAGGGTAAACCAAGTTAGTCCTGGGAAAAACAGGAATAAAAAAAAATCCCTGAAAATCTGGGCTCAGAACCCAAGTATCCCCACTCCCAGTTTTAGTACCTATTTTCCAATGACTTTTCACAGATTGGAGGTTGAATTAAACTCATTTCCAGTTAGAACCAAATGGATCCAAAGTGCCTGTTGAATTTATTTATTGATTTATTTTTTGTCTAAGAACATGACAGATATCCTATCCTGCCCCAGGTGCACTATAAAACTCTGCTTTGGCAGAAAGATGCCCTGTTTCAGCCCCAGAAGGGGCAGATCTCTAGGGAACATGTAGGCTGGCCAACAGGAGTCTCTCTCTGATGGTTGGTTGTCCCTGCTGTGCTTGTCCATTTAGTCATCATGAATGGAGGAGACATAGGTGCACCCAGAAAGTTACAGACTAGGACTGTTGCCTACATCTGGTTAGAACCACATTTCTCCACAGTGCCTGTTATTTGAAGGATACACAGTACGGGACATCAAATTCAAGCCAGTTCATATTATAGGAAAGGTAATGATGTACAGAAATAAGAACTTACCATTCAAGTCTCAGGTCTACCTAGCACTTGTGAACAATGACTCTCAACATGCAGCTTTACTTCATTCATGGCTATTCCTCACCAGTAAATGTAGATAATGACACCATACTGAGACACTGTCACCAGAATAAGATCAATCAGTAATATGGAAGCATTTAGTAAATTGTGAAGCTTTCCCCACACACACATCTGCTTGGAAATAATTTCAGGCTTACAAGCAAGTTGCAGGAAGAATTCTCATATGCCCTTACTCAGCATCCTCAAATAAAAACACATGGAATAATCATAGTTCAACAATCAAGTCATCAATTAATATTGAGCAATACTTTAAAGTCAAGCTACATCCTTGGAATTTTACCAAAAGTGAATATTCTTTATCTGGTCCAAGACCCACCACAGGATCCCAAGATCATTGATGCTGATACCAAATTTAGACTCTTCCAATCCCTGATAGGACCCTAGTCTTCCTTCATCACTTGTGAATTTGACACTTTGGAAGGATGCAGGTTAATCTATACAGAGCCCAGCCACTTTGTCCACTGTGGTGTTGTCTTCTATCATGTGTTGAGTTTCTGATGTGGTTCTGTCTAATGTTTCCTGTGACCAGGTACAGAGGATACACTTTTGCAAGAAGAATAGAACTAGAGAAATGGCTCCATGGGTAAAGTGTTGCCTGTGTAGGCATGAGGATTGGAGTTTGGATCTCCAGAAGGCACATAAAGCTGACCCCAGTCCCATGTATCAGTAATTCCAGAGTTTCAGTGAGCTGGGAGGTGCAGAGAGGAGGAGACAGTCATCTGAAGCTCAATGGACAGCTAGCCTGACTATGCAAAGATGAATGAGAGACCCTGCCTCAGACAGAGTGGAAGACAAGAACTGATAGCCAAGTTTATGCCTTCTCACATTCAAACCTGGGCGTGCACATGCACACACACACACACACACAGAGAGAGAGAGAGAGAGAGAGAGAGAGAGAGACAGAGAGAGAGAGAGAGAGAGAGACAGAGACAGAGACAGAGACAGAGACAGAGACACACACAGACACACACACACACACACACACACACACACACACACACACACACACTCCTAGTTGTCCCGTGTCAGGAACTATGATGGATATGAGCCTTTCCCTGTGACTCTCACTTTGATCCCTTGGATGAGGTGATGTCTGTAAACTGTGCTAAGG